>NC_030683.2:12272927-12597427 GCF_000004195.4 Xenopus tropicalis | reverse complement strand
AAGAGCAGGATAACACCTTTCATAGCACTTTCTAGGAAAGTGAGAAAGAGCAGTTTCTGGCTCCAACCAGGAGAGATTAGCTGGGAGTATTCTCCTGTACAGGCACTGTTGCCTTAGTGTAGGTCCGCTGTCAATACACAGCTATCAGGTTAGTTCCTATCCCTATCGGCTGTTTGGGATCCATGACCACTAAGGTACACATCCTAAGGATACCAGATACTTATCCAAACTACTTTCCATAGTGGTGCCATGCCGTTTGGCTGTCTTTACCCTGCCCACATTCTGCTGAGGTTGGATAAACTGGTGGACCTTTCTACCTACTGTGCATTAACCTGCCTAATCCATACTGTGAGTACTGCATAACCCTGTGGATCCTTTGTCTGGAAAATAAAATAGTTCAGGTATGTTGAATACTCGCTTTACATTGGACCCTGGCTGTATCTGCCACCTCTATCTATTAACTGCAAATAGGATGCCCACCTTTCCTCCCAAAAACACCTTTGGCCACAGCGGGCAGTTTTTGTGATGAAAAATGAGAAATGGGGGTGCCGAAGCTAGGCCTTGGCATTCTATTCAGATTAACCCAAACAGTCAGTACAGAAAAAAAGATTTTTTTTAGAATCGCCACACTCAAATCTCTGGAAAGCTGAACATATTAGTATGTGCGGAGAGTATAACTAACGTGTTCTAGATCTTTATTGATTGTCGTCTATTTACCAAAAATGTATTTATGTATTTAAAGACATGTGTTTTAATGGAATGCAAAAGTGATTGCTATTGTAAATCTGTAAGCATCTGAGAAACTTATATGGCTGCCTCTGTTATTTATGTGCCACAAAGTACAATAAATACTGTATATAACATTCAGTGTATATTATACCGCTGTATAACTATATAATCTCATGTTCTCTATATATTCTCAAAGCTAAAAATATCTTCTAAAGTTTCTCAACATATCTATGACTTTCTCTGACATATAAATGAAGATACAGAGGTCTAGCAGCCCCGTATTTAGCTGCAGTTCTCCAACTGGACAACGACTTATTCCTATGAATATACTGTCAGAGAAACAAGAACTGGTCTTCAGCTCAACACAAGAACATGCAGTCAGATAAAGAAATGTAGAGGTGAAAGACAAGAAAGATCCCAAAATCCGTTACAGTAAATACCGTAGATCAGTGCTGTCCAACTGGCGGCCCGCGACCCCCCTCTGTGTGGCCCCCCACCTGTCTGGCTGCTTTGATGGCTTACTCTTGTGTAAGCTCTAAGTGGTATCAGTACTGAGATTAACTGCCCCCCTGCATGGTTCTCACCTCAGATTCAGGCTGTAATCAGGCTGTATTGTTTAAACATGTAATCCCCTGTGTTGTTCACACCTTTTAATCTCTGCATTGTTCAACCCCTGCAGTGTTCACACCTCAGGCTCAGGCTGTAATCACTCTCATTGTTCCCCTGTTCACACCTCAGGAGCAGTAGAAACCCACAAATAATCCCTGCACACTACAAAAAGAACATATACTGGGGTGGTACTTCAATTAAAAAGTTTTTTAATATATAGTTATTGTGCAGACTGTAGGAGCAGTGCCAGCATTGTGTCACTGTAGGCTGCCTGTGAGTATGGCACACACAGGCAGGGTAGGGAAGGCAGAGTATGGCACACACAAGCAGAGTATGGCACACACAGGCCAAGTATGGCACAAACCAGCCAAAAATGGCAAACACAGTGAAAGTATGGCACACGCAGGCAGGGTAGGGAAGGCAGAGTATGGCACACACAGGCAGGGTAGGGCAGGCAGAGTATGGCACACACAGGCCAAGTATGGCACAAACCAGCCAAGAATGGCACACACAGTGAAAGTATGGCACACAGGCAGGGTAGGGAAGGCAGAGTATGGCACACACAGGCAGGGTAGGGAAGGCAGAGTATGGCACACACAGGCAGGGTAGGGCAGGCAGAGTATGGCAGGTTTTTGCTGTACTACAACCATTAATATGGGTATGGTCATGTGATAACATGGGTGTGGTTTCAAGTGGGTGCGGTTTCAAAAAGGGGAGTGGTCAAAACTGGCTTCCATTATCGGCCCTCCACCACGTACGTCGGAAAAATTCCGGCCCTCGGTACAACAGAAGTTGGACAGCACTGCCGTAGATAACCAATAGTAGACCTTGCTTTGAGTTTTCTCCACGGCAACTATTTCTGAGCAAAATACATTGGAGCCTATGGGCTTTTTTTTATAACTGCCACATTTTCTGCAGCGACTTTTATTTTCATGCCCACTTTTTTCAAGCAAAATTCCAGTCAATTCAGGATCAACATGTATTGTACAGCCTACAAAGGAACTTACACAATGGGTGATGGGGTTCCTATAAGAGGTCCCATTACCAATAACATTACAGAATCCTGCATTAAACCTGTTAAGTTTTCAGAAATATCATTTCCAGAGCTTTATCCCTGGAGAGATATTTATCATAAAGATACCTGATTCCACAAGCTGCAGTTATTATAGATAATGAGCTGATTATTGTGTATTCTCTGAGGAATTCCCTTTGTCACACTGGTTATATAAACTGGGTTTCTAAAGAGACTGAGACTCTTTGCTTTCATGGAAGAACCTTCTGCTCCTCAGGCTGAGCAAAGACAAGATCTATCTGACTAATGTATTTGTATGATAAAAGGTTTTGATAGGAGCACTACAAGGTTAGAGTGTAGGTAAGTAATGGAGGGCAGAGTGGGTTCATACAAGCGCTTTGGTCTTGATTACTATTCCCTGATGGACCTTACAAACACTGGAACACTGCAGAAAGTACAGGCCCAATGTGTCGTCACTAAGAATAATGGGGATTGAACAAATTCCCCCATCAAAATGTGGTATTGATCGTAATACTTTACTGCTCAGGAAGGAAACAGAGTGGATATATAGATTAAGAACTATTCCTCCCTTTTCTCCTCAATGAGGATATGCGGTATATGAGTATAAATGTTATTTGGAATGCAAACGTCACTTCCGCCCACTCGTACTGGGAAATAAGGATCCTTGTGTCGTGGCGCCTTTTCAGCCACATTAAGGGTATTTATATCGCTAACAGGATCATTTGGGCTCTCATCAATGTCCAACAGTATAAAGACAAAATATAATTTCTGGGGTACAGTTGGGAGCTACTCTATTTATGGATATTTAATATATATAAAACATTTACTTTCATACAGAGAAAGGAAGACTTGAAAAATGGCCTCAGAAAATGTTTCAGGATTCATCATCCAAGGGTTCTCTGATACTCCTGAGCCTCAAATCTCTCTTTTTGTGCTATTCCTTGGAATCTATCTCATCATTCTGCTGGGAAATCTCATCATATTCTTAGTCATTTCATGCAATCCTCACTTACACACCCCCATGTACATATTCTTGCAGAACCTTTCACTCACAGACATTTCTTTTACGTCAACTGTTTTACCCAATTTGCTGCATATTCTTCTCACACAACAAAATAACATTTCATTCTTGGGGTGTATGACCCAAATGTATGTTTTTGTGTCCTTGTCTGGCAGTGAATACTTTCTCCTGACGGCCATGGCATATGATCGCTATGTTGCCATCTGTGATCCCCTTCATTACATTGCCCGAATGAGCAGGAAACACTGTGCTGGGCTTATAACTGCAGCATTCACTGGTGGATTTGGTGGAGCAGTCAACTTTATTGTACTTATACCTAAACTATCATATTGTGCTTCCCATCTTATTAATCATTTTTTCTGTGATATCACACCATTGCTAAAACTTTCCTGCAGCAGCACTTTTAGTGTGGAACTTTCCATTTATATTGAAGGGATATTATTTACATTCAGTTCCTTCCTCCTTACTCTGACCTCATACATATTTATCATCTCTGCTATCCTGAAAATACAATCCTCAGAGGGGAGACAAAAAGCCTTTTCTACCTGTGCTTCTCACCTGGCCTGTGTGATAACCCTTTATGGGACAGTTATTTGCCTGTATATGAGACCCACCACAAGTTATTCTACAAAAAGAGACAAGTATTTCTCACTGCTGTACATTGTCCTGGGCCCTGTGCTAAATCCCCTTATTTACACACTGAAAAATAGAGAATTTCTATCTTCCCTAAATAAAGTGAAGCAAAAATGTTTATATTATAAATCTTAAATACACCAGGGACTTAATGACCCCAGAGGTAATAAACACATTAGACGTTCCATATAATAAAATAGCAATCTTTATTTGCCAATACAGCCAGCAAATATTAAAAATCCCTAACCCATAAAACAAGTGAAACATAGAGTTGATATCCCATTATACTTTGGTTTTGTTATGATTTATTGTGGATCTTTTTATAACTCTAATACAATATATTGTATCAATATTTAATCCCTTATGAGTGAAAGTTTGCGTGTTATAAATCCATTCGCTTTCTTCCTGCAGTGTTTTCCAACAATGTCACCGCCCCTCCAGTTAGTTGGCGCCGTTGTTATACCCCAAAATGTTAATCCCTTAGGGTTTTTATTATGGTGATGTTTAAAGTGAGTTGACTCACTGTGGGGACATTTATAAAGTTTGCGCGTCAAATATTATTTTGCAGTAAAATGCTAATTGCACACAAACATTTGCAAATGAAATTGAGATTCCCATGAGCATGCCCTCTTCTTGGTCAATTCCTGCAATCCTCACTTACACTGCTTCAGTCACCATAAGCAGAATGAAGCCTAAAAGCACCACCCCCTCAATATTCACCATAGGGGTTGTCTCTTTGTTTTCCTGTGCCAGAGACAAGCAGCTCTCTGCTCTCTCCCCTCTCTTGCTCCCCCCTCCCTCAAGAATGCTAAGAACTCACTCCCCCCCCTTAGGAATGTGGATCTGAGCCAATCAGCAGGAAGCTTCCTCATAGGCTTACTAACTGAGCATGTACACCAGTCTTGGTCTTGGTGCAGGAGTGAGGCATTACAGGAAATTTAAGGTATGCCTGCAGCTTGAGATTAACTCTTTATTAGCCTTTCCTTTTTCTTTAAATAATGCTGATGGCTACTATGCTATGGTAATTAGCAGATATCATATATGTTATCCAGCTAATAGATTATTTGTCAGTCAACAATGACCATAAAACATAAAAGAAAGGGGGAAAAGGAATCACATTTTATCTAAGAAGCAATATTCTCAAAAGTCATACTTGTGACCTACTGGGTGCACTGTGTAAAATCTGAAAATCCACTCAGCTTCCTTTTATTATTATTATTATTATTATTAAGCCAGTGCCCATGAGTCATAATGAGGGTACGTTACTGGAGAGCTTTACCTTCACGTTGCAGAAAAATTTGAATGCAAGAATCACACTTGGTCAATAAGAGCCGAGAGGAAGAGTATTTACTTTTCAATCCACCCACGGGAAGGATTTTAGCCTGAACATTCCTTTACCTATTTCTGTAAGTTAGACAAACTGGTAATATCTTCGCCAAGGGTCTTCCCAAGTTTTAACCTTCACAGAAAAGGCACCTTAGTCTTAAAAACCAACATGCCGGCGCATGGATCATTTTTTTAGGGAGTTGAGGATTCTACAACAAAAAAAAGATTCCAAGAATGTATTTAAAAAACAAACAATTTTTTAGTGTATATATAAAAGGATTTAGAATAGGAACTAATTGCAAAGCAAAAAATGCTTCTTGCTTCGGATTGTAGGTTTTTTGTGTATGAGCAGGAAGGGGTCCTATATAAGACAGGATCTTCAGTATTGTGTAGATGATAAAAACATAAGAGACTGTCTGTCACGGTCGGCACCCTAAACCAGAACTAATGCCAAGTTCCTTGGTCTTGGCTCGGCTTCACCAGTATTGTGACCGCCTTTGGCTTCGGGAGGAGCCCTCAGCTACTCAGATGCCACCTGGACTTAACGAGAGGAACAAGGCGAGGAGTTCTGGCAAGCAAAGGGGCACGACAGTAGTAATAGTCAGTTAGGCCGAAGATCACGGTACAAAAAGGGTTAGGAGAATTCGTAGTCAGGCAGGCTGGGTTGAGGCAGGCAGAAATCGAGGATAGTCAGACAGGCAAGGGTCAAAACCGGATGATCGCACAGCAGGAGGAGACAATATCGGAGTCAAAGTACAAGCCGGAGTCAGGTTACGAAAATCAGAATAGTCAGGAGCAGGCCGGGTCAAAAACAGGAAAACACTACCAGGAACAAATGCACGAAGCTCAGGAAGGCACCAGAATCAAATTCTATCACGGGCAACAAAATGTAAACAAACGTCCCTTTAAATATCTTTGAAATTCGTGCCATTGCGCGCTGACGTCAGCGCGCATGCGCCTTTAAATGTGGGAGCGCGCGCGCCCACTATGAGGAAGCCGGCGCATGAAGAGGACGGCGCGGCGGGCGTCCCCGCTGACGGCGGCGCGGCGGCCTTCCCCTCTCTAGGGGGGGCCACTGGACCCCCAGGTTTCTCAGGAAACCTAGAATGAAATTGCTTCCTGAGGCGATCAGCTTTGATGTCATCAACTGAGACCCAAGAGTTCTCCTCAGGACCAAAGCCTTTCCACCTGGTAAGATATTGTAGCTTACCTCTCACCAGGCGGGAGTCGAGGAACTCCTGGATCTCGTACTCAGGCAGACCTTCAACCAATACCGGGGGAGGAACAGACAGACAACGAGAATTAGAAGCAGGTTTTAGAAGAGAAACATGAAAAGTATTAGCAATTTTGAAATTAGGAGGTAACTGAAGACGGACAGAAGATGGGTTAACTATAGCAATGATGGGATATGGACCAATGAACCTGGGACCCAGTTTGGGAGAGGGAACCTTCAACTTAATATTCTTGGTTGATAACCACACTAAATCCCCCACCTTGTACTGGGGAGCCTCCCTACGGGATTTGTCAGTAGCTTTTTTCTGGGCTAGGGAAGCTGCAGACAATGAATCATGAACTAACGCCCAGATTTCGGAAAATTTTAAGACAGAGGAATTGGCAGAGGGTACCGGGGAATTAGAGCCAGAAAAAGAAAATGCTTTGGGGTGCAACCCATAAACGACAAAAAAAGGAGACCTCCCAGAGGAGGAATGGGTAGCATTATTGTACACAAATTCTGCCCAGGGAAGCAGTTCAGACCATGTGGACTGGTTATCGGATATATAGCATCTGAGATACTGTTCAAGGGACGGATTCACCCTTTCAGTTTGACCGTTAGTTTGGGGGTGATAGGCAGAGGAAAAAGACAATTCTGTCCCAACCAAAGAACAGAAAGCACGCCAAAATTTTGAAACAAATTGAACCCCCCTGTCAGAAACAATATTTTCAGGAAACCCATGAAACTTGAAAATATGCGTAATGAATAAGTCAGCCAGGGTCTTAGCAGAAGAGAGATGGGGAAGGGGAATAAAATGAGCCATCTTACTGAACTTATCGACCACCACCCAAATCACTGTCTTACCCTGAGAAGGGGGCAACTCCACAATAAAATCCATAGAAATGTGAGCCCATGGTTTCACAGGAATGGGTAAGGGATTTAAGAGACCCTGGGATAGATGATGAGATGACTTAGAACTTTGGCAGACTGGAGTTGACAAAAGTTTTAGCGTCCTGTTTAAAGAATGGCCACCAAAAATGGCGGGACAATAAAGAAATGGTTTTTGCAATACCTGGATGACCTGCCATTTTAGAATCATGAACTTCTTTAAATACTTGTTTCCTAAGTTCCTCAGGAACAAACCATTTACCAAATGGGGTTTCATCAGGGGCCGATGACTGTAAAGGGGACAATAAGGAAGAAAGGTCAGATTCTAAGGCTGCAATAATTATTTCCCTGGGAATGATGGGAGTACATTCACTAGGGTCGGAGGAAACAGAATTGAAACTCCTAGAGAGAGCATCTGCCTTGGTATTCTTTGAACCAGGCCTAAAGGTTAGAGAAAAATTGAACCTCGAAAAGAATAAAGCCCATCTGGCTTGTCTAGGGTTCAAGCGCTTAGCAGACTCAATGTAAAGTAAATTCTTATGGTCAGTATAGACCGTCACCGGATGCTTAGCACCCTCTAGAAGATGGCGCCATTCCTCAAAGGCCAATTTGACAGCCAACAACTGCGGGTAAAAACTTTTTAGAAAAAAAAGCACATGGATGCAATTTGTTGGTGATCGGGTGTCTTTGAGAAAGGACTGCCCCAGCTCCCACCTCGGAGGCATCTACCTCTACAATGAAAGGGAGTGCAGAATCGGGGTATTTAAGGAAAGAGGCAGAACTGAACTCTTTCTTGAGAGTTTCAAAAGCTTGTACAGCCTCAGGAGACCATATGCTAGGATCAGCGCCCTTCTTAGTTAGATTTGTGATGGGGGCTACAATAAGAGAAAAGTTCTTAATGAATTGACGATAATAATTAGCAAAACCAAGAAACCTTTGTACTGCACGTAATGAAAGAGGTTGTGCCCACTCCAGTGCCGCTTTTACTTTACTAGGGTCCATTTCTAGACCCTTGCTGGTAATAATAAACCCCAAAAACTAAACCGATGAGACCTCAAAGGTACATTTTTCTAGTTTTGCATACAGGTTATTCTCCCTTAGTCTCTTTAAGACTTCACAAACATGGTTACGATGTTCCTTGAGATTAGACGAGAAAATAAGGATATCGTCAAGGTAGACTACTACGAATACCCCCAGTAAATCACGGAAAATGTCATTGACAAATTCCTGAAAAACTGCTGGGGCGTTACAGAGCCCAAAGGGCATCACTAAATATTCGTAGTGACCGTCCCTGGTGTTAAAAGCAGTTTTCCACTCATCCCCTTCTCTAACACGAATGAGATTGTATGCCCCTCTAAGGTCAAGTTTGGTATAGACTTGGGCACCCCTGACCTGGTCGAACAACTCGGAAATTAGAGGAAGGGGGTAGCAGTTTTTAACTGTAACCTTATTTAAACCTCTGTAGTCTATACAAGGGTGAAGACTACCATCCTTCTTACCCACAAAGAAAAAGCCCGCACCTGCAGGAGAACTAGAGGGCCGGATAAAACCCCTTTCGAGGTTTTCTTGGATATATTCCCTCATAGACTGAGATTCAGGTAGGGAAAGAGGATATGTGCGACCACGAGGAGGAGAGGCACCTGGAACCAGATCAATGGGACAATCATACTGTCTGTGTGGAGGTAAAGTCTCGGCAGCTTTTTTAGAAAAGACATCAGCAAAAGCCGAATAGGCCGCAGGTAGGCCCTCTAATGAGGTGGTAGCAATAATAGGGGAAATACAAACACCCTTACAATTATCACCCCACTGAGAAACTTCCCCTGTAACCCAATTAATCAGGGGGTTATGAGCCTGGAGCCAGGGTAACCCCAGAATGAGTGGAGAGGAGGCACCGTCGATAAGAAAAAGGGCTATCTCTTCATTATGAAAATCATTTACACATAATGATAAGAAGATAGTTTTCTTATTCACCACTCCAGACCCTAGGGGTCTTTTGTCTACCGCTAGAATTCTCATAGGAACACCCAGAGGGACCACAGGAATGCCATGTTTGACCGCAAACGCGGCATCTAAAAAATTACCCTCTGCCCCAGAATCCACAAAAGCGGACAAAGTAATTGAGCCCGAGGGCCAAGACAGTTTGACTGGTAGCTGAACCTTGGAGGCAAAGCGGGGAGAGGATACGCCTGCACCCAAATGAAGCTCCCCTTCTTCATTTAGGCTGGGGCGTTTCCCGGCCTCTTAGTGCACTGTTTAAGAAAATGACCCTTATCCCCACAATATATACATAACCCAAGGGTCCGCCTGCATGTCTTTTCCTCAGGAGAAAGATGAGAAAGGCCCAGCTGCATGGGCTCCTCCTGAGGTGGAGACACAGAGGAAACAGAAGACTTAATATTGGATGTAAAATCAGGTTTGATATACGTAACCTCAGAGAAAGTACTATGACCCCTTTCACTCCTTCTTTCCCTTTGTCTCCTATCAATCTGGATGGCTAGGGACATGAGATCATCCAGACTGGACGACAAGGGGTAGTTAACCAGACTATCCTTAATAGAATCGGATAACCCTATACGGAACTGACTGCGCAGGGCCACATCATTCCACCCAGTCTCTACTGCCCACCGGCGGAATTCAGTGCAATACACCTCCGCATCCCGTCTCCCTTGGCGCAGTTTACGAATCGCCGAATCGGCAGATGATGTGCGATCCAGGTCGTCGTAAAGATTTGCCATGGAATGAAAGAACAAATCTAGGGAGAAACGGGCAGGATCAGAGGGTGGGAGTCTAAGGGCCCAAACCTGGGGATCCCCCAAAAGAAGGGTCATGACAAATCTTACTTTTTCCTCACCGGAAGGAAATGAATGTGGGAAAAAGCTAAGATATAGTTTACATGCCTCTTTGAAGACAAAAAACTTAGTCCTATCCCCAGAAAATTTTTCTGGAAAGGCAATTTTGGGCTCTTGGGGTCTAGGAGTGTTCCCCCACATAGCAGAAGAGCCTACAGGAGGGGAAGGACTAGGCACAGGCTGCTGCGGAACTTGCGGAGTCTCCAGCTGGCGGGTTAGGCTGTGGAAACCCTGCAGGAGATAATTCTGTTTTTGCTCCTGATCCTCCAAGCGCTGTAGTAGGGTAGTAAGAAGCGCTTCTGTCACAGATGGAACGGATGAAGCAGCAGCGGACTTAACGTGATCTTGGTCCTCCATTACGGCCCGTGATAGTGTCACGGTCGGCACCCTAAACCAGAACTAATGCCAAGTTCCTTGGTCTCGGCTCGGCTTCACCAGTATTGTGACCGCCTTTGGCTTCGGGAGGAGCCCTCAGCTACTCAGATGACACCTGGACTTAACGAGAGGAACAAGGCGAGGAGTTCTGGCAAGCAAAGGGGCACGACAGTAGTAATAGTCAGTTAGGCCGAAGATCACGGTACAAAAAGGGTTAGGAGAATTCGTAGTCAGGCAGGCTGGGTCGAGGCAGGCAGAAATCGAGGATAGTCAGACAGGCAAGGGTCAAAACCGGATGATCGCACAGCAGGAGGAGACAATATCAGAGTCAAAGTACAAGCCGGAGTCAGGTTACGAAAATCAGAATAGTCAGGAGCAGGCCGGGTCAAAAACAGGAAAACACTACCAGGAACAAATGCACGAAGCCCAGGAAGGCACCAGAATCAAATTCTATCACGGGCAACAAAATGTAAACAAACGTCCCTTTAAATATCTTTGAAATTCGCGCCATTGCACGCTGACGTCATCACGCCAGCGCGCATGCGCCTTTAAATGCGGGAGCGCGCGCGCCCACTATGAGGAAGCCGGCGCATGAAGAGGTAAGGCACCTTTTGTTACACTGTCGTAAGAGGGAATGATGTACCAGCCACAAATGTTCCATTAGTATAGGTCAGAATCTCGATGGTGGAGGTGTCACTGCAAGTGATCTTTAGCAATGGAGTTACATCACAAAAGAAATGGTCAATACGGTGAGAAGAACAGAAAGACAAGTTGGATATGAGGAAAGCATGGGTGGCGGTGTCCAAAAATCCAGTGATCCATACACTGATTATTAATTTCATGCAGTGATTTAAGCTCATTAATAAACCATAGTGAAGAGGATGACAAATTGCCACATTGTGGTCATAGGCCATAATGGCAAGAAGAGTACATTCAATGCAAGCAAAGGCCATAAAGAAATATAACTGAATCATGCACCCTGCAAATGATATGGTCTTGTCTTGAGAGCATGTGCAATAATTTCAGTACAGTAGTTGAGGTGAAGGAAACATCCAGGAGTGAAAGGCTGCCCAGGAACATGTACATGGGAGTGTGCAACTGGGAACACAACATTATAGTTTCCATAATTGTTACATTGCCAATGAGAATGGTGAGGAAGATGAGTAGGAAGACTATGAAAATGGGAATCTGCAGTTCCTCTGTGTCTGAAAAGCATTGAACTGTAAATACAATTTGTTTGGAGTCATTACCTGATGCAACATGAATCATGGTCTCTTCTATGGAAATGAACAATACAAAGACTGTAAGCTCTTTTGGGCAGGGCCCTCTTCACCTCTTGTATCGGTTATTGGTTGCTTTATATGTTACTCTGTATGTCCAATGTATGGAACCCACTTATTGTCAGCGCTGCGGGATATGTTGGCGCTTTATAAATAAATGTTAATAATAATAATAATACAAATAGGCATTGGTTAATAAACAGTGATATGAATGACTGTGGCCTTGCGTAATACTGTTCTTTTTGTATGGTATAAGAAGGATCCTGTATTCATTGTGATATTCACATTTTTCAAAGAAAGGGGATCCCAAATGGCCAGTCAAACAGGGCCAAAGTATTTTGGACACAGCCCCTACATTAAAGGAGAAGGAAAGGCTAAGTCACTTGGGGGTGCCAAAATGTTAGGCACCCCAAAGTGACTTAGATCGCTCACCTCATACCCCGGGCTGGTGCCCCTGTACGGAGAGAACAGCACCAGCCCGGGGTAGCAGCGATCGCTTCCTCCTTCCTGTAGCGCCGCATGCGCAGTAGAGTGAAAAGCCGAACTTAAAAAACAAAGTCGGCTTTTTACTCTACTGCGCATGCGCCGGCCGACGGATTTCGCCGGGAGAAGAGAAAGGAAGGAGGAAGCGCTTCCTACAGGTACCCTGGGCTGGTGCTTTTTTCTCCTAACAGGGGCACCAGCCCAGGGTACAAGGTAAGCGATCTAAGTCACTTGGGGGTGCTTAACATTTTGGCACCCCCAAGTGACTTAGCCTTTCCTTCTCCTTTAAAGGGCAAATCAAATAATTAACCAAATGTGTCCCAAACTTAACCAAAAAATCAAAAAAGAAAATTCAAAAGAAAAAATCACATATTTATTTGAAAATCCATATTAAAAACACATTTTTTGGGTAAGTTCAGGATACATTTGGTTAATTATTTCATTGTGATATTAACAAACAAAAAAATGATTTTGTGCTTGGTTTACAGAAGTCCAAAGGTAACAAAGTCACACAGTTCAACCTGTCAAAAAGTTAACTTACTATTGCAGTGTAGGGGCCCATAGGGCTAATAGGCAACCATAGCGTTAAACCCCACCACTTCCATTTTTCTTTGTTACTGGGCAAAGACCCATGTATCTAGTTTGATATTAGCATCTTGTGCATTATTGGTTAATAGGTAGCCCACTCCCTTTGCACTCTAATATAGGGCATAGCAAAGGGGTGGGTCTTCCTCTTTGGCTGTATCTGTTGACTCACTGAGCCTGGGATCAACATGGTCCCAGTAAGCCATCTACCATAGAGAAACATCTTAACTCTAGAAAAGTCGGGGAACAGGGACCCTGTGAATGAGGATTAGCAAGAGCAGGATAAGACCTTTCATAGCACTTTCTAGGAAAGTGAGAGTTAGTCTAGTTAGAAAGAGCAGTTTCTGGCTCCAACCAGGAGAGATTAGCTGGGAGTATTCTCCTATACAGGCACTGTTGCCTTAGTGTAGGTCCATGGTTAATACACAGGTATTAGGTTAGTACCTATCCCTGAACCACCGTCGGCTGTTTGGGATCCATGACCACACATCCTAAGGATACCAGATACTTATCCAGACTACTCTCCACAGTGGTGCCATGCCATTTGTCTGTCTTTACCCTGCCCACACTCTGCTGAGGTTGGATATACTGGTGGACCTTTCTACCTACTGTGCATTAACCTGCCTAATCCATACTGTGAGTACTGCATAACCCTGTGGATCCTTTGTCTGGAAAATAAAATAGTTCACTTCTGTTTTACTGCAAAAGAACCTTCTGGCATCCATTCTTTCATATACTTTGCACACAGCCTAAGTGAGTTGTAGTGCGCTACATCCTCCTTGATTTTTCCACATAGTGAAAGCCCATCCTGTATGTTAGAGTCCAATGTACCCCATGAAGCTTATCTAGCTGGTCTGGTCTGTATTTACAGCCAAGAAGGGGTTACAGCAGGATATATCAGAAATTCTGATTATTGATGCCAGGTAACAGTATAACATAGGAACAGATAATTTGGTCATTAGATTTATTTAGTCTTGGAAAATGAATGGCACATATGAACCACTCAAACCCGACTCTTCATATTTTAGTCCATGATGCCAACAAATACATTTACTGGTAATTTCTTATGAATTTTGATCAATGTGACCTTTTATATCAGGGTTCCCCAACCTTTCTTATTCAAGAGCCACAGTCAGCTTTTTCCCTGGAGAGCTATTTATCATAAAGATACCTGATTCCACGAGCTGCAGTTATTATAGATAATGAGCTGATTATTGTGTATTCTCTGAGGAATTCCCTTTGTCTCACTTGTTATTTAAACTGGGTTTCTAAAGAGACTGAGACTCTTTGCCTTCATGGAAGAACCTTCTGCTCCTCAGGCTGAGCAAAGACAAGATCTATCTGACTAATGTATTTGTATGATAAAAGGTTTTGATAGTAGCACTGCAAGGTGAGAATGTAGGTAAGTAATGTAGGGCAGTGTGGGTTAATACAAGCGCTTTGGTCTTGATTACTATTCCCTGATGGACCTTACAAACACTGGAACACTGCAGAAAGTACAGGCCCAATGTGTGGTCACTAAGAATAATGGGGATTGAACAAGTTCCTCCATCAAAATGTGGTATTGATCGTAATACTTTACTGCTCAGGAAGGAGACAGAGAGGATATATAGATTAAGAACTATTCATCCCTTTTGGCCTCAATGAGAATTTGAATTTTTTAGACAGGAGGTCATTTTCTTTTCTTTGCAGGTTGGTTCTGGAGCCGTTGTCTGTAATTTCCCTTTTAATTTGGAAAAAAACTATTTTCCCCTTTTTTCTTCTAGACTGGAGTGGATAGCAGTGGGATATGATACAATGTGATGTGATAAGGGTATTTATATTGCTAACAGGATCATTTTGAATCTCATCAATGTCCAACAGTATAAAAACCAAATATAATTTCTGGGGTACAGTTGGGAGCTACTCTATTTATGTATAGTTGATATATTTAAAACATTTACTTTCATACAGAGAAAGGAAGACTTGAAAAATGGCCTCAGAAAATGTTTCAGGATTCATCATCCAAGGGTTCTCTGAAATTCCCGAGCTTCAAATCTCTCTTTTTGTGCTATTCCTTGGAATCTATCTCATCATTCTGCTGGGAAATCTCATCATATTCTTAGTCATTTCATGCAATCCTCACTTACACACCCCCATGTACATATTCTTGCAGAACCTTTCACTCATAGACATTTCTTCCACCTCAAATATTTTACCTAATTTGCTGCATATTCTTCTCACACAACAAAATAACATTTCATTCTTGGGGTGTATGACTCAAGTGTTTGTTTTTGTGTTCTTGGCTGCCAGTGAATTCTTTCTCCTGACGGCCATGGCATATGATCGTTATGTTGCCATCTGTGATCCCCTTCATTACATTGCCCGAATGAGCAGGAAACACTGTGCTGGGCTTATAACTGCAGCATTCACTGGTGGGTTTGGTGGAACAGTTGGCTTTATTGTATATATACCTAAACTATCATATTGTGCTTCCCATCTTATTAACCATTTTTACTGTGATATCGCAGCATTGCTACAACTTTCCTGCAGCAGCACTTTTAGTGTGGAACTTTCCATTTACATTGAAGGGACATTGCTGAATTTCAGTTCCTTCCTCCTTACTCTGATCTCATACATATTTATCATCTCTGCTATCCTGAAAATACAATCCTCAGAGGGGAGACAAAAAGCCTTTTCTACCTGTGCTTCTCACCTGACCTGTGTGATAACCCTTTATGGGACATTACTTTGCTTGTATATGAGACCCAAGACAAGTTATTCTGTAAAAAGAGACAAGTATTTCTCACTGCTGTACATTGTCCTGTGCCCTGTGCTAAATCCTTTTATTTACACACTGAAAAATAGAGAATTTCTATCTTTTCTAAATAAAGTGAAGCAAAAATGTTTATATTATAAATCTTAAAAACACAAGGGACTTAATGACCCCAGAGGTAATAAACACATTAGAGGTTCCATATAATAAAATAGCAATCTTTATTTGCCAATACAGCCAGCAAATATTAAAAAGCCCTAACCCATAAAACAAGTGAAACAGGGGCAGATTTATTAATGTACGATCACTCCGAATCCGACTTTTTCGTACTGAGCGTACTTTCTGCAACATTTTTGTACCTTTTTCATACTTTGTGACAAAAATTGTACGACAAAATTGTATTGTCGCGTCGGATTCATTCAAGCTTCGGTATCGTGACTTTCCTTGTGCCATTGAGCCCTATGGGAAGCTTCCAAAATCATGCACAGAAGGATCAAAGTCAGAAAATTTTGTGACTTTCGGATCACCAATACGATATTATCATGACTAATATGATTTTTTCAGAAGCATTTTCGTGATATTTGCGATTATCAGAAATTATCGTATCCAATCCAAATTTTTCCCATTTTAGGATTCAAACTCGTATTTTAATGAATCTGCCCCATAAAGTTGATATCCCAATATACTTTACATAGTTACATAGGGTTGAAAAAAGACCAGAGGCCATCAAGTTCAACCCATCCAAGTAAACCCAGCACACACAACCCACACCTACCAATCTATACACTCACATACATAAACTATATATACAACCACTAATACTAACTGTAGATATTAGTATCACAATAGCCTTGGATATTCTGCTTGTTCAAGAACTCATCCAGGCCCCTCTTAAAGGCATTAACAGAATCTGCCATTACCCCATCACTAGGAAGGGCATTCCCCAACCTCACTGCCCTCACCGTGAGGAACCCCCTACGCTGCCACTTCCCCCCCCCCTTTTTTTTTCTTTTTTTCTTTCTCCAATTGAGAACAAATAATGTAACCTAAAGATAACACTAAGGTGGATAGAAAAAAATGAGATTTGTGTAATTCATTGCTTTATTGATTGGTTCTTATTGTTTTTATAATACAAAGAAACTTTATTAAAATGTTATAAGGAAAATAGGAAGTGACATTAGGAGTGATGTCATCTCCACATGCTTTTTAAACTTGTATCAGTTCACTACTGACTTTGTACCTATGAATACGTGTGGCAACACACGAAATGCGTCAGGTCTGGATCCTTGAATAAAGCCTTTTTGAAGTTTTACAACCGCTGTCCTGGAGTCCGTTGAGTGCATGCCGGTGATGTTTCTACACCTGATTTGAGGTCGTGTTTTCCCTTGCTGTGGGTCTGGGGCATTGCACCCGGGCCACTGAGAGGAAGCGGTGAGTGTATATCTAACCGTTCACAACTGTACGTAGTATATTAATTGCACTAATATGAAGACTGAATACCTACAGAGCGAGAGGTTTGGGGCATAAGCACCCGGACCTGTAGTCTAATTTGGTGAGCATTTGGCTTGTTATAAGAAACCATTAAATTTAAGCTTAAGTTTATAGTTCACCACTACATAAGTATATAAGTAAATAGGAACGACTGTGAGCCTCCAGACAAACAGAGTGAAGCTCCATTCCTCTACTCTAAAGGGGGGCCTCTGGTGCATTGATCATTTTTATGGGAAAACACAACACCCCCTATCTGCCTATAATCTCCTCTAATGTACTTGTACAGAGTATTGTGAACTGCAATGCATTCAAGTACCCTATCCCTTATTACCCCTTCCAAAATCTTTCCTACTACTGATGTCAGACTAACAGGCCTATAGTTTTCAGGCTGAGAACGGGATCCCTTTTTAAATAACGGCACCACATTAGCAATCCGCCATTCTCTCGGCACCATGCCAGACCTCAACGAATCCTGAAAAATTAAGTGAAGAGGTTTGGCAATCACAGCGCTCAGCTCATTTAATACCCTGGGATGAATCCCATCCGGCCCTGGACCTTTGTTTACCTTTACATGTTCAAGTCTCTTTTGAATTTCCTCCTGAGTGACCCACACGTCAGTAGCTAAATTACTAGAACTGGGCATATTAAAAGGAAAGCCTTCATTATCTGGCTCCTCAGATGTATAGACAGATGAAAAATAAGAGTTCAAAATTTCAGCTTTTTCCCCGTTCTCATCAACCAACTTACCCCCCCGTGATAATAAAGTTCCCACCCCTTCTTGCTTCATTTTTTTACTATTCACATAATTAAAAAATGTTTTTGGATTCTTTTTACTCCTAGCTGCAATATCCCTTTCCATCTCTATTTTAGCTTGCTTGATAGCTTTTTTGCTGCTTTATTTGCCCCCTTGTACCTGATGAAAGCCCCAGCTGCCCCAGCTAACTTGAATGCTTTAAAAGCACCTTTTTTTCTTACCAACCTTGACACTAACACCTTTATTCAGCCATAAAGGTTTTGCTTTGCGATGCCTCTCCTTACTTACAAGGAGGATATACTGTTGTGTATACCTGCAAAGCAATGTTTTAAAGATGTTCCATTTTCCTTCTGTGTCTAACCCCATGAAAAGCCTTTCCCAGTTGACACATTGCAGAGATGCCCTTATACTGGCAAAGTCTGCACGTCTAAAATTGAGCGTTTTAGTTACTCCCTTATAGCGCTGTCTCTGTAGCATTATCTCAAAGGAGACCATGTTGTGATCACTGTTCCCCAAATGCCCCCCCACACAAATGTTAGAGATGAGTTCATTATTATTAGATATCACCAGGTCCAAAATAGAGTCATTCCTAGTAGGTTCTTAAACCGCCTGAAATAAAAAGTTGACATTTAGCATGTTTACAAAACTAGCTTTTTCTGACTTAGCCACCACATTACTCCAGTCAGTGTCCGGATAATTAAACCCATAACCCATAAAACAAGTGAAACATAGAGTTGATATCCCAATATACTTTGGTTCTGTTATGATTTAATGTGGATCTTTTTTATAACTCTAATACAATCTGTGGCCGTTTATAAGGATATAATTTACAGTTTGGTCCCATGGGGAGATGACCAGATTGTATCAATATTTAATCCCTTAGAAGTGAAAGTTTTCATATTATAAATCCATTCGCTTTCTTCCTGCAGTGTTTTCCTAACAGTCACCACTCCTTCAGTTAGTTGACACTATTGTTATACCCCAAAATGTTAATCCCTTAGAGTTTTTATTATGGTGATGTTGAAAGTGAGTTCACTTACTGTGGGGACATTTATAAAGTTTGTGCGTCAAATATTATTTTTGCAAATGGGTGTTTGCTCATTTTCCCCTCTAAACCCTTACATTTTGCACTGCCGTGCCATCTTTCCGTTTTTTTTGTGAATTGCAGTAAAATGCTAATTACACAAAAACATTTGGAAATGAGATTGAGATTCACATGAGCATGCCCTCTTCTTGGTCAGTTCCTGCAATCCTCACTTACACCCCCCAGCCTCAGTCACCATAAGCAGAATGAAGCATAGGAGCCCCACCCCCACGATATTCACCAAAGGGATTGAAGAAAACTGCAGAGACATGTTTATGGAAAAAACCTGTACATGGACACAGGATTTATTGAAAAATAAAAAATAACTTATTTTGGGTGGGGCATTCCTAATAGCCAATGATCCAGAGGAAGGCAAAAAACCCCTATGTGCTGGGCCAATTTGCACCAAGGGTAAAAATTCCTTCCTGACTCCTAGAAACGGCTGTTGGTTTTACTCCCTGGATCAGGGCGCATGTGTGAGGGAGGGCGGTTGGGCACTTGTGTAGTGGTAGATGGGTGCTTGTCTGAAGGAGTGGGTGGGTGTTGAGTAGGGGGTGGGTGGGAAGATGCTTGTGCAGGGAAGGGAATTAGGGAGCAGGGGGAGTTTGATGGCAGCAGAAAATTTTGTGAAACACATTGAAGTCAATAGGTGGCAAATTTAATGTACAACAAATTTAATACATGCGTCAGTTTTTAGGCCGGAGACATCGTTTATGTGCAACTTTTTTTTTTTAATTCCAAATGCATTAAAGTCAAAGGTTATATTTTGTATCAGCTACATTTTTGTCACAGCAAGTTTTTCCCTGGTGAATTTTTGCCACAGTTTCCAGAAAAGAATTGGCAATGGCGAAATTCGGAATTTCACTACAAATCCATGTCTGGCGAAAAAATGTGCTCATCACTAATGAAAAGAAATTGGCAGTACATAGATACATTACCCAAATCCTCAGCAGCCTTTTGGCGATGGCGCTGAACCCGTCTGCCCCAGGTTTGTATCTCCTCAGCTGGAGGCTCCTCTTCGTTGTTGAGTATCTCCTCTGCAGATGGAGGTTCTTGGGTGTCTGTTCTCTCCTCCTCTGCAGCAGGAGGATCTACTGGGGTGTTGTAATTTTCCTCCTCAGCATCGGGAGGATCAATTGGGGTGTTATTTATCTCCTCAGCAGCGGGAGGATCAATTGGGGTGTTATTTACCTCCTCAGCAGCGGGAGGATCAATTGGGGTGTTATTTACCTCCTCTGCAGCAGGAGGATCAGTTGGGTGCTAGTTACCTCCTCTGCAGCTGGGGGGTCTGTTTGGGTGTTACTGTAATTGCCTCATCTGCAGGAGGATCTATTGGTGTGTTAATTGCCTCCTCTTTAGCAGGAGGATCAATTGGGGTGCTAATTGCCTCCTCTGCAGCAGGGGGATCTATTGTGATGGAAATAACCTCCTTTGCAGAAGGAGGAGCAATTGGGGTTGTAACTACCTCCTTTGCAGCAGGAGGATCAGTTGCAGTGGTAATTACCTTCTATGCATCAGGAGGATCTATCGGGGTATAAATTGCCTCCTCTGCAGCAGGAGGAACAATTGGGGTGCTAATTGCCTCCTCTGCAGCAGTACAATCTATTGGGGTGTTAATTGCCTCCTCTGCAGTAGGAGGATCTATTAAGGTGGTAAGTACCTCCTCTGCAGCAGGAGGATCCGTTGGGATGGTAATTACCTCCTCTGCAGCAGGAGGATCAATTGGGGTGTTAATTGCCTCCTCTGCAGCAGTGCGATCTATTGGGGTGTTAATTGCCCCCTCTGCAGCAGGAGGATCTATTGGGGTGTTAATTGCCTCCCCTGTAGCAAGAGGATCTATTGGGGTGTTAATTGCCTCCTCTGCAGTAGGAGGATCTATTGGGGTGTTAATTGCCTCCTCTGCAGCAAGAGGATCTATTGGGATGGTAATTACCTCCTCTGCAGTAGGAGGATCTATTGGGGTGTTAATTGCCTCCTCTGCAGCAAGAGGATCTATTGGGGTGTTAATTGCCTCCTCTGCAGCAGGAGGATCTATTGGGGTGTTAATTGCCTCCTCTGCAGCAAGAGGATCTATTGGGGTGTTAATTGCTTCCTCTGCACTAGGAGGATCTATTTTGGTCTTAATTGTCTCCTCTGCAGTAGGAGGATCTACTTGGGGGTTTATTGTCTCCTCTGCCACAGGAGGATTAATTAAGGTGGTAAGTACCTCCTCTGCAGAAGGAGGATCAATTGGGGTTGTAACTACCTCCTCTGCAGCGGGAGGATCAGTTGGGGTGTTGTAATTTACCTCCTCAGCAGCAGGAGGATCAGTTGGGGTGTTAATTGCCTCCTCTGCAGTAGGAGACTCTTGTTTACTAGTCCTAAAGTAGAAAAAAATATCAGTATTGTAAATTGCTTTCAAAGCATTGAATTTTGGAATTTCAGTACGAATCCATGTCTGGAGAAAAAATGTGCTCATCACTAATGAAAAGAAATTGGCAGTACATAGATACATTACCCAAATCCTCTGCAGCCTTTTGGCGATGGCACGCCGAACCCGTCTGCCCCGGGTTTGTATCTCCTCAGCTGGAGGCTCCTCTTCATTGTTGAGTATCTCCTCTGCAGATGGAGGTTCTTGGGTCTTGGGTCTGATCTATTCTCCTCTGCAGCAGGAGGATCAGTTGGGTGCTAGTTACCTTCTCTGCAACTGGGGGGTCTATATGGGTGTTAATTGCCTCCTCCTCAGCAGGAGATCTATTGGGGTGTTAATTGCCTCCTCTGCAGCAGGAGAATCTATTGTGATGGAAATGACCTCCTCTGCAGAAGGAGAAGCAATTGGGGTTGTAACTACCTCCTCTGCAGCAGGAGGATCAGTTGGGATGGTAATTACCTTCTCTGCAGCAGGAGGATCTATTGGGGTATAAATTGCCTCCTCTGCAGCAGGAGGATCTATAGGGGTGTGAATTGCCTCCTCTGTAGCAGGAGGATCTATTGGGGTGTTAATTGCCTCCTCTGCAGCAGGAGGATTTATTGGGGTGTTAATTGCCTCCTCTACAGCAGGAGGATTTATTGGGGTGTTAATTGCCTCCTCTGCAGCAGGAGGATTTATTGGGGTGTTAATTGCCTCCTCTGCAGTAGGAGGATCTATAGGGGTGCGAATTGCCTCCTCTGTAGCAGGAGGATCTATTGGGGTGTTAATTGCCTCCTCTGCAGCAGGAGGATTTATTGGGGTGTTAATTGCCTCCTCTGCAGCAGGAGGATTTATTGGGGTCTTAATTGCCTCCTCTGCAGTAGGAGGATCTACTTGGGGGTTAATTGTCTCCTCTGCCACAGGAGGATTAATTAAGGGGATAAGTACCTCCTTTGCAGCAGGAGGATCTTGTTCACTGGTCATAAAGTAGAAAAAAACATCAGTATTGTAAATTGCTTTCAAAGCATTGATTGGATGAACGCTTTGGAATTATTATCACTGGAGGATCCATGCTATGGCTTTAGGCACCTAGAAAAGCTGATTTATGTTAGGTCAAAAGACAGCCATTTTTTAAAATATGTTAATTTTATGTGTCAGTAACTAGAATGAAAAGTGTCATTTGCAAAATACATACCTGGCAGCTTCAAGCAGTTCCTTTTCCTTCTCCCAGATGTTCAAAATAATGGGCAGAAGTTGAGATCTGACGGTCTGTGAGCGCAGGGGAGGCACAAGGATAGGAGCGAAGGGGAAAGAAAGGAGACAGTTATGTTTCTGCCCGTATAGATGGAGCCGATAGTTCCTTTATATGGGGAGGGCAGTGAGGGGGTGGGATACGCTGGGGGAGTGTAGCGCCTGGTCTCTGTAGGTATGTGTGTGTTTCCTTAATAGTCAGTAGCAGATAAATAGAAATTCCTTCTGTCATGTAGGGAAACCCAGTGGGCAAAATGCCCCAAAAGCACCTCATATGCAATTACCCTGTTATAAACTGTGTTACTACATAGTCCCTTAAATATTTGTACCCACTGATGGACAGAATACTTAGTTTTCAGAAAATATTGGCACAAACCCAGGTTAATGTTCCCTAAAAGTTTTGCATGAAATACCCAATAAATACCCCAAAAAAAGCATCAGGGGCAGTGATCAGGGAACTTACGTTCCGGAGCTCTAAATACTGCCACCGGAGCAGTCACTCTACTTGCGTGTTCTGTGGGAGAAGAGAGTAAATGCTAAGTGCTGCTTTGTACCAATGCCATTAATGTGCCCACGTGGCCCCTATGGAGTGTCTGCGCATCACCCCATAATGCACTGCAACAGTTTAAAGAGTATTGGTAACTTTAGAAGCCCCCCAGGGAGCAAAACATACAGTGAATAATAATGGTCCTACTTGTTATAGAGACACACAGTGAATAATGATGACACTTACAGGAGTCAGCAACCCTTTGGTGAAGGGGAAATGATGTTCCTGTAATAATATTTTGGCTATGTTATGGTGAAAACCATGCTAATATGAAGTAGAGCATGTGTTACATGCGACTCTTAATTCTTAGGATGGGCCTCCGCTATGTGGGAGAGGACTGGATGGAGCTGAGGGTGTAGTTGAACTACAACCCACTGTAGCTGTGTAGTGTAAGTGCAGAAAATATGGACGCCAGAAAGGTTCTTGCGGTGAACTAGTAACAAGTTTATTGTCCAAGACAGAGACAGGGCTATCAGATACTCACAATGCATGCAGATATAGAGGGTAGATGACAATAGGACAAACAAAGGACAAAGGAGGATACACACCGGTTTATCCCACCTCTTGGGCAGGGTAAATGCACCTGTCAACTTAATACCCCTTTGGAGATAGGACTGGAAAGGTACCTTATTCCTCAGGTTGATAACCCCTAGCTTGAGAGTCCTCCGTGTGAGTAGGGATCAGGGTTTATTCTAACCTGTTTATTCTATGTCTACTCCGTATTACTGAGGCAACATTGCTGGATGGAAAGCTACTTCCAGAACGGTAATTCTTCTTCATGGGGCTATTAGGCTGCCCTTGCTTGCTAGATACTAACTATCTCACTTCTCCTAGAGAGTGCTATTACAAAACTGCTATGCTTACTTAAACCTCGTTCACGGGGCCCTGTCCCTGACTTCTCCAGGTGTTAGAAGGTCTCTGGGATAATATTGCTTTACTGGGGCCTGCTGCTGCACCCAGGCTCAGAGGGAGCTGTGCTTAGGTAGCAGATAGGCAGCCAAAGAGGAAGCCACACCTCCTTGCAAGACACTATATCTGCAAGGGGCGTGTACAACCATTACAACCAATAAGGTATAACGCATAGTGCAAACTAGATACATGGAACTCTGCCCAGTAACAGTAGGGCATTAAAGCCATAGGAGTGCTAAACCCTATGGGTCCCTATATTCCCTTTCCAGCTCTTCTAGTCATTCCTGTTACATAAAAGAAAGTCTCAGGGTGAGAAAGGAATCTATGGATCAGTGCTGTTCCCCTTGGAATCAGACCTATAAGGGAAGGGCTGGATCTCAGAGTAAGTTCCCCCAGACCCAAGTGGCTTTCCTGCCTCCTCATTATTATTGTGACTCCCCGACTGACTCCTAGGGGCTCAGCAGCAATATCATCCCAGTGGCAGCTGTGGGGCAGAAATAGGAGGCAGCGCCGCTGTGCAATTGCCATTCAGCCCCAATATCTCTACAGGCCTCTTCATTATTCCAAATAGGCTTTAGGCGCAGTAACAGTATAACATAGGAACAGATTATTTGATCCTTAGATTCATTTAGTCTTGGAAAATGAATGGCACATATGAACCACTCAAACCCAACTCTTCATATTTTAGTCCATGATGCCAACAAATACATTTAATTTCTTATGGATTTTGATCAACGTGACCTTTTATTTAATATCCAAGTGATTCTTTATTGCAGCTCATTAGTCTTTTGAAAATCCTTTTGAGAGTCCGATTACATTCAGAAAAATAGAGGTCCAATAAACACTCGCTTTACATTTGACCCTGGCTGTATCTGCCACCTCCTCTATCTATTAACTGCAAATAGGATGCCCACCTCTCCTCCCACAAACACCTTTGCCCACAGCGGGCAGTTATTGTGATGAGAAATGGGGGTGCCGAAGCTTGGCATTATGTGTTATGTTAACTCAGTCGTCTAAAAAGAACTGTGCTGTCCAAAATAAGAATATATGTTAGTGAACTAATATGTGAAACAAACAAAGGGAGGAGAAAAAACATTTTTTTTAACCCCTAGGGAATTAAATAAATATTCTTTGTGATACTCAGATAACAATATACAGTGGCATTCAACGTGCCTGTGAGCTGCCTTCCTCCACCTAATTCTATAAGTAGTGATGGGCGAAATGTTTCGCCAGGCATTGATTTGCGGCGAATTTCTGTGTTTCGCCATTGACGGATTGTTTCACGAAAAAGATGAAAAAATTCGCTGCACCTCCAAAAATTGTTGCGGGCGTCAAAAAAGAAAAAAATAATAGCCGCGGGCGACAAAAGAATAGCCGTGGGCGACAAAACAATAGCCGCGGGCGTCAAAATAATAGCCGTGGGCGACAAAAGAATAGCTGCGCGACAAAATAATAGCCGCGGGTGACAAAAGAATAGTCGCGGGACACAATTTTTTTGCTGCATGAGATTTTCGCCATTTTGCGAATTTTTCGCCGTTTCACGGATCTTTTAAAAGATTCGCAAATTTTTCGGTGAAGCGAAACGGAACAGATTCGCTCATCGCTACCTATAAGTGAACAAAAATTAGCCAAAGTGAGTAACACTCTCAATGAATCAATGACCCCGGGATTTATTAAAAGAATACATCAGACATTTTTATTTATTTTTTTGAAAAAACTTCCCTAGAATACAGGGAAATTATCACTTCTATATTCATGTGTAGCAGGTTTCCACACCTTGGGAATTGACGACATTTCACCTAAGGGGCAGATGGTACTATAATCTTTTAAATCTAAAGACAGAAGTTCCCCCCCCTTTCCCTTTTTTTCCCCCTATCCTTCATAATATGCCTTTATCATTATATATATATATATATATATTATAATGTGTTATCCTATTGTAGAAGCCTCTATAAAACTTTATCCATATGTGAAATGTTTTCTGTGGAAATACAGTTTATATATGTGAATTGGGGAATGTTATCTACCCATCAGATATATAAGGTATATGTGGTGATGTGGATAGGCGCCCATATATTTGGGGATATGTGATCTTTTAGCCCAACGGAGTTGCAGGTTTTTAGGGTTAATAGTTATAAATAGGAGACTCGAGACAGATATTAAGGGAGGAGAGAGGTCTCGGGGGAACAGATCTCGAAGAAGCACATGCGCGTGAAACGCGCCGATACGTAGAGTGACCGCAGTGGGGATCCGTAGTGAAAGGAAGTGCCTTGGTGGAGACACTGTTAGGCAAGCCACGTGGAAGGGAGCAGCACGGATCTTGCAACCACACGTGTACACTATATCTAAGTGTCAGTATAGTGGTCAGTTCCCCTGAGACTCTTCTGTGTACTAATAAAATCTTTTAGATATTTATACCGGGACCCTCTGGGCCACATTCATGTTGGAGTTCCCCAAGTATTTATTATCTGGGGAGAAGTGATGGGGCCTTTTAATTACTCTATTAATATCTGGTTTTAAACCACACCAGAACCCCGTCATTAAAGGAGAAGGAAAGGCTAATAAAGAGTTAATCCCAAGCTGCAGGCATACCTTCAGTTCTCTCAATGGTGCCCTTAAGTCTCCCCATATTTCACCTGTTCAGATGATCAGAAGCCAAACAGGAAGAAAAAAACGCTGAGCTGTGTAAAGAAAGTTCCCATAATGCCTCGCTCCTGCACCGACACCCAGACCAAGTGAACATGCTCAGTTAGTTAGACTATGGGGCAGATTTACTAAGACACAAACGCTCTGAGCATATTTTTGCCGAATTTTTTGTCGCTTGAGTGACTTTTTTGACTCCCGCACGACTTTTTTGTACGCTTGCACAAAAAAATTGGAAAGGTTTTCCCGCTGTTTACAATCGTTCGGTACGAAAATTTCATGAATTTCGGATCGCCAATACGATATTATCGAGACTAATACAATTTTTTCGGAAGCATTTTCGTGATGTCTGCGAAATTTTCGTATCCAATCCAAATTTATCCCATTCAGGATTCAAACTCGTGATTTCATGAATCTGCCACTATGAGTCAGCTTCCTGCTGATTGGCTCAGATCCACATTCCTAAGGGGGGAGTGAGTTCTTGAGCATTCTTGAGGGAGGGGGGAGCAGGAGAGGGAAGAGAGGAGAGAGCTGCGTGTCTCTGGCACATGAATTACAGACACAAGAAATCTTTTGATAGAGGGACTCAGTGCAGCGTTTCTGTGAGTGCTTATAGCTGTATTTACAAAGACCTTTCTGATAAAGCTTACTGAGTTTTTACCTTTCCTTCTCCTTTAAGACCAGGTTCCTTTTTATGTTAGTCTTAACATAAGTTCTTACTCGCTATACCCCCTATGAAGTGATTTTGGGATGTCTTTGCCTCTATATATTTTTTAACATATTCACTTTGGGGCAGATTTACCAAAACACGAATTTGAATTACAAATTGGAAAAATTCGGATTGGAAAAGAAAATTTCTGAAGATCGCAACTTTTTCGTCGGCGTCGCAACGTTTTCGTATTTTTCGAGACTTTATCGTATTTTGTGCGACTATTTCATCGCTGTCGCGACTTTTCAGTATTGAACAATCGTAAACTGCGGGAAAACCTTTCCGACTTTGCATGATTTTTGAAGTCTCCCATAGGACTCAATGGCACTCTGCAGCTCCAACCCGGCCCAAGGAAAGTCTCCCGTAGGGCTCAATGGCACTCTGCAGCTCCAACCCGGCCCAAGGAAAGTCTCCAGTAGGGCTCAATGGCACTCTGCAGCTCCAACCCGGCCCAAGGAAAGTCTCCCGTAGGGCTCAATGGCACTCTGCAGCTCCAACCCGGCCCAAGGAAAGTCTCCCATAGGGCTCAATGGCACTCTGCAGCTCCAACCCGGCCCAAGGAAAGTCTCCAGTAGGGCTCAATGGCACTCTGCAGCTCCAACCCGGCCCAAGGAAAGTCTCCCGTAGGGCTCAATGGCACTCTGCAGCTCCAACCCGGTCCAAGGAAAGTCTCCCGTAGGACTCAATGGCACTCTGCAGCTCCAACCCGGCCCAAGGAAAGTCTCCCATAGGGCTCAATGGCACTCTGCAGCTCCAACCCGGCCCAAGGAAAGTCTCCCATAGGGCTCAATGGCACTCTGCAGCTCCAACCCAGCCCAAGGAAAGTCTCCCATAGGGCTCAATGGCACTCTGCAGCTCCAACCCAGCCCAAGGAAAGTCTCCCATAGGGCTCAATGGCACTCTGCGGCTCCAACCCGGCCCAAGGAAAGTCTCCCATAGGGCTCAATGGCACTCTGCGGCTCCAACCCGGCCCAAGGAAAGTCTCCCATAGGGCTCAATGGCACTCTGCGGCTCCAACCCGGCCCACGGAAAGCCTCCATAGGGCTCAATGGCACTCTGCGGCTCCAACCCGGCCCAAGGAAAGTCTCCCATAGGGCTCAATGGCACTCTGCAGCTCCAACCCGGCCCAAGGAAAGCCTCCCATAGGGCTCAATGGCACTCTGCAGCTCCAACCCGGCCCAAGGAAAGTCTCCCATAGGGCTCAATGGCACTCTGCAGCTCCAACCTGGCCCAAGGAAAGCCTCCCATAGGGCTCAATGGCACTCTGCGGCTCCAACCCGGCCCAAGGAAAGTCTCCCATAGGGCTCAATGGCACTCTGCGGCTCCAACCCGGCCCAAGGAAAGTCTCCCATAGGGCTCAATGGCACTCTGCGGCTCCAACCCGGCCCAAGGAAAGTCTCCCATAGGGCTCAATGGCACTCTGCAGCTCCAACCCGGCACAAGGAAAGCCTCCCATAGGGCTCAATGGCACTCTGCAGCTCCAACCCCGCCCAAGGAAAGTCTCCCATAGGGCTCAATGGCACTCTGCAGCTCCAGCCTGGCCCAAGGAAAGTCTCCCATAGGGCTCAATGGCACTCTGCAGCTCCAACCCGGCCCAAGGAAAGTCTCCCATAGGGCTCAATGGCAATCTGCAGCTCCAACCCGGCCCAAGGAAAGTCTCCCATAGGGCTCAATGGCACTCTGCAGCTCCAACCCGGCCCAAGGAAAGCCTCCCATAGGGCTCAATGGCACTCTGCAGGTCTAACCTGGCCCAAGGAAAGTCATGATACTGAAGCTTGAATGAATTCAAAACTTTCGGCGCAACAATGTGATTTTTTTTGCGACGGCTACGAAAAAGTTGCGGAAAATACGTGCAAGATACGAAAAAGTCGCAACGGTGACGGAAAAGTCGCAAAAATACCGATCATTATGAAAGAAACGCATTCAGAGCGTTCGTAGATTGATAAATCTCCCCCTTTGAGTCTTCTAATTGTACAGACCATTAACGTCTAATGAATTGCTTGATATATATTACTTGAAATTGTGTCCAGAATACTGTTCCTACTTTTTAATAGTGTTTCCCTGCGTCCCTTTTATACAGAAGTCTAGCAGCCCCACATTAAGCTGCAGTTCTCCAACTGGACAACGACTTATTCCTATGAATATACTGTCAGAGAAACAAGAACTGGTCTTCAGCTCAACACAAGAACATGCAGTCAGATAAAGAAATCCCAAATCCAATAAATACCGTAGATAACCAATAGTAGACCTTGCTTTGAGTTTTCTCCACGGCAACTATTTCTGAGCAAAATACATTGGAGCCTATGGGCGTTTTTTTTTTTTTATAACTGCCACATTTCCTGCAGCAAATTTTATTTTCATGCCCACTTTTTCTGAGCAAATTTACAGTCAATTCAGGATCAACATGTATTGTACAGCCTACGAAGGAACTTGCACAATAAGTGATGGGGTTCCTATAAGAGGTCCCATTACCAATAACATTACAGAATCCTGAATTAAACCTGTTAAGTTTTCAGAAATATAATTTCCAGAGCTTTTTCCCTGGAGAGATATTTATCATAAAGATACGAGATTCCACAAGCTGCAGTTATTATAGATAATGAGCTGATTATTGTGTATTCTATGAGGAATTCCCTGTGTCTCACTGGTTATATAAACTGGGTTCCTAAAGAGACCGGCAGACTCTGTGCCCCTGCATGGAAGAACCTTCTGCTCCTCAGGCTGAGCAAAGACAAGATCTATCTGACTAATGTATTTGTATGATAAAAGGTTTTGATAGGAGCACTGCAAGGTGAGAATGTAGGTAAGTAATGGAGGGCAGTGTAGGTTCATACAAGCGCTTTGGAACACTGCAGAAAGTACAGGCCCAATGTGTTGTCACTAAGAATAATGGGGATTGAACAAGTTCCTCCATCAAAATGTGGCATTGATGGTAATACTTTACTGCTCAGGAAGGAGACAGAGTAGATATATAGATTAAGAACTATTCATCCATTTTGGCCTCAATGAAGATTTGAATTTCTCCTGTTTTTTTAGACAGGACATAATTTTCTTTACTTTGCAGGTTGGTTCTGGAGCCGTTGTCTGTAATTTTAAATCTGTTTCAGTGCACTTCTCTTGACGCAATCTCCTGGGCTAGAATGTCCCACAGTGGTATCATTCAGTAAGTTTTTTTTTAGGTGTTTCCCTTTTAATTTGTAATGTTTTGTATTTTTTTTAAGAAACAATTTTCCCCTTTTTTTCTTCTAGACTGGAGTGGATAGCAGTGGGATATGATACAATGGGATGTGATAATGAGGGTCCTGTAAAACGAAAATGCTATTTAGATTTGTTTTGTTGGATTCAGACAGTGTTACTAATGCGGTATATGAGTATATATGTTATTTGGAACGCAAACGTCACTTCCGCCCACTCGTACTGGGAAATGAGGATCCTTGTGTAGTGGCGCCTTTTCAGCCACATTAAGGGTATTTATATCGCTAACAGGATCATTTGGGCTCTCATCAATGTCCAACAGTATAAAGACAAAATATAATTTCTGGGGTACAGTTGGGAGCTACTCTATTTATGGATATTTAAGATATTTAAAACTTTTACTTTCATACAGAGAAAGGAAGACTTGAAAAATGGCCTCAGAAAATGTTTCAGGATTCATCATCCAAGGGTTCTCTGATACTCCTGAGCTTCAAATCTCTCTTTTTGTGTTATTCCTTGTAATCTATCTCATCATTCTGCTGGGAAATCTCATTGTATCCTTAGTCATTTCATGCAATCCTCACTTACACACCCCCATGTACATATTCTTGCTGAACCTTTCACTCATAGACATTTCTTTCTCCTCAAATATTTTACCTAATTTGCTACATATTCTTCTCACACAACAAAATAACATTTCATTCTTGGGGTGTATGACTCAATTGTATGTTTTTGGGTCGTTGGCTGACATTGAATACTTTCTCCTGACGGCCATGGCATATGATCGTTATGTTGCCATCTGTGATCCCCTTCATTACATTGCCCGAATGAGCAGGAAACACTGTGCTGGGCTTATAACTGCAGCATTCACTGTTGGCTTTCTTGACACTGTCAGCATAGTTACCCTTATACCTAAACTATCATATTGTGCTTCCCGTATTATTAACAACTTTTTCTGTGATGTTGCACCATTGCTAAAACTTTCCTGCAGCAGCACTTTTAGTGTGGAACTTGTAATTTACATTGAAGGGACATTGCTGCTTTTTAATTCCTTCCTCCTTACTCTGACCTCATACATATTTATCATCTCTGCTATCCTGAAAATACAATCCTCAGAGGGGAGACAAAAAGCCTTTTCTACCTGTGCTTCTCACATGACCTGTGTGATAACCCTTTATGGGACAGTTATTTGCCTGTATATGAGACCCACCACAAGTTATTCCCTGGAAAGAGACAAGTATTTCTCACTGCTGTACATTGCCCTGGGCCCTGTGCTAAATCCCCTTATTTACACACTAAAAAATAGAGAATTTCTATCTTCCCTAAATAAAGTGAAGCAAAAGTGTTTACATTATAAATCTTAAATACACAACGGACTTAATGACCCCAGAGGTAATAAACACATTAGAGGTTCCATATAATAAAATAGCAATCTTTATTTGCCAATACAGCCAGCAAATATTAAAAATCCCTAACCCATAAAACAAGTGAAACATAGAGTTGATATCCCAATATACTTTGGTTTTGTTATGATTTATTGTGGATCTTTTTATAAATCTAATACAATCTGTGGCCATTTATAAGGATATCATTTACAGTTTGGTCCCATGGGGAGATGATTAAACTGTATATTGTATCAGTATTTAATCTCTTTGGAGTGAAAGTTTTCATATTATTAATCGATTTGCTTTCTTCCTGCAGTGTTTTCCTAACAGTCACCGCCCCTCCAGGTAGTTGGCGCTGTTGTTATACCCCAAAATGTTAATCCCTTGGGGTTTTTATTATGGTGATGTTTAAAGTGATTTGACTCACTGTGGGGACATTTATAAAGTTTGTGCTTCAAATATTATTTTTGCAAATGGGTGTTTGCTCATTTGGGTGGGGCATTCCTAATAGCCAATGGTCCAGAGGAAGGCAAAAAAAAACCCCTATGTGCTGGGCCAATTTGCTCCGAGGGTAAAAATTCCTTCCTGACTCCTAGAAACGGCAGTCGGTTTTACTCCCTGGATCAGGGCACTTTAGTAGTCTGGGCGGGCACTTGTGTGGTGGTGGGTGGGTGCTTGTCTGAAAGGGTGGGTGTGTGTGTTGAGTAGGGGGTGGGTGGGAAGATGCTTGTGTAGGGCTGTGCAGGGAAGGGAATTAGGGAGCAGGGGGAGTTTGATGGCAGCAGATCCCCCTGAGAATTCTTCTGCTGGAATGCTGATAAAAATAAATAAAAATTGCTACTCAGAGTCAGACACCTAGTTCAAGCTAAACATGGCCATACACTGGGCAGCCAGGTGTAGGAGTCGCCACACTTGTAATGGCCGCCTTTCTATTGTTGGATCATTTGGGCAGGAATGGAATGACATTAAGTGAAGCGGAGCTGCTCTAGCTAACATGGTGCATCTGCAGATGGAAAGTAGCAATGAGCGAATCTGTCCCTGTGACACTGCTGAAAACTCTGGGAAACACATTGAAGTCAATAGGTGACAAATTTAATGCACAACAAATTAAATACATGCGTCAGTTTTTATGAGACATTTTTTACTTCAAATGCATTGAAGTCAATGGTCTGCTGCAAGAGAATTATTATGGTGGTAAGTACCTCCTCTGTAGCAGGAGGATTAATTGTGATGGTAATTACCACCTCTGCAGAAGGAGGATCAGTTGGCAAAGTAATTATCTCCTCTGCAGCAGGAGGATCTATTGGGGTGTTAATTGTCTCCTCTGTAGCATCAGGATCTATTGGGATGTTAATTTTCTCCTCTGTAGCATCAGGATCTATTGGGGTGTTAATTGCTTCCTCTTTAGCATCAGGATCTATTGGGGTGTTAATTGCCTCCTCTTTAGCATCAGGATCTATTGGGGTGTTAATTGCCTCCTCTTTAGCATCAGGATCTATTGGGGTGTTAATTGCCTCTTTTGTAGCATCAGGATCTATTGGGATGTTAATTGCCTCCTCTACAGCATCAGGATCTATTGGGGTGTTAATTACCTCCTCTGCAGCAGGAGGATCTCTCTCAGTAGATATTTTCGGCTCTGCAGCAGGAGGTCGCTGTTGTTCACTGGTCCTAAAGTGGAAGAAAAAGTCAGTATTGTAAATTGCTTTCAAAGCATCGATTGGATCCATGCGATGCCTGTGGGCACCTAGAAAAGCTGACTTATGTTATGTCAAAAGACGTATATTAATCTTACGTTTCAATATTTGCAAAAAAAAAAAAAAAGCATCAAGGGCAGTGATCAGGGAACTTACGTTATGGAACCACAGGAGCTCTAAATACTGCCACTGTAGCAGTCGCTCTACTTGCGTGTCCTGAGGGAGAAGAGAGTAAATGTTAAGCGTTGCTTTGTACCAATGCCATTATTGTGCCCACGTGGCCCCTATGCAGTGTCTGGGCATCACCCCATAATGCATTGCAACAGTTTTAAGAGTATTGGTAAAAATGGCACTTAGGTTGATGATTTTAGAAGCCCCCCAGGGAGCAAAACATACAGTGAATAATAACCTATCCTATACTACTACCACTACTACTAAGCAAACCTTCGGTGCAGAGGAAATGATGTTCCCTTTCCAGCTCTTCTAGTCATTCCTGTTACATAAAAGAAAGTCTCAGGGTGAGAAAGGAATCTATGGATCAGTGCTGTTCCCCTTGGAATCAGACCTATAAGGGAAGGGCTGGACCCCCGAGTAAGTTCCCCCAGACCCAAGTGGCTTTCCTGCCTCCTCATTATAATTGTGACTCCCCGACTGACTCCTAGGGGCTCAGCAGCAATATCATCCCAGTGGCAGCTGTGGGGCAGAAATAGGAGGCAGCGCCGCTGTGCAATTACCATTCAGCCGCAATATCACTACAGGCCGCTTCATTATTCCAAATGGGCTTTAGGCGCATGGATCGTACCATTTCTAGCTCCTTCTGTAGTCACAGGGACTTTAGGAAGAGCTGGCAATCTAACCTATTTATTCCTTATTTATCTAAACATCTACAGTATTTTGGATTCCTTCACACATTGGCAGTGCACTCCAGGTCAGCATAAAAAGCCACAACAGTTGGTATTAAAACCGATCAACCTTTATTAGCACATCTAAAAAACACAGCTTGAGGTCTTACGCGTTTCATGACAGCGCACTTCCTCGGAGACCCCTCTCCATTTCTTACACATAGGAAATATATACCCATAAGCCCACCCATAAAATGACCATATACAATCTATTTTGGATTCCTTACCATTAAGTGGATCATTGCAATATAATCTGTGATGTTCCTCTTGTCTGTACTTCTGGGATCCACCATGTACAGAATAAGAAAGTGTTCTCTGAAAATAAAAATTCCATTAAGCATTAATAACATTTTGCAACCCCACCCCCATATCCCACTTACCCCTTGGGCAAATAATTCCCAACATATAATTTTGGTTTTACTTACAGATCCCCAATCTTTCCATACCGGGTCCTGTAGTGATGTTCTGCAAGGGAAACACATTTGTATTAAACACTGAGCTAAAGGGGAAAAGGAATTCACATATAATAAAAGGAATTGATGATTAATAAAGGATTTTACCATAATAGGACGCAAGGGCTTCAAAGTTGGTAGAGTCTGCCTTGAAGTCATCTATAATGGTGTAGAGCATCTGTAAGCGATAGGAAAAGCACATTAGGGACACAAAATGGTGCTTCCAAGTGAGTAAGGCAAGATGTTGTATCTGTGGGAATATGTGTATGGTGAGGCAAGATGGACTCTGTGGAATAGTGTGTACATACCCCCCAACTGTCCCGCTTTTCGCGGGACAGTCCCGCTTTTTATGGCGCAACCTTATAAAAGGGCCTGTCGCACAGCGCAAGGAGAGGCATAAAGAAGCTGGAGACGAAGCGCCTATGGGAGGTACAGGGGGGGAACTGTGTATTGTGGGCTACTGTGTATAGGGGGCACTGTGTATAGGGGGCTACTGTGTATAGGGGGCACTGTGTATAGGGGCACTGTGTATAGGGGGCTACTGTGTATAGGGGGCTACTGTGTATAGGGGGAACTGTGTATGGGGGGGCTACTGTGTATGGGGGAACTGTGTATTGGGGCTACTGTGTATAGGGGGCACTGTGTATGGGGGGGCTGTGTATGGGGGCTACTGTGTATGGGGGGCTACTGTGTATTGGGGGGCTACTGTGTATAGGGGGCACTGTGTATGGGGGCTACTGTGTATGGGGGGCTACTGTGTATAGGGGAACTGTGTATTGGGGGGAAACTGTGTATAGGGGGCACTGTGTATTGGGGGCTACTGTGTATAGGGGGCACTGTGTATGGGGGGGCTACTGTGTATGGGGGGGTACTGTGTATTGGGGGCTACTGTGTATAGTGGGCTACTGTGTATGGGGGCTACTGTGTATGGGTGGGCTACTGTGTATAGGGGGCACTGTGTATTGGGGGCTACTGTGTATGGGGGGGCTACTGTGTATGGGGGGGCTACTGTGTATAGGGGGCACTGTGTATTGTGGGCTACTGTGTATTGGGGGCTACTGTGTATGGGGGGCTACTGTGTATAGGGGGCACTGTGTATTGTGGGCTACTGTGTATAGGGGCACTGTGTATTGGGGGGGTACTGTGTATTGGGGCCACTGTGTATGGGGGGCAAAACTGGTACATAGTTATAACTCACTTATAACTGACTGCCTTCTCTCTATATTTGTATTTTAATGTAGGAGCTGCTATATTGTTTTCCTTAGGTAGTACAGTATGAGGGTATAGCACATTTTCATCTGCTCCCGCCATTTGATCTATATAAAAGGAGTATTTTTTTTAAAATGGGGTGTGGTAATTGGGGCGTGGCCACAAAAGGGGGGCGTGGTCAAAAAAAATTTGCCGCGGTGCGCACGCCGAATCTTTTTGTCCCTCTTTTCATTTTTCAAATGTTAGGAGGTATGTGTGTATAGTAAGGCAAGATCAGGCATCAGCGATGGAAGCCTAAAGGCACAGATACAAATGGGCATTATATTAGGAACAGCAATATAAAGAGTCTCACATATACTAATATCCCATGAAAGGGGCAGTTCCCCTCCAAAACCCCTTTGTCTGCCCCTTTATTCAGTAATAGTACATTAGGCATAAGGGCTTACAGTTTAAATTCCCACTATCCCCCCCCCCCCCTTGTGTTTCCCAGGAGCAACTCAGGAAAGCGGCAAAATGACTCTCAAAATGCTAAAATTGACTCCATGAGTTGGTGCATTTCTTAACTTCACTGCTACAGAGGGAAAGGCCTGAGCTTTGTGCCCCAGGGTAGTTTTCTGCAGAGTGGGCTGCCCCCATTTCCCCCAGCTTCTTCCCAGCATCCCTTGCAGCCCCTGCACAAAAAGGAACTCTATGGAAAGTTCTATACTACACTTGCCCCAAGTCTGACTAAGGCACAGGGGATTCTGGGAAGATGGGACAGCCCAGCCTACCCTTTTTAGTAAAAAACAGCTCAAATTACCCCCCCCAACCCCAATAAATTTAAGGCAGACTTGCTGTAGAAAAAATCATGAACTGAATCAACTGGATTTGCTAGATTACCTCTAAAAATAAGGTTGATGATGGTAAAATGAACCAAAAGGTTCAGAGTACCCCAAGGGGCCCCTCAGTAGCTGCTGGCTTTCCTCAAGTTCAACTAAGAATGGGTAATGTGTAATTGTATGGTAAATAGCTTACGACTTACATTGCCGGGGGGTTGCATGCGACAGTGGGGCTGTAAAACATCAAAGCCACTTTTGTGGAGGCTTTATCAGAAAGGTCTATGTAAATACAGCCATAAGCACTCACAGAAACGCTGCACTTTTCTGAGTCCTCTATCAAAAGATTTATTGTCTCTGTTTTCCTGTGCCGGAGACACTCAGCTCTCTCTTCTCTGCTGCCCCCCCCCTCAAAAATGCTAAGAACCCCCCCCTTAGGAATGTGGATCTGAGCCAATCAGCAGGAAGCTTCCTCATAGTCTAACTAACTGAGCATGTACACCGGTCTGGGTCTTGGTGCCGGAGAAAGGCATTATGGGAACTTTCTTTACACAGCTCAGCGTTTTTTTCCTATGAGGCTTCTGATCATATGAACAGGAGAAATATGGGGAGACTTAAGGGCACTATTGAGACAACTGAAGGTAAGCCTGCAGCTTGAGATTAACTCTTTATTAGCCTTTCCTTCTCCTTTAACAGGCCGTCAGGATTGAGGGACAGCCTTGTAACATCTTATGCTGGTTCCCTATGCTTCTCTTTTATTTACCTGTACCTATGCTGTATCTTGTTCATTTAACAAGCAATAAATATACCTATTTGTATATAAATACTACGAGCCAAAAGATTATCATTATACCCCTAGACACACAAGTGAGTCTGCACTTGTATTAGTAGTTTTATACCGCTAAATTGGTGAGCAGTAGCGTTAACCACTTCCGACACCTGCAATCTGCCGGCCTAATTGAGAGGCATAATGGCATATTAAAAAGCAAACTCAGAAAGCTAATCGGCGAGACACACATGAACTGGATACAATGTCTCCCACTAGCATTATTATATATGAGCATCACCCCAAGTCAGAAAGGGTTAACCCCTTTTGAAATACTGTATGGCCGACCATATAGAATACCCCAATTCCAGGCATTAGACAAACTAGAAGAAGAGGTGGACCAAACACTCGCTAAATATATGTGTAAAATGCCTAACAAACAAGACCTTTTATCTCCCAATTCTCTTCCAGTGTCAACAGAACCCATTCCTGAGGAAATAGTGAAACCGGGAGAATGGGTCTGGGTTAAAATAATCAAAAGGAAGAATTGGTCGACACCCCGCTGGGAAGGTCCATATCAAGTTCTGCTGTCAACACCAACAGCCATTAAGATGAAGCTGAAAGAACCTCCTGGATACATGCCAGTCATTGCAAACTGGTAAAACCTTTTGAGGCAGGGACAGAACTTAGGGAACCCGAATAATCCCTTGGAGGAGTCTGACTACAAAGGGGGATCATTCTACTAGAGAAGGGTTCGTCTCAACGTCAGTGAAGAACCATGGGTTTATTCGGGGGCACAAAAAAAGATAGGGAAAGAAGAGGTCTTTATAACATATATGGCGATTGTTCCAGGTGGGAATTTCTAATACTCTTTATTTTCATCACTATCACCGTTGTGATCTTCATACTCCGATGGGGTGAGGGGAAAATCCCAGCTTCACGCTTTAATCAGAGTTGAATAATAATCATAACTAACATTTCCCATACTAGACACAAGCGTTCCCTATTTTATACACCTGTTACCTCTGCATATCAATAACAAAACCCCTGATGATTAAAGTCACAGAGGGTCAATATACCAGTGTTAATATTGACATGTGTACAATAATCCCTTGCCAGGATTTAACTTAGGCCAGGCTTTATGCAAGAGATGATAAATACAGTATATGTGTTACGTAATAGGTAATTTGGGTGGAAAAGTGCCCAGCTCCCTCCCTGGAGAAAAGTATGGTGGACTACAAATCCCATGGCCTGGCAAATACATAGTGCCTTGGGTAAGAACAAAGAAGATATGCAACGTCCATACTTCCAACACCTCCAGATTGCTCTCAATATACCTGTAATCCACCCATTTTACCCATAAAACAGGCCAGACCCAGTGATGAGGGTTTCTATACAATGGGCATAACTGTAACAGGTAAAGATCCCATTGGGTTAATATATTTGAACATAACATCTTCATCAACCAAGCAAAAGCAACATAGTACTGTTAGTACAGACAAACTGGTCAATTTAGATTATTCACAGAGACGACCTGTACAAATTGCATACATAAAAAATCTTACAGTGGAATAAAAACAGGATTACCTGAGTGAAATGAGTGGCTTAAATGGATACAGGTACAGGTATAGGACCCCTTATCCAGAATGCTCGGGACCAAGGGTTTTCCGGATAAGGGTATACCCTTGGTCCCAAATTCGGATATCCTACCTTAAGTCTAAAATATTTAAACAGTAGTTAAACCCAATAGGATTGTTTTGTCTCCAATAAAGGTTAATTATCTTAGTTGGGATCAAGTACAGGTACTGTTTTATTATTACAGAGAAAAGGGAATCATTTAACCATTAAATAAACCCAATAGGGCTGTTCTGCCCCAATAAGGGGTAATTATATCTTAGTTGGGATCAAGTACAGGTACTGTTTTATTATTACAGAGAAAAGGGAATCATTTAACCATGAAATAAACCCAATAGGGCTGTTCTGCCCCCAATAAGGGGTAATTATATCTTAGTTGGGATCAAGTACAGGTACTGTTTTATTATTACAGAGAAAAGGGAATCATTTAACCATTAAATAAACCCAATAGGGCTGTTCTGCCCCCAATAAGGGGTAATTATATCTTAGTTGGGATCAAGTACAGGTACTGTTTTATTTTTGCAGAGAAAAAGGAAATCATTTTGAAAAATGTGAATTATTTGATTACAATGGAGTCTATGGGAGATGTCCTTTCTGTAATTCGGAACTTTCTGGATAACGGGTTTCCGGATAAGGGGTCCGATACCTGTACCACCTTCGATTGTAGTATTTGCGGGCAACTACACATGCTTCCAGCAAACAGGGAAAGGTCAGGATCTCCAAGAAAGTCCCCTTTCATACTGTTTATACAAGGTCTCCATAAATAAAACTAATATACAATTTGGTTTAGGAACCATAGATACACTAGGTCAGATATCTGGTGGTTGTGTGGGGACAAGAAACTACATATACAACTTCCTCCCAAATGGACTGGCAGTTGTTGTTTAGTTCAACTAATTTTGCCTTTTTCCTTTGAGTTCTTCCTTACAGATTGCAGAAACTATGCTCCAATTTCATAGGCGGAAACGACATACAACCTCACCAAAAGAATCGTTCGATAACTCCATTTATATTGACAGCATTGGAGTTCCTTGTCGAGTCCCCGATGAATTCAAAGCCAGGAACCAGATTGCTGCAGGATTTGAATCCTTTCTGGGCAACAATACTTAAAAATGTTGACTGGATTAATTACATTTACTACAACCAACAGAGATTCGTGAACTTCACTAGAGACGGCTTCAAAGGAGTCACCAGTCAACTTGAAGCAACCTCCTTGGTCGCCTGGCAGAATCGACTTGCCCTTTATATGTTGTTGGCTGAAAAAGGAGGAGTTTGGCACCTTAGGTTGCACCTTTATTCCTAATAACACCGCACCCGATGGCAGCATTACCAAAGCACTTGAGGGACTGGTGTCTCCAACCCTTTTACGGATTTCTTACAGAACTGGTTCGGAAAATGGAGTGGACTTACTTCCAGTAAATTGATTTCAATTGCCGTTACCTGTGGGTGCTGTTGCATCCCATGTATTTGTGGTTGTGAGAAATAAATCACCTTTGCCTTATTCCTGAGAGCCCCGCAAGTCATTGGCAGAATCTTCTTAAAGAAGGAGACTATCTGGGAATAGTGACAAGATCTATTAAGGTGGAAATTACCTCCTCTGCAGCAGGAGGATCTATGTTGGTGGCTTTTGCCTTCTCAGCAGCAGGAGGATCTCTCTCAGTAGATGTTTTTGCCTCTGCAGCAGGAGGATCTCTCTCAGTAGATGTTTTTGCCTCTGCAGCAGGAGGATCTCTCTCAGTAGATGTTTTTGCCTCTGCAGCAGGAGGATCTCTCTCAGTAGATGTTTTTGCCTCTGCAGCAGGAGGTCGCTGTTGTTCACTGGCCCTAAAGTGGAAAAAAGTCAGTATTGTAAATTGCTTTCAAAGCATTGAAGAATAATATATGCTTAAAGCCTTTGCCTTAGCTTAACGTGCTACACAGCTCTCCCTAAGGTAAAAATTGGGCAGTTACTGAGCTGAGTAGGTTCCATGCTTTGCCGTAGGGATTGGCTTCACCCCAATGAGGAGGGAGCATCACCGTTTAGAAAACACCTACCGCCCCCTTGAGATGGTGGGGACATTGGGTATATTGGATGAGTGAATCAGACGAAACTGATAGACCGGAACACATGAAGACACACAGGGCTACTAGTATCAGCTACTTGTCACGGCAACTAAACACCAGAAAATACTGTGCCATAGCCAATACTGAGAATTACCTCTGCATTGTCTATTTCTGTAGCCATGACAAATTGCTGCTGCTAGTAGCTCCATGTGTCTTCACCCTTAGTGGGCAAGGGATGTGATTATACATGCAAGGTGCTTCAGTTTATCTAGCTCCATCTGTACATGAGATTAGTTAGGGGGCTGAGAGCCCAAGGAATGGGACATGTGGGCAGTACGGGCTCAGGGGGCAACTAGGCCATAGCGCTGTATATTACAGGGTAACAGTAAGGAGTAGCGATAAACATTGTTTTATTCAATACTGCCCCTGTTATGTACCTTATTGCCCCCCACAGCCAGGGCTATTGAAGGGAAAATGCACAAGACTTACTAATAAATGTTATTCTGTAACAGGAGAAAGTACTGGTATTTATACTTTATATTCAGTGACATGTTAAGGTTGGCACATAAGAGTGGGGCATGTACCCGGGGCAGGGGGGCAAAACTCTAAGGAGCCTTTCAGTACTGGGAACACAATTTATTTTATGGTGTGGCACAGGGGTCCCCAAATGTTACACTTTTTGGGGGGACCTCAGTGAAATAATGGTTTATATTTGCTGTAATATGCCCAGTTCTAGTAATTTAGCTACTGGCGCATGGGTCACTCGGGAGGAAATTCAAAAGAGACTTGAACATGTAAAGGTAAACAAAGGTCCAGGGCCGGATGGGATTCATCCCAGGGTATTAAATGAGCTGAGCGCTGTGATTGCCAAACCTCTTCACTTAATTTTTCAGGATTCATTGAGGTCTGGCATGGTGCCAAGAGACTGGCGGATTGCTAATGTGGTGCCGTTATTTAAAAAGGGATCCCGTTCTCAGCCTGAAAACTATAGGCCTGTTAGTCTGACATCAGTAGTAGGAAAACTTTTGGAAGGGGTAATAAGGGATAGGGTACTTGAATACATTGCAGTTCACAATACTATTAGTTTGTGCCAGCATGGTTTTATGCGTAACAGATCTTGCCAGACTAATTTAGTTGCCTTTTATGAGGAGGTGAGTAGGAACCTTGATGCTGGAATGGCAGTTGATGTCATCTACTTGGACTTTGCTAAAGCGTTTGATACAGTATCACACAGAAGGTTAATGATCAAATTAAGGAATATTGGCCTAGAACATAATATTTGTAATTGGATAGAGAACTGGCTGAAGGATAGAGTACAAAGAGTGGTTGTAAATGGAACATTTTCTAATTGGACCAGTGTGGTTAGTGGAGTACCGCAGGGGTCAGTCCTTGGGCCTTTGCTGTTTAACTTGTTTATTAATGACCTGGAGGTGGGCATAGACAGTATTGTTTCTATTTTTGCTGATGACACTAAATTGTGCAAAACTATAAGTTCCATGCAGGATGCTGCCGCTTTGCAGAGCGATTTGACAAAATTAGATAACTGGGCAGCAAACTGGAAAATGAGGTTCAATGTTGATAAGTGCAAAGTTATGCACTTTGGTAGAAATAATATAAACGCAAACTATCTACTGAATGGTAGTGTGTTGGGGGTTTCCTTAATGGAGAAGGATCTAGGGGTTTTTGTAGATAACAAGTTGTCTAATTCCAGGCAGTGTCATTCTGTGGCTACTAAAGCAAATAAAGTGCTGTCTTGTATAAAAAAGGGCATTGACTCAAGGGATGAGAACATAATTTTGCCTATTTATAGGTCCCTGGTAAGGCCTCACCTTGAGTATGCAGTGCAGTTTTGGGCTCCAGTCCTTAAGAAGGATATTAATGAGCTGGAGAGAGTGCAGAGACTGCAACTAAACTGGTTAAGGGGATGGAAGATTTAAACTATGAGGTGAGACTGTCGAGGTTGGGGTTGTTTTCTCTGGAAAAGAGGCGCTTGCGAGGGGACATGATTACTCTGTACAAGTACATTAGAGGGGATTATAGGCAGTTGGGGGATGTTCTTTTTTCCCATAAAAACAATCAACGCACCAGAGGTCACCCCTTTAGATTAGAGGAACGGAGCTTCCATTTGAAGCAGTGTAGGGGGTTTTTCACGGTGAGGGCAGTGAGGTTATGGAATGCCCTTCCTAGTGATGGGGTAATGGCAGATTCTGTTAATGCCTTTAAGAGGGGCCTGGATGAGTTCTTGATCAATCAGAATATCCAAGGCTATTGTGATACTAATATCTACAGTTAGTACTAGTGGTTGTATTTATAGTTTATGTATGTGAGTGTATAGATTGGTAGGTGTGGGTTAGGTGTGCTGGGTTTACTTGGAAGGGTTGAACTTGATGGACACAGGTCTTTTTTCAACCCTATGTAACTATGTAACTATGTAACTATGTAAGCCCTGCATAATAGCCAGATCCTGGGTCTGCGTCTCCCAACCAGCTCTAAGATTAAAGGAATCTCCAAATTCACTAAAACCAATGAGAGAAGCAACATCAGATAGTCTGGGGGGTATCACCCCACTATTTCCACTCTTTTTTTTTTAGCTAAAATACAGGTTATTGGGCACCTCTCATCACATGGTATGTGCTACTGTACATACAGCACAAGCTGATACTTTCCCTCCCCTTCCCTCATTCCTGCCCATTTTGGGGAGTTACTTGTAACCTCTATTTCAGCTCAATAGCAGCCTTCCCAGACCAGTACAACATGGGTTACACTGTACTCTCTAACCCAGAATGGGTTTTCGCTAAGTGGAAGGGGAGGGTGTTGTGCAACTACACCTAACTTACTGCTATGCAGAAAAATGAAAACAGAGGGCGCCAGAGGTTCTTGCAAACAACAAAATAATAAGTATTTATTGTACACCAACTGGGTTACTCACAATACAGCTTCTGTATATACAGGCCAGTGGTACAGGCAACACCACATACAGAGTGTAATACAGACTGACACTCCCCTGAGTACAGACTTGGCAGGAATCTCCCTTCACCTCTGCCACACCCCATAGTGGATCCCTCAGGGAATTCTCTATCCTGATTCCCTACCCACTGGGATCCCTACACTACAGGCAATGTGGCCTGGGAGAGATACCTCCAAAACTGCCAGAGCAGCGCTGCTCTTTCTAGCTCAGCCCTAACTGCCTTACACCCCTAGAGGGTACTATACAGGGAGCTACACCTGCCCCTATCTAATGCCCCATTCACAGGGCCCTGTTCCCCGACTTTAACTGGGCCCCTGCCCCGGTCTCCCAGCACACACCCACCCTGTTCTCCAACTTTAACTGGGCCCCTGCCCCGGTCTTACAGCAGCACCCACCCTGTTCTCCAACTTTAACTGGGCCCCTGCCCCGGTCTCACAGCAGCACCCACCCTGTTCCCCGACTGTAACTGGGCCCCTGCCCCGGTCTCACAGCAGCACCCACCCTGTTCCCCGACTGTAACTGGGCCCCTGCCCCGGTCTCACAGCAGCACCCACCCTGTTCCCCGACTGTAACTGGGCCCCTGCCCCGGTCTCACAGCAGCACCCACCCTGTTCCCCGACTGTAACTGGGCCCCTGCCCCGGTCTCACAGCAGCACCCACCCTGTTCCCCAACTTTAACTGGGCCCCTGCCCTGGTCTCACAGCAGCACCCACCCTGTTCCCCAACTTTAACTGGGCCCCTGCCCTGGTCTCACAGCAGCACCCACCCTGTTCCCCAACTTTAACTGGGCCCCTGCCCTGGTCTCACAGCAGCACCCACCCTGTTCCCCGACTGTAACTGGGCCCCTGCCCTGGTCTCACAGCAGCACCCACCCTGTTTCCCAACTTTAACTGGGCCCCTGCCCCGGTCTCACAGCAGCACCCACCCTGTTCCCCGACTGTAACTGGGCCCCTGCCCCGGTCTCACAGCAGCACCCACCCTGTTCCCCGACTGTAACTGGGACCCTGCCCCGGGCTCCCAGCAGCACCCACCCTGTTCCCCGACTGTAACTGGGCCCCTGCCCCGGTCTCCCAGCAGCACCCACCCTGTTCCCCGACTGTAACTGGGCCCCTGCCCCGGTCTCCCAGCAGCACCCACCCTGTTCCCCAACTTTAACTGGGCCCCTGCCCCGGTCTCACAGCAGCACCCACCCTGTTCCCCGACTGTAACTGGGCCCCTGCCCCGGTCTCCCAGCAGCACCCACCCTGTTCCCCGACTGTAACTGGGACCCTGCCCCGGTCTCACAGCAGCACCCACCCTGTTCCCCGACTGTAACTGGGCCCCTGCCCCGGTCTCCCAGCAGCACCCACCCTGTTCCCCGACTGTAACTGGGCCCCTGCCCCGGTCTCCCAGCAGCACCCACCCTGTTCCCCGACTGTAACTGGGCCCCTGCCCCGGTCTCCCAGAAGCACCCACCCTGTTCCCCAACTGTAACTGGGCCCCTGCCCCGGTCTCCCAGAAGCACCCACCCTGTTCCCCAACTGTAACTGGGCCCCTGCCCCGGTCTCCCAGCAGCACCCACCCTGTTCCCCGACTGTAACTGGGCCCCTGCCACGGTCTCCCAGCAGCACCCACCCTGTTCCTCAGTTTGAAGCAAAGAGGAAGCTGCCATGCCTCTCCCAGCACTATACCAAAGTGAGGCAGGAAGTGGTCACCATCCCTGCTAGCCAATAGCACACATATGTACATGAACTCACTTAGATACATTCCCTTCCGCCCAGCAACTAAGGGAACTGAACCTGCAGGGATTTAAAGCCATAGAGGCCATTTAACCCCTAATGAACCCAGAGCTGTGGCAACAGTCCCCAATCCCTGTTTGAATTATGTGTACTGTTGTGTCATACACAGAGTTACTATATTTAGTCCTCAAACTACGCCCGCCCCTCACTGTGTCCTCCCCCTCGCTGTGTCCTCCACCCTGGCTACTACCTGTCTGACTGTCATGTCACTGTGTCACACTGAGGCAGACAGCTAGTAGCCAGGGGTGGGGACACAGCGGGCCGGGTAAATGACCTTGGGGGGCCGTATCCAGCCCACGGGCCTTAGTTTTAGGACCCCTGGCCATATGCATGTCTGTGTAACTGTGTAACAACTGCCCGTTGCAACACAGCCCACGGCCCGGTGGTCGGGCCCCTTATCTATGGGACTGTCAGCTAAAGGCTTTAACAAGGGGGTGACATGTGCGAGTTCCTGGCAGTTTATGAAGTGAACTTCCTAGTATCCCATTGTTAAATTGGCCGGCTAATAGTCCTGTAGTTAAAGTGGTTGTTTACCTTTAAATTAACTTCTATTATGGCACAGACATTGATATTCTAAGACAGGGGTGGCGTTGATCGCGGTCCAACAGCCAATTCCCCCGTGGATCGTACGCATTCCCGCCGCACTTCCGCATTCCCAGGTCATCGGTCGATCGAAAAAAGGTCTGGCCCACCCCTGTTCTAAGACAGTTTGCAATGGGGTCATTATTTATTTCTTTGCGGTTTTTCAGTTATTTCGCTTTTGTTTCCGCAGCTCTCCAGTTTGGAATTTCAGCAGCTGCCCCATTGCTAGGCTCTTGTTTAACCTTAACGACCAGACAGTGGTTTAAATGAGAAACATGCATATGAATTGGAGAGGGATTGAGTAAAATAATAAGGAATAAAAGGTAACAATAACAATAACATTGGAAGTGCAGAGAGCAATAGGTTTTACTTAACTGCTGGGGCCAGTGAGCTGTTAACAAGGGTCAGAAGAGAATGTCAAATAATTCAAAAAACTGTAATTATAAATAATGCAGACCAATTGCAATGTTAGGACATTCTATAACATACAGTACTAACAGTTAACGTAAAGATGAAACAACCCTTTATAATAGTATACTGTGTACATACATATTCACTAGGGATGCACCGAATCCACTTTTTGGATTCGTCGAACACCCAGCAGCAACTCTCCAGTTTGAAATGACAGCAGTTATCAGGTTGCTAGGGTCCAAATTACAATAACAACCAGGCTTTGATTTGAATGAGAAACTGATATATTAATAGGAAAGGACCTAAATAAAAAGTAGCAATAACAATAAAATTATAGCCTCACAGAGCAATTGTTGTTGCTGCCGGGGTCAGTGACCCCCATTTGAAAGCTGCAAAGAGTCAGAAGAAGAAAGCAAATCATTTAAAAACTATAACAAATAAATAATGAAGGCCAATTAAAAAGTTGCTTAGAGCTATGACATACTAAAAGTTAATTGAAAGGTGAACCGCCCCTTTAAGTAAAGGTAGGCAATGCAAAGGTTAATGCTGCCGGCTGCTGCACACTGCAGAACAAAGTGTCAACGGCAGCTTAGCTCTGTTTTTGTTAACCCTACCATGTGCACTATTTCTAGGTAAGTAAAGCATGTTTGAACAAAAGATTCTCGATGAAGGGAGCAAAAAGGGTTTAGAGAAAGACAGGAGGCAGAAGTACGGCAAAGGGAAAGAACAAAAAATCAGACAACAAAATGGGTAAGTAGTGAGCTTGCAGTTTCTAAGGTCTGTAAAATTGAGGGTCAGTTTGGGACAGTAGGGTGCCAGCGCTTTGGGACAGTAGGGCGCCGGCGCTTTGGGACAGTAGGGTGCCAGCGCTTTGGGACAGTAGGGTGCCAGCGCTTTGGGACAGTAGGGTGCCAGCGCTTTGGGACAGTAGGGTGCCAGCGCTTTGGGACAGTAGGGTGCCAGCGCTTTGGGACAGTAGGGTGCCAGCGCTTTGGGACAGTTAGGTGCCTGTGCTTTGGGACAGTAGGGTGCCAGCGCTTTGGGACAGTAGGGTGCCAGCGCTTTGGGACAGTAGGGTGCCAGCGCTTTGGGACAGTAGGGTGCCAGCGCTTTGGGACAGTAGGGTGCCAGCGCTTTGGGACAGTAGGGCGCCGGCGCTTTGGGACAGTAGGGTGCCGGCGCTTTGGGACAGTAGGGTGCCAGCGCTTTGGGACAGTAGGGTGCCAGCGCTTTGGGACAGTTAGGTGCCTGTGCTTTGGGACAGTAGGGTGCCAGCGCTTTGGGACAGTAGGGTGCCAGCGCTTTGGGACAGTAGGGTGCCAGCGCTTTGGGACAGTAGGGTGCCAGCGCTTTGGGACAGTAGGGTGCCAGCGCTTTGGGACAGTAGGGTGCCAGCGCTTTGGGACAGTAGGGTGCCAGGACTTTGGGACAGTAGGGTGCCTGCACTTTGGGACAGTAGGGTCCCTGCACTTTGGGACTGTAGGGTGCCAGCAACACCCTTGTTTTTATTGTTATTGATACTTTTTGCTCCTAAAGTGCAATTGAAATACCTTAAAATACTACAAATAATACAAAATGAAGACCAATTGTACAAAAAAAGTTTGACGTAGTCTTCTCGAAAAAATTTGAGAGTTTTTCAAGAATATTTATTTTGTACAAACAGGAAGTCCTCCAGTGGCCATTTTAGAAGCATTGGTGCTTATTTTCCTCACTTGCATTTTGGAAAACAATAATGTGTTTTAAGTTCCCCTTGAAAATATGTGCAATAGAAAACAATGATGTGTTTAATTTCCCCATGAAAATGTGTCATGGACAGGCTGTCACTGACTACTTTAATTCTTTGTGTTTTTTTACAATGAAACGCTAAAAACTTGAATATTGAAGCCTTCCTTAAAACTCTGCTTTTGTTAGTTTAAAAAAAAATCACATAAAGTTTTATGAATCGCGAACATTCGTAATTTTTAAAAAATTCTAATTTTTCGATAAAAAAAACTAAACAAATCATATACTGCCATAACTGCAAACACATATGTAAATCTTGGGGAAAAAAAAGAAACAAAAAACAAAAAAAAAATTTGAACATTTCCTACAAAACCTTAGTAAATGATTCCCTTAGAATGACATAACAATTTATGCAAAACATACAAGGTCAATTTCTCTCTGAATCAAGGGGCCCCAACCTTTCTTACTCGGGAGCCACAGTCAAATGTAAAAAGACTTGGAGAGCAACACAAGCACCATAAAAGTTCATGGAGGAGCCAAATAAGGGCTGTGATTGGCTATTAGGCAGCCTCTATGCACACTATCAGCTTACAGGGGCTTTATTTGGTAGGAAATCTTGTTTTTATTCAACCAAAACTTGCCCCCAAGTCAGGAATTCAAAAATAACTACCTGGTTTGGGGGCACTGGGAGCAACACCCAAGGGTGCCCCTGAGCCACTGGTTGGGGATCACTGCTCTAAATGAAGTGCAATTCTGGCTCTCAGTTTTCCAAAACCATCTTTAAATTCTTTATTCTTCATAGTGTAAATGAAAGGATTTAGCATTGGGACTAATACAGTATAGAGAAGAGCCAAATATGTGTCCTGCTTTGGGGTATAGGATTGAACCGGTCTGATGTATGAACAGATGATGGTCCCATAAAAGACGGTAACGCATATTAAGTGGGAAGCACAAGTAGAAAAGGCCTTTTTCCGCCCTTCAGACGACTGGATCGTTACTACTGTACAGATGATGACAATATAAGATGCACTAGTGAGCGTGAATGCACTAAAAGCCATAAAGACTCCATTCATATAGGTCAGTAACTCAATGGTGGAGGTGTCACTGCAGGTGATTTTGAGCACAGGAGTAAAATCACAGAAGAAATGCTCGATGTGATGAGATGCACAAAAGGTAAAATTCTTTATAAGTAGAGCGAAAGGCGCAGTATCCAAGAAGCCGGCTGCCCATACTACAATTATCAACCTCACACAGTGTTTTAGGCTCATCACTAATGTGTAATGAAGCGGCCGACAAATTGCCACGTAGCGATCATAGGCCATGACAGAGAGGAGAAGGAACTCGGTGCAAGTAAATCCTATAAAGAAATATAACTGGATTATGCAACCGGCGAATGATATGGTCTTGTCCTGAGTGCAAAGCATGAGTAATAGTTTGGGCAGGGTGGTCGAGGTGTAGGAGATATCCAGCAGTGAGAGGCTGCCCAGGAACATGTACATGGGAGTGTGCAACTGGCCAATCAGTGTAATAGTTGTAAAAATAGTTGAGTTACCAATCATAATGATGAGGAAGATGAGCAGGAAGGTCACAAAGAGGGGGATCTGAAGATCTTGCTGGTCAGAAAAACACTGCAATGTAAATGGGTTTTCTTTGGATTGATTCCCTGATATTATATACATTGGGTGAAATGATTCCACAGCTTTACTGATTGGTGTAGAGCCTATTGGTGGAATGTAGTAACCAATGGTAAAACAAAGTATATTAAACGGTGCAAAATGTAGAAATGGTAAAGAGTCATTTCTTCTGAACTCCCATACATTCCATCTAGATACTCTTGTCTGTCCAGTAGTGCAGGCTCACACAGAGCTAACAGGATCACCCTCAGTAGAACCCAACGCGTTTCATCAGCCCGTACCAACTTTCTCAAGGGTTAGAAATGTTTCTCAAACCTTTTCACATAAAATAAAACACATAAACAAACTTTATGTCTTAAGCAAGGAAAGTTTCCATCCCTGGCATTTTATAAGGTCTTCTCCGATTCAACAGCTAATGTCCAATATTGCCTTTACATTTTTAGGATTATAGATCCCTTATGGCACTGAGCTGTCACTGAGTAAAACATTTTTTAATTTTATGTGATAAGCACAACAACCTTCAGGCTTGATAGATTAGCAGCCCATAAAGCTTACAATCTAAATTCGGTGCCTAAAGATTGGGGGGGACCAATCAACATTCTCAGTTTTGGGGTTTTAGAGGTTTTTAAAACCATGATTAAACTCACTTTCTCTAAATCCATCAATGCATTACAACAGTAAAAACAACAAAAAAAGCACAAACAAATAATGCCGCGAAAAACCGCAAAGGCCACTCATTTTTTGCGCCGGAGTGTCTGAAAAATTCAAAAACTTCTAATACCACAAAGCAAAAGAAGATCTTCCAGTTGGAAATAGAACAGCTGCCCATTGATGTCTAACATGACCGCGTCAGATTTTAGATGGCATGGTTTTACTATCGGGTTTTTTCACTGTTTTGATGCATAATAAATGGCAAAAAAAAAAATCCACAACAAATCCTCCACAAAAAGACACAAATCGTAGAAAAAAGGAGTATGAACTTTAGGAAATGCCCCCTTATGTGAGAAGGCCACAAGGAGTCATTACTAGGACCCCTTAGAGTCATGTGACATATACACTAAGGGGCTGATACTAATCCACGAATCCGAATTCCAAATGGAAAAAAATCGGATTGGAAACGAACATTTTGTGACTTTTTCGTATTTTTTTTAATTTTTTCGTCGCCGTCGCAACTTTTTTGTGAATTGTCACAACTTTTTCGTAGCCGTTACGACTTGTGCGAATTGGCGCGACTTATTTGTAGCCATTACGACTTGCGCGAATTGTCGTGACTATTTCGTATTGAGCGCTAGTAAACGGCAGGCAAACCTTTCCAATTGTTTCGCGACTTTTTTGCGCAAGTCGTAACGGCTACAAAAAAGTCGCGACAATTTACAAAAAAGTCACGACGGCGACGAAATAAACGCAAAATACCGATCATTACGAAAAAGACGCATTCGGGCACTTTTCGGACATTCGTGGATTAGTAAATCAGCCCCTAAGGATACACTACACCCAGTTTTTCGGGTTTTAATTGAAAGGAAAATACCTTGAAACATTGCTAATCTCTATACAAATATATCAAATATAATCTCTATACAAATATATCACTAACTATTTTATAGGTGCTACTTGCCCCCAGCCCAGCACTAACCATATACATTCAAGTGCAGTATCCTATCCTCCCACTGCCTTGTTACTTGGCTGCCTGCACGTAGGAACGTTTTCAGCTTCCAGCAAGGAGCTATGTTCTCTGGGTGCGTAAACAAATGTATTCTGGGTAATGTAGAGAGATCTAAATTTGCCTACTCTGACATACTCTAATTGAATAAGGGCTGCCGCTAAAATTCATTTTTTTCTTGTTCTCACATAAGGACCATTTTCTGTTTAATGCCCAGGGATGCCAGATCATACATTATATGTGTTCTCATTTTATAACATAACCTTATCGTACCAAAAATATCTTATCCTTACCTCAAAAACTATCCCTCAAGCAGAACTTCTTTCAGGTATTTAAGTCAGGTTTATATAAGCTTATTGTTCCAGTGTAACTGGGCTGCATTTCCTTCTGGGAAAAAACATGTTTAGAACATTTATTCTATTTTTACTGTGTAACAAGTCCCCTGGTAAGTGTCACCTTTGAAAGTTATAATGGGAAGCTTAATTGCTTCATGTCATTTAATGAAATGTTTGAACAACTTGGTTAATTAATAGGTCATCTCTGGCTAACTGACTATGATGGGCAAGCTAAGAAAAAATTTGAGTTTTCTCAAATCCAAAGAGAATTTGGGGTTCCTAATGTGCAATTAGTGATGAGCAAATCAGATGTAGTTTCTCATACTATTATAAATGTAGATATAGCTATATATATTCTGCTGTCGACCACCGCAATCACGTCCATTGATGAATATAGATATTTCAGTTCCTGATTATGGTTAGTAAGAATAAAATAATGGCACCACATTAGCAATCCGCCAGTCTCTTGGCACCATGCCAAACCTCAACGAATCCTGAAAAATTAAGTGAAGAGGTTTGGCAATCACAGCGCTCAACTCATTTAATACCCTGGGATGAATCGCATCCGGCCCTGGACCTTTGTTTACCTTTACATGTTCAAGTCTCTTTTGAATTTCCTCCCGAGTGACCCATGCGCCAGTAGCTAAATTACTAGAACTGGGCATATTACAAGGGAAGCCGTCATTATCTGGCTCCTCAGATGTATAGACTATAAAAGTTCAAAATTTCTGAAGTGGAATGAAAATAATTTATGATTCCAAACATTTTTTACAAATAAATAACTGCAAAGTGGGGTGTGGCGTAATTATTCTGAGTGCAGTCAGTTGCCCAAAGACATTGCCTGATGAGTGCTAATGACTAAATAGAGTGCACCTGTGTGTAATCTAATGTCAGTACAAATACAGCTGCTCTGTGACGGCCTCAGAGGTTGTCTAAGAGAATATTGGGAGCAACAGCACCATGAAGACCAAAGAACACACCAGACAGGTCAGGGATAAAGTTATTGAGAAATTTAAAGCAGGCTTAGGCTACAAAAAGATTTCCAAAGCCTTGAACATCCCACGGAGCACTGTTCAAGCGATCATTCAGAAATGGAAGGAGTATGGCACAACTGTAACCTACCAAGACAAGGCCGTCCACCTAAACTCACAGGCCGAACAAGGAGAGCGCTGATCAGAAATGCAGCCAAGAGGCCCATGGTGACTCTGGACGAGCTGCAGAGATCTACAGCTCAGGTGGGGGAATCTGTCCATAGGACAACTATTAGTTGTGCACTGCACAAAGTTGGCCTTTATGGAAGAGTGGCAAGAAGAAAGCCATTGTTAACAGAAAACCATAAGAAGTCCCGTTTGCAGTTTGCCACAAGCCATGTGGGGGACACAGCAAACATGTGGAAGAAGGTGCTCTGGTCAGATGAGACCAAAATGGAACTTTTTGGCCAAAATGCAAAACGCTATGTGTGGCGGAAAACTAACACTGCACATCACTCTGAACACACCATCCCCACTGTCACATATGGTGGTGGCAACATCATGCTCTGGGGGTGCTTCTCTTCAGCAGGGACAGGGAAGCTGGTCAGAGTTGATGGGAAGATGGATGGAGCCAAATACAGGGCAATCTTGGAAGAAAAACACTTGGAGTCTGCAAAAGACTTGAGACGGGGGCGGAGGTTCACCTTCCAGCAGGACAACAACCCTAAACATAAAGCCAGGGCAACAATGGAATGGTTTAAAACAAAACATATCCATGTGTTAGAATGGCCCAGTCACAGTCCAGATCTAAATCCAATGGAGAATCTGTGGCAAGATCTGAAAACTGCTGTTCCCAAACGCTGTCCATCTAATCTGACTGAGCTGGAGCTGTTTTGCAAAGAAGAATGGGCAAGGATTTCAGTCTGTAGATGTGCAAAGCTGGTAGAGACATACCCTAAAAGACTGGCAGCTGTAATTGCAGCAAAAGGGGGTTCTACAAAGTATTGACTCAGGGGGCTGAATAATTACGCACAACCCCACTTTGCAGTTATTTATTTGTAAAAAATGTTTGGAATCATGTATGATTTTCTTCCACTTCTCACGTGTACACCACTTTGTATTGGTCTTTCACGTGGAATTCCAATACAATTGATTCATGTTTGTGGCTGTAATGTGACAAAATGTGGAAAAGTTCAAGGGGGCCGAATACTTTTGCAAGCCACTGTAGTTAGTTGTCTTGTTTTGTATGGCAAGCAATCTGGATTCGAAGAGTCTATTGTCGTTTACTTTTTTTGTGATTTCAGCGATCATTGGTATAGTTGTTAACTTCCATTTGGAGGCTATTGCTAGCCTTGTGGCTGTGAGGTTTTGGTTAACTCTTTTACTGCCAACGACGTATGGCATACGTCGTGGCAGTAAAAGGGCTTAAATGCCAACAACGTGTCCCATACGTCGTTGGCATTTAAGCGCAGCTCTCTGTAGCAGCGGCATGTGCTGCCGCTGCAGAGAGCTTCTATCCATGACAGCCCCCCTGGGCAACGTGCGAGACGATCGCTCACAGGACCCTCCAGGAAGCAGCAGACGCGAGCGCATCGCGTCTGCTGCTTCATTCTTCCCCCAGGAGCACTGGCCCACTGAAGAGGAGGCGATCGGGTCTTCAGGACAGGTAAGGACTTTTTTTTTTTTTTTTGCATTTACACACTTACATACATTTATACACACTTACATACATTTACACACACTTACAGCACACATTTTAGCAGTTTTTTTTTCATTTTTCACACTTTTATACACTTATTTAAACTCATATACACACTTACACACTATAATACAACTTTTACACATGTACACACATGTATACACAAACACTTTGGTTTTTTTTTTCATTTTGTTTTTAGTTTCATTTACCTAAAAACTGTTTATTTTGACAGTGTGACTATTGGATCAGATATTCTGACCACTAATTACACTGTCATGTGACTTATTTTGTTATTTCACTGATTTGCACAATTTATGTGGTTTTATCGCATTTTATCCCTGTATAAGTGTTCCTAATCTGTTTTTAGTGTAGCTTTGCCAGGTGTAACTTTGGTGTACAAAAATAACTTTGCCTATTTTGAATTCATCAGAATGTGTACTTTCCAAAAATATATGGTTTCCTGGGGGGCTCTGTGTGCAAAAGCTGAGTTGGCAGGTGAGAAATCCTTATCCGCTATTTTCATTTTGGGGTCAGTACATACCGCAGACTTTGGTAGAATGTGTACTTTCCAAAAATATATGGTTTTGTGGGGGTCTCTGTATAGATGGGGGAAGTTTCGGCACATAATACACTGACAGGGGGCTCTGTGTGCAAAAGCTGAGCTGGCAGGCGAGAAATCCTTATGCGCTATTTTCATTTTGGGGTCAGTACATACCGCAGACTTTGGTATATCTATGCATATTGGGCATCAAACTGTTCAATAGACCATAGGTGTTCCTATTTGGGGTGATTTGCCTTTATCTGATCTTTATCAAGAAATTGTGAGAGATAAAGGCGGCATATTGCAACATTTTTATGCGATTTTCTAAATGTCATATAAATCTGCAAACTTAGGAAAGCTTTACAGCTTGGTACTTTGGAGCAAAAAGAAATGTTTACCCATTATAGATTCAGGGGGATGTGTACTTTCCAAAAATATATGGCTTTCTGGGGTGAGTGTACTTTTTTTTGTAGCATTTTCCCACATAAAGGATGTAAATGTGTTGATTTTGCAGGAGCTGAAATGATACATCATATGGGGGTATGTTCCCATTGGGGCCCCTACATGCCACATACTTAGGTAAACCTATACATATTGGGCATCAAACTGTTCAGTGGACCCCTGGCGTTCAAATTTAGGGTGTTTTATCTTGGTACCTAACACTATGTAGGAGATAAGATGCTGCAAAGTGGAAGCTTTAAGGGGATTTTTGGAAATGTCATCAAAATTGCTAACTTTAGAAAAGCTGTGTGGCTTGGTACTTTGGAGTAGAAAGACATGGGTACCCATTTTAGATTCGGGGGAATGTGTACTTTCCAAAAATATATGACTTTCTGGGGTGAGCGTACTTTTTAATAGTTTTATCCCACATAAATGATGTAAATGTGTTGATTTTGCTTGAGCTGAAATAACAGAAATGATTGATCATATGGGGGTATGATCACATTGGGGCCTCTACATGCCACATACTCAGGTAAACCTATACATATTGGGCATCAAACTGTTCAGTGGACCCCTGGCGTTCAAATTCGGGGTGTTTTATCTTGGTACCTAATGCTATGTGGGAGATAAGATGCTGCAAAGTGGAAGCTTTGAGGGGATTTTTGGAAATGTCATCAAAATTGCTAACTTTAGAAAAGCTGTGCGGCTTGGTACTTTGGAGTAGAAAGACATGGGTAACCATTTTAGATTCGGGGGAATGTGTACTTTCCAAAAATATATGACTTTCTGGGGTGAGCGTACTTTTTACTAGCTTTATCCCACATATAATGATGTAAATGTGTTGATTTTGCAGGAGCTGAAATTACAGAAATGATAGATCATATGGGGGTATGTTCACATTGGGGCCCCTACATGCCACATACTTAGCTAAATCTATACATATTGGGCATCAAACTGTTCAGTGGACCCCTGGCATTCAAATTTAGGATGTTTTATTTGGTTACTTTATGACCTGTAGGAGATAAGATACTATAGACTGGAAGCTTTGAAGCAATTTTTTAAAAAAATCACAAATTTTGATAAAAACCAATAACTTTAGGAAAGCATTGCGACTTGATAGTTTGGAGTAGACAGACAGTTGTGCATATTCTGTATTCCCCAGAATCTGTTCTTTCCAAAAATGTACAATTTTCTGGGATAAACCTTCTGTTAGTGGAATTTTTGGCCTTGAAATCTAAAGTATGCAGCTTTCTGGAGCAGTGCTTTGGAAATTTGGTAATGTACTGCTGGGAGTTTTTGACCTATACAAGTGACAAATCTCCATAAAACTATATATATTTGGTATTGGCACATTCAGGAGACATGGGACTTTCCAAATCAGTTGTATATTCGTGCATAAAATAATTTTTGTTTCTAGTATGTGTGTTTATATTATGGAAAATTAGATTTTTTTTTAATTGTTATTTATTTAGAAGCCTATATCTTGTTACAGAATTGGAGTTACACAAAAATTCTACCATATTTTGAAAGCTTAGGTTGTTCTGAAAAAAACAATATATTGTTTTCCTGGGTAAACTAAAAGTCCCCCCGAGGAAAGGCCCCTAAAGTGAAACAGTGCAAAATGTTCAAAAACTGTCTGGCAATACAAGTTCCGCTTTGACCAAAACAGCTGGCAGTAAAAGGGTTAAACAGTGCTTGAGTGTGTTTATGCATTTTGTCGAAGGGTGTGTGTAGTACTCTATATTTACTTTACAGCCTATATCAGTGCTGTCCAACTGGCAGCCCAGTTGTTACGGTATAAGAAGGTACTAGGGAAAGGTTAAAACGTTGGGCCAAAACACGTTGGGTAACGCAATCTTGACAATGAATCGTTTTTTAACGTATGAGTTCCCTGCTAGTACTTTGGATTTTTTGCAAAAATGTTTGGAGGTGAGAGCCCTGCAGTGAGCACCGATCTGTGTATATTTTACAGTTATGGGATGCACCATCAATTACTTTAGGTACTTCAACATTAAGGTGTAAAGGCAGGATTGTTAGGCATTCAGTTAGTGCCCATTTACTGAGCGTCAAAGCTTGTAGAATATGTTTTTGTTATTTTTCCAAGTCAGATGCTCTGACTGAAAGCTTTTTTGACTGTCATCAACATTTTTGCTTAATTTTATTTAGGGAAGATAGAAATTCTCTATTTTTCAGTGTGTAAATAGGAGGATTTAGCACAGGGCCCAGGGCAATGTACAGCAGTGAGAAATACTTGTCTCTTTCCAGCGAATAACTTGTGGTGGGTCTCATATACAGGCAAATAACTGTCCCATAAAGGGTTATCACACAGGCCAGGTGGGAAGCACAGGTAGAAAAGGCTTTTTGTCTCCCCTCTGAGGATTGTATTTTCAGGATAGCAGAGATGATAAATATGTATGAGATCAGAGTAAGGAGGAAGGCATTGAAAACCAGCAATGTCCCTTCAATGTAAATTAAACGTTCCACACTAAAAGTGCTGCTGCAGGAAAGTTGTAGCAATGGTGCCATATCACAGAAAAAGTGTGTTATAAGATGGGAAGCACAATATGATAGTTTAGATAGAAGGACAACAAAACTGACTGTTGAACCAAACCCAACAGTGAATGCTGCAGTTATAAGCCCAGCACAGTGTTTCCTGCTCATTCGGGCAATGTAATGAAGGGGATCACAGATGGCAACATAACGATCATATGCCATGGCCGTCAGGAGAAAGTATTCATTGGAAGCCAAGGATGCAAATATATACATTTGAGTCATACACCCCAAGAATGAAATGTTATTTTGTTGTGTGAGAAGAATATGTAGCAAATTAGGTAAAACAGTTGAGGGGAAAGAAATGTCTATGAGTGAAAGGTTCTGCAAGAATATGTACATGGGGGTGTGTAAGTGAGGATTGCATGAAATGACTAAGAATATGATGAGATTTCCCAGCAGAATGATGAGATAGATTCCAAGGAATAGCACAAAAAAAGAGATTTGAAGCTCAGGAGTATCAGAGAACCCTTGGATGATGAATCCTGAAGTATTTTCTAAGGTCATTTTTCAAGTCTTCCTTTCTCTGTATGAAAGTAAATTATAGTATAAATATATCAACTATAGATAAATAGGGTAGTCCCCATCTGCACTCCTGAAATTATTTTTTGTCTTTATATATTGTTGGACATTGGTGGTAGCCCATATTATCCTGTTATCGAAGGTTGCAATCATTGGTAGGTATCCACTGCTTCTGGTTCTGTGCTCAGATCTTCAAGACAAGGAGCCTTATTCTATATGTGAGGACAATATGGTTACAGCGGATACAGAAAAGGCAGATGTGCTTAACCAGTTCTTTTCTTCTGTGTATACAGTAGAGGAGCCAGTGGGCCAAGTCCCACCCAATAGCTGCACTGTTGCCTCAGCTCCAACTACACAGTGGTTGGCACAGGATATGGTGCTTAAAGGGTTACACACGATAAATGTAAACAAGGCACCTGGGCCAGATGGAATACACCCTCGGGTACTGAGAGAGCTAGGGGCAGAATTGCAGTGGCCCTTGTTTCTGATATTCTCAGACTCTCTTTCATCAGGTATGGTACCTAGGGATTGGAAGAAGGCGAATGTCATTCCCATATTTAAAAAGGGAGTAAGATCTCAGCCTGGCAATTATAGGCCTGTAAGTTTGACATCCGTGGTGGGCAAGTTATTTGAAGGCTTGTTAAGGGATCACATTCAAAATTATGTAGTGGAGAATGGTATTATGAGCAGTAATCAGCATGGCTTTATGAAGGACAGGTCATGTCAGACCAATTTAATTGCTTTTTATGATGAGGTAAGTAAGAAGCTGGACAGTGGGGATGCAGTAGATATCATCTATTTGGATTTTGCGAAAGCATTTGATACCGTTCCCCACAAACGACTGCTTTCTAAGCTAAGGTCTATTGGTCTTAGTGAAGCCGTTTGCACATGGATAGAAAACTGGCTACAGGATCGGGTACAGAGGGTGGTTGTTAATGGTACATTCTCTACTTGGAGTAAGGTTCTCAGTGGGGTCCCTCAGGGTTCTGTACTGGGTCCACTTTTGTTTAATTTGTTCATAAATGACTTAGGGGAGGGTATTATGAGTAATGTATCAGTGTTTGCAGATGACACAAAACTCTGCAGACCAGTCAATTCTATCCAGGATGTGACATCCCTGCAGCAGGATCTTGACCAACTGGCAATCTGGGCAGCTAAGTGGCAGATGAGATTTAATGTGGATAAATGTAAGGTCATGCACCTGGGATGTAAAAACATGCAAGCCCCGTATACCCTTAATGGGACTGCACTAGGCAAATCCATAATGGAGAAGGACCTTGGAGTCCTTGTAGATAATAAACTTGGCTGTAGCAAGCAATGCCAGGCAGCAGCTGCAAGGGCAAACAAGGTTTTGAGCTGTATTAAAAGGGGTATAGATTCACGGGAGGAGGGGGTTATTCTTCCCCTTTACAGAGCGCTGGTAAGGCCCCATCTAGAATATGCTGTTCAGTTTTGGTCTCCAGTGCTCAAACGGGACATTATTGAGTTAGAGAGGGTCCAGAGAAGGGCAACTAAGCTGGTAAAGGGTATGGAAAGTTTCAGTTATGAAGAAAGACTGGCCAAGTTGGGTCTGTTTACACTGGAGAAGAGGCGCTTAAGAGGTGACATGATAACTATGTATAAATATATAAAGGGATCATATAATAACCTTTCTAATGTTTTATTTACCAGTAGGTCCTTCCAACGGACACGAGGGCACCCACTCCGTTTAGAAGAAGGGAGGTTCCATTTAAACATTCGGAAAGGATTTTTTACAGTGAGAGCTGTGAAGTTGTGGAATTCCCTCCCCGAATCAGTCGTGCTGGCTGATACATTATATAACTTTAAGAAGGGGCTGGATGGATTCTTAGCAAGTGAGGGAATACAGGGTTATGGGAGATAGCTCTTAGTACTAGTTGATCCAGGGACTGGTCCGATTGCCATCTTGGAGTCAGGAAGGAATTTTTTCCCCTCTGTGGCAAATTAGAGAGGCTTCAGATGGGGTTTTTTGCCTTCCTCTGGATCACCTAGTAGTTAGGCAGGTTATATATAGGCATTATGGTTGAACTTGATGGACGTATGTCTTTTTTCAACCCAACTTACTATGTTACTATGTTACTATGAGGATCACAGACAGTGCAGATGAGCAAATCCCCTTCCCTAGCAGAAAAGTACAAGGAAGGCCCAACGCAGGCAGAAGATCCACAGGAGTAGCTAAGAAAAATGACGGAGCTTTCACTCCATTCAACAGTTGAGAACACTGGGACAATGTACAAAGCTTCAGTCACTTTGTGCTGGTTTTACTCTACATTTTGTTGGCTAAAATGACAACTCATTAGAAATTTCAGTACTTGATACATGTCAAGTAGAAGAACGTGTATTTTGGCATTAATCTTAGCAGATGCGTAGTTATTGGTTTTTGTGTATATGTTTAGTTGTAGTAGTGCAAATGCACTGCTTTACTGAAACATGCACAATGCCAAAACCATTGGAGTCAATGGGCGTTTTTTCGTTGCAGCAAATGCATTGGAGTCAATGGGTGTTTTTTCGTTGCAGCAAATGCATTTGCATCAATAGGCGTTTTTTTCTCACACCAAATACATTTTTCCCAAGTGAAAAAATTTGACTTTTTTTCCCTATGAAACAAAATGCACGGTGAATTTCTAAAGCTGCAAAAATTTTCACCACTTTCAAAAATGCTTATTTTGCCGGAAATCTGTATCAGGGCAAAAAAAAAAAGAAAAAGGGCTTATTCCTATTGTTTAAGACAACTTCTGGAATTTCTAGTTATGAGTGAATCTGTCCCGTGTCGTTTCATTGAGAAATTAGTGAAGCGGCGAAAACTGCAACTTTTGTTTTTTGACGTGAGAGACAATTTTTTGCCTGTGTCAAAAAAATTTCTCTCACGTTACGTGCAAGAAATCCGCCAATGGCAAAACGCACAAATTCTCTCAGAATCCATGTCTGGTGAATTATTTCGCCCGTCACTAATCTTAAGGAAAGAGTTTGATGGTTTTGGATGTGTCTGACTGATTTACACATAGTTTCAAAAACTTGGTGCTCCTGGTAGATTTGTGCTCTGTGTAATTTCTGTGTCAAATCTGAACCCCTAGACATTCCCTGAGCATTGTTTGCTTTGATATCAACTGTAACATCAGCAAGTTGGATTGCACTCTACCTATTAGAGTTACTCCAGAACTGACCCATCCTTTGGCTTTTGGAGAAAAGCAGTTTGCTCTATATCAGTCGTCCCCAACATTTTTTACCTGTGAGCAACATTCAAATCTAGAAAAAGTTGAGGAGCAACGCAAGAATGAACATAGTTCCTAGGGTTGACTAATAAAGGCTGTGATTGGCTTTTTGGTAGCCCAATGTGGACTGGAAGCCTACAGGAGGCTCTGTTTGGCAGTAAATGGTCTTTATGCCTCCAAAACTTGCCCCCAAGCCAGGAATTCAAAAATAAGCACCTGCTTTGAGGCCACTGGGAGCAACATCCAAGGGGTTGGGGAGCAACATGTTGCCCCTCAGCCACTGGTTGGGGATCACTGGTCTATATTAATAAAATGTTATATACAGCTCCCAGGCATCTGGTTTTGTCTATATTTTGTCCACACTGAATTTCAGTTCATTAGCTCAGCTCGGTACTTTAGCCACTAATCTGCAGTGCAAGAGAAATCTGATTTTTCTGTATTAGTTTATTATATTTTTCTATTATTTATAATATTTAACATTTTAGACATAATGATTAATTTGTATCATTAATAGTCGAACGCTAAATGTATTATAAATAATGTTTGTAAGGGGGTGCACACACACACCTATATCCTAAAACATATTCTTTACTTAATGAGTTGTCAGTTCTAAAGGTGGCCATACACGTAGCAATAACGATCTTTTATGTGACCATTGGTCGCAGGAAAGATCGTTCCCACCCTCCATTGACGTTCAGGGCTGAATCGTGAGATATGGAGGTAGAAACAATAGAAATTCTACCTCCACCTGCCGATTAAGCCCTAAACGTAGATTTTCAAAAACGCTAAACCCAAAATAAATCCCAAAGAATAACTCCAAATAAAGCAACAAACAGTATATAAACAGCTTGTATTGGGATAGTAATTTCAAATCGTACCCAGTCAATCACGGAGGCTTTGGTGTATAAACCCAGAGCCTCTCCAATGAAGTATCAAATCCCAAGCCAATCAAAAACTCAAGAAAAATCAAATGAAATTTAAATGGCTCACCAAGATCCAGAGGTGATCCGGGTGAAAATCATAAGCAGATGAAGGTACTCCAAGGACACTGGACAGCGGAGTTTGCTAAAAGTCGTCTTTATTATTCCATTTAAAACCAAAACGACTTTTAGCAAACTCCGCTGTCTGGTGTGCTTGGAGTTCCTTCATCTGCTAAACGTAGATTTTGCTCAAAATGCCCGATTGACAAGACGGCTGATATCCGCAGCCTTTGTGATATCGGTCGTCTCGTCTACTTACCCAAATGGATCTTGTACTTTCAGGGAATATTAATCAAGGCAACTGTTTATTACTTACCTTAACTTGTTTTGTGATACTCCTTGTTTTTCCAGGTACCTTTTATCATACAAATACATTAGTCAGATATGTATTGTCTTTGCTCAGCCTGAGGAGCAGAAGGTTCTTCCATGCAGGGGCACAGAGTCTGCCGGTCTCTTTAGGAACCCAGTTTATATAACCAGTGTGACAAAGGGAATTCCTCAGAGAATATAAAATAATCAGCTCATTTTCTATATATTCACATATACTTAGTGCTCAGTATTAGGGGCAACTTGTGAAATCTGCTGTCTTTATATTAAATAGCTCTCCAGGGAAGAAGCTCTGGAAATATTTTTTTTTTTAGGATTTTGTAAAGCTATTGGTAATGGGACCTCAGACTCAAGTTCTATTGACTGCCATTGACTAATACAAATGAAAACATGTTTGCCTCACTTTATTTAGGGGAGATTGAAACTCACAAGATGGCCAACAGGGTCAACAAACCCACCAGTGATTGCTGCAGTTATAAGCCCAGCACAGTGTTTCCTGCTCATTCGGGCAATGTAATGAAGGGGATCACAGTTCGTTGGTAGTAGCCCTAGTGATCCTGTTAGTAATAACTTTAGACATGGCCGGGTAATCACTGCTTCTCAGATCTTCTGGGCAGGAGCTTTATCCTGTCTGTCCTGTCTGAGTAAATGCCACACTGTGACACTCAAGAAAGTACAACGAAGGCACAATACATATGGAGATCTTAGCAGATCTTTTAGTTCTGAGGGTTTTTTTTTTTAAATGATTACAACTAGTGATGAAGGAATCTTATCGCAGCAATGGATTCGCAGCGAATTTTCGCATGTTGCCATTGGCGAATTGTCTCGCGAAACTTCCGTGAAAATTGCCACAGAAAAATTTGTTGCGCATCAAAAACTTTCGTCCCATGTCAAATTGTGCACGGTCGTGTAAAAAAAGCGTGGGCAACAAAAAAAAAGTCGTGCCCCAAATGCGCTTGGTGAATTTTTCGTCGTTTCCTGAATTTTCTTGCAAAGCGAAACGGGACAGATTTGCTCATCACTAATTACAACTTCTACATGTGTATTGATGGTACATGTGTATCAGGTATTGATGCTTCAGGGTATAGAAATGAATATGAGGTGGGGGACTGCACCTTTGTAACTACAGTATTTGATTTATTAAATCCTCTGCTGTTTCTTCAGTATCCAATACACACTCTAGAATGCAGCGCTACAGAATGAGAACTGAAGGCCTAATTGTAGGGCTGTAGGTAACATGGGGCAGTGGCTGGGGAGCTACATTAACGGGGTTAAATTGGTAGCACAGCTGGTTATCATTAATTTGGGCCAAGTAAAAAATTAGGCAACACCTGAGGAGTGATGTGGTAAGTGTGGATTGGTTAGGTAAGTCCCATGTACAGGGGGGTGTGGGTATAAAAGTGCAAGCTCACGGGGGGGCTGTTGCTCACCGTCTTAATATGCTCCCACCCACCCTAATTGTTATTAATTACAAAAAAAAATGTATTGTCCCAGCTTGGTGGCTATTGGTGTGTTTAAACTAATTGGTGACTTTATACAAATGTAAGATTCTCCTGGCCCGGCAACAAGGTGGAGCCAAAAGAGTTAAAAAATATATGGCAGCTGTAGGATTTATTATCTGGCTGGCTTTGTAGGTAATTTAAGATATGTTATTGATAAAGGTAATAAACAAGCTGTGGCCATTGCGTTCCTCCCAGCTCTGGTCTCTGTGTGATTTATTGTGTTGTGTGTTTTTATTTGATTGGTTAAACAATAGCTCATCCAGCATACTAGTCCCATGTTAGACGGCATTATGACTTTAACTCTTTGTAAGTTTTGCAGGTAATAAGGGAATATGACTGTCCAACACTGGTCTATTTTTACTGAATTGTATATACACTTTTTCAATTCCATAAAACAGGAGTCTTCATGAAGTCACTCTTTTCCCACTGCTGATCTGTCCATCTGTACGGTACCCCAGGATACGGTAAGGGCGTGTTTACCAAATGTTGATGCACATTTAAAATGACAAATTTATAAATGGTAAATTTCTCAAAAGTTGAACAGACAATTTCTTCACCATATTCCATAAAATGGTTTTTTGGATACATTTTTGGAGAGTTTCACATAGTGTTTCTAAATCACTAATTAGCAATAACACTGTTAAATCATTGTCTTGTTCTTTGATCTGAAAAATTCTGTTATCCATTTTAAATCCATTAATAAAGCAGCCATAGAGATATTAGAAATTGGCAGGGTCACTTTTTCCGAGCTCTTTTGTCCTGGGATTATGCCTTATGCCAGTGATCCCCAACCAGTGACTCGGGGCAACATGTTGCCTCCCAACCCCTTGGATGTTGCTCTCAGCGCCTTCAAACCAGGTAGTTATTTTTGAATTCCTGACTTGGGGGCAAGTTTTGGTTGAATAAAAACAAGATTTACTCCCAAATAAAGCCCCTGTAACCTGATAGGGTGCATAGAGGCCCCTAATAGCCAATCACAGCCCTTATTTGGCTCCTCCATGAACTTTTATGGTGCTTGTGTTGCTCTCCAAGTCTTTTTACATTTGACTGGGGCCCCCTGCCTTATGCCAAGTAACTGGATATTTACGCCCTTCCTGGATCCAGTAAGGATGACAAACTTCTAGTTTCTATGTGGTTTTAATATGTAAAGAATTTGCATGGCTTTCCAGATATTTGTTGGGTGGAAGCTGTCCTGTTCTGTGAGGCAGGAACCCTAGGACTGCTTGAGAGATCATGCCTTTTTGTGAGCAGGACCTGTCTTCACCGATGCATGACAAGGAGAAGCTGAACATGGCAGAGTTTGACCCTAAGGGCCGTGGCAGATGGGGAGATTAGGCGCCCGCGACAAATCTCCCTTGTTGTGGGCGACTTATCTCCCCCATATGCCATCCCACCGGCTTGTAGTAGTCGAGGCGGGCAAGAAGTCAGAGCAGGCAGTCAGTAATCATAGTTAGGAACATGGGGGAGATCAAATAGGAGCAAAAAGCTTAGGCTGGACTATAGGAACACAAAGCCAACTTGGGCAAGGAATACAACCAGGAAAGGCCTTTTAAATTCAAATTTAGTGCCAAAGTGATGTCAACGAGCTGTATTTCAATGTGTGAACATATCCAGATATGGGCACTGAGAGGAAGGCAGGCAAAATTCTAGCCGAGTAATTGATCTTTGTTATACAATTTGTGAGGGGAACCATAGCATTATGAAGTAAACAATTTTACTTTATGGCACAACAGAGTTATATATATTATGATTTATCAACATTATGTACATTTATAGATCTTTATTGCCAGAGGTTTAAAGCATTCTGACTCAAACCCACTTTCATCATTAGACGTAACTTGTAGCTGCTTTTACAGACCTGTAGTTGGATGGTGACTTTGCTAATATATACATTTTTCATGGACTTCTCTTCATTCTTTGTAAGTCTCCTGAGACTCTGACTTGTTTTCCTCCTCAAATTGAACAAATTCATAAGATTTTGTAACTGAGGCTTTCAATCAGGTAATAAGTTTAAGACAATCATGGTATGTTTTTCTGCATTCATCTAGATCACCTAATCTTCCTTATTCACAGTGTACTGAGAACTATCCCATTTAGGCTTAATTTGTATTGACTTGTATTAGCCAACACTTATCTAAAATAAAACAGATAGACATCTCTGTCTCACTTTATTAAAGGAAGATTGGAATTCTCTGTTTTTTAGTGTGTAAATAAGAGGATTTAGCACAGGGGGGAGGATAATATACAGCAGTAAAAAATACCTGTCTCTTTGAAAGGAATAACTTTTTGGAGGTCTGAAATACAAGGATAGTGCTGTCCCATAAAGGGTTATCACACAGGCCAGGTGAGAAGCACAGGTAGAAAAGGCTTTTTGTCTCCCCTCTGAGGATTGTATTTTCAGGATAGCAGAGATGATAAATATGTATGAGATCAGAGTAAGGAGGAAGGAATTGACACCCAGTAATGTCCCACCAATGTAAATGGTAAGTTGCACACTAAAAGTGCTGCTGCAGGAAAGTTGTAGTAATGGTGGGATATCACAGAAGAAATGGTTAATAAGATGGGAAGCACAATATGATAGTTTAGATATAAGTGCAACAATGCCAAATGATTCACCAAACCCAACAGTGAATGCTGCAGTTATAAGCCCAGCACAGTGTTTCCTGCTCATTCGGGCAATGTAATGAAGGGGATCACAGATGGCAACATAACGATCATATGCCATGGCCGTCAGGAGAAAGAATTCACTGGCAGCCAAGGACCCAAAAACATACATTTGAGTCATACACCCCAAGAATGAAATGTTATTTTGCTGAGTGAGAAGAATATGTAGCAAATTGGGTAAAATATTTGAGGTGGAAGAAATGTCTATGAGTGAAAGGTTCAGCAAGAATATGTACATGGGGGTGTGTAAGTGAGGATTGCATGAAATGACTAAGAATACGATGAGATTTCCCAGCAGAATGATGAGATAGATTCCAAGGAATAGCACAAAAAGAGAGATTTGAAGCTCAGGAGTATCAGAGAACCCTTGGATGATGAATCCTGAGACATTTTTTTGACTCCCTGAGGCCATTTTTCAAGACTTTCTTCTTATGGATAAAAGCAAATAATAGTATAAATATTTCACCAACAGAGATCAATGGCAGGCAACGTCAGTTTCCTTGCTCAGATTTTCCTTATAGGAGTCTTATCCTGTCTGTGAGAACTGCTCAGAACTCAGAGACTGAGTACTGTATATACGTAAGGCAGAAGAGTCAGAGAAGTAGCTGGGAAACACCATGATTGGCAGAGTTTTTACTCCATTAAACATGTGAAAAAAACCCAAAACATTGGGGGAAATATACAAAGCTTTAGTTACTTTTGTGCCATTTTACTCCATATTTTGGATAAGACAGATATATGATAAAAGAGATAACACTACTGTAATACTGCAAGGTGTCATTTTAACAAGGTACTTACAGTTTTTGTGAACACATTTTCCCATCGCCAGCTCTGCCTGAAACTGAAAGATTTTTATATAATTTGACAAATTTGGATTCAGAGCTGCTTCAGTTTTAAAAAGTGGTGCTCGTGTCAGAAAGAAGCAGTAATATGGAGCATTGTGGAACTGTGACCAACTGATGCTCTATATCTTCTGCCCTAAATCTGTACAGAATAATACATGCTTTGTAAATTGAAATGACATTTAAACAGACCCTATGCGTTGTTACATGAGCTGTAAAATAAGCAAACTGGTTTACACTGTATTTATTAGAGTCACTTGGGGGGAGTGAAAAAAAAGAGTTTGCCTTCATGTTAATATTATTTTATATAAGTTTGCAGGAAATAGTAAAAGCCTCTTGTATGAACCCACCCAGCTCTATGTAATTACTTATATCAATTCAAACCTTGCAATGATCGTGCATGTAACAGCCAGTATATCATGCCGGTCTCTATAGGAAGCCAGTTTATATAACCAGTGTGACAAAGAGAATTCCTCAGAGAATACACAATTATGAGCTCATTTAATTAAGACATATGTCTTTATTAAATGCTTAATATTAATGCTTTATAAAGTATAACTTGAGAAATGTGCTATAATTGTAATAAATACCTCTCTAGGGAAATAGCCCTGGAAAAACCATTGTAAACTTATCAGTTTAATGTAGGATTTAGTGATGCTTTTGGTGTAGAAATGACTCTTTACCCATGTTTGATTTGTCAGAATGTGTAATTTCCAAAAATATATGTTTTTTGGGGGGGTCTCTGTATAGTTAGGGGGCCTTACAGCACATAATACACGGTCGTTGGGCTTTTTTTTGCAGAAACTGCGTTGGCACCTGAGAAAATTCATATGCACTATTTTCATTTGGGTGCCTCTGTACACCCCATACTTTGGTAAATCTTTGCATATTGGGCATCAAACTGCAAGAAATGTTGTAATATAAATGTGGAAAATTACAACAATTTTAGGCCTTTTTCAGAAAAGTAATAAAAAACATTAATTTTAGGAAAGCTTTTACCCATTTGTTAGAATGTGTACTTTCCAAAAATATATGGTTTTCAGGAGTCACCCTACATTTCTGCAGCTTCTACCCCCCATTAAACTACCATGTGTTTATGAATTAGGCAAAGGTAAGCCATGAAATTAGTGGGCACAAGGTATTTTGGGGTCTCTAAGTGCCATGTGCTTTGATAAACATATGTACAGTGGGCATCAAACTGTTCATTGCGGTGATTTTTTGAAATGTCATAAAACTCAGCAAACTTAGGAAAGCTTTTCGGCTTGGTACTTTATAGTAAAAAGACATGGGTGCCTATTTTAGGTTTGGGAGAATGTGTACTTTCCGAAAATATATGACTTTCAGGGGTGAGAGTACTTTTTTGTAGCGGTAGCCCACATAAAAAGATGTTAATGTGTTGATTTTGCAGGAGCTGAAATGACAAAAATGATAGATCATATGGGGGTATGTTTATATTGAGGCCTCTATATGCCACATACTTAGGTAAACCTATACATATTGGGCATAAAACTGTTCAGTGAACCCCTGGTGTTCGAATTCAGGGTGTTTTATCTTTGTAGCTAATGCTATGTGCGAGATACGATGCTGCAAAATGGAAGCTTTGAGTTGATATTTGGAAATGTCATCAAAATCTCCAAATTTAGGAAACCTTAGCGGCTTGGTACTGTTGAATAGAAAAACACGGGTACCCATTTTAGATTCGGGGGAATGTGTACTTTCCGAAAATACATGGCTTTCTGGGGTGAGCGTACTTTTTTGTAGCTTTATCCCACATAAAATGATATAAATGTGTTGATTTTGCAGGAGCTAAAATGACAGAAATGATAGATCATATTGGGGTACGTTCACATTGGGGCCCCTACATGCCACATACTTAGGTAAACCTATACATATTGGGCATCAAACTGTTCAGTGGACCACTGGCGTTCAAATTTAGGGTTTTTATTCGGTTACTTTATGACCTGTAGGAGATAAGATACTATAGACTGGAAGCTTTGAAGCGATTTTTTTAAAATTTCACAAACAATAACTTTAGGAAAGCATTGCGACTTGGTAGTTCGGAGTAGACAGACAGTTGTACCTTTTCTTGATTCCCTAGAATGTGTTCTTTCCAAAAATGTATAATTTTATGGGATAAACCTTCCGTTAGTAGAATTTTTGGCCTTAAAATCTAAAGTATGCAGCTTTCTGGAGCAGTGCTTTGGAAATTTGGTAGTGTACTGCTGGGAGTTTTTGACCTATACAAGTGACAAATCTCCATAAAACTATATATATTTGGTATTGGCACGTTCAGGAGACATGGGACTTTCCAAAGCAGTTCAGGCAAGGGTCAAAAGATGTAGGACAATCAGAAACAATCACACCAGGAAACAGGAAGCAGAGCCAAAGTTGGGTGACTAAATTATGCGCAGGCGCCTTTAAATATTTGAAACAGAGCAAAGAGGCTGGTGTCACTGCCGCCCCACTAGATCACCAGCTATTGTCAGACAAATTTTCAAAAATTTTGCCAAGTGAGAAAAAAGTGGTGGTTGCCTCAAAAATGTTGCACTGTAGCCGCATTCAGCAAATCTTTCAGCAGTTTTGCAAATTTTTTGCTGGTGCAAAATGAGACAGATTTGCTCATCACTAGTCGGGGTCTGTCACCAGAGTTTCAAGGCTTTGGGCTATATTTTTTACTAACCAATTCTCATGGAATCTAGCTGCATTGCTTATCTTATGAAAGATAAAGAAATCTGGAGCATCTGAGTATAATAGAAAGTCTTTAAAAATGGTCTTTAGAAATGGTTGGTACCAAATGGATTATCATTTTTCACTTTCTACCATATAGCATCAATCAGCATCTTCTTTCAAATGAGTCTAGAAAATGACAAAATTAAGATTTGTTCATTCATTTTTCAAGTTTTTTCAAAATCCATTAATGAAAAAAAAAAATCGCCACTGAATTTTTATTTATGATGGTGTTTTTTTCCTCAATCTCTAGCAGATTTCCGACAAAACTAAAATCGGAAACACTGGATTGTGTGAAATTATGGCGATAATGTTGATGTTTCGCCAGGCATCCGATTGAATTGAGAAAAGCCAGTCAGACGAAAAACAGCAAGTCCAATTGTTTTGATTTATTACTTTGGATATATAGGGATATTATATCTCATAACTTTATTAAATAGTGATGGGCGACAAAATTTGGTGCAGCCAAAAATTGTAGTGAGCGTCAAAAAGAATTGTCTCGCTCATCAACAAAAAATGTCTCTCTCGTCAAACGTATTGTCGCGAGTCAAAATAATTGTCTCTTTCATCAAAAGAATAGTCTCTCTTAACAAAAGAATTGTCGCGTGACAATACGTTTGTAATGTGACAATTCTTTTGATGAGAGAGACAATTTTTTTTTTGACATGAAACATTTTCCCCGTTTCGAGAATCATTTCAAAGATTTGCGAAATTTCAGGGGAAGTGAAACGGGATAGATTTGCTCATCACTATTATTGAACAATTGCTCTATTTGTTTCTATCCTTTTCCTGAAGATGTGGGATAGAGTGTTCTTTTCCCAAGAACTTTTCCAGCATCGGTTAGATACATTTAAGAACATTAAATGCAATATTGTTGGCATATAATACCAATTTATTCATATTTTGTATACTCTTCTTACATCTTTCATTTTTTCCATATATATAAACAGGTTTAACATGTTCCCCTGGGAAACTGGTTTCCCAATATTGGGCCAGTGAGGAAAAAGTTATCTCATGGTTTATCACGTGAAAACTCATGGATAAGACTCAATTTAAGGAGAAAAACATTTTCCCCTAATAAAGTTCCAGTTTTCACATGAAAAAAAGCAAAGTAAATTTTTCTGAATTGAATTGCATCTCAAATTAAATCTCGTCCACGTTTTCACGTAATAAACCATTTTCTCACTGAATTGAATCTGGCCTATTATATGTTGCGGTATTAATGAAAGACACCAGATTGTTATATTCAAGACATTTGCCTTTTCTGTTGCCATCCATCATAGCACATCTGCTCAGGGTTGCAGTGACACAACTGTTGGCCTCCTGTGAAAAGTGGTAACATAATCAGTGATAAGCGAATCTGTCCAGTTTTGCTTCGCCGAAAAATTTGTGAACCGGCAAAAAATTAGCAAAACGTGTTTGTCGCATGCGGTTTTTTTTTTTTGCACACGTCTTTTTTTGCAACAACCACAACTTTTTTTGATGCGCAACAAATTTTTATGCAGAAAATTTTCACAGATGTTTGGCAAAAAAATGTGTCAATGGTGAAATGCAGAAATTCCCTGCGAATCCAAGACTGACGAAAAAATTTGCTTATCGCTAAACATAATGGCACATTTGGAGTAGTGACAAACAAATCGGTCCCGTTTTGACTTTTTCCCATTTCGACTTTTTCAGTTTATTGAGTTTTCCAAACACAATCTGAGAGATTTATCAATCAAAAATATCTAAACAATTTTAATGAGAAACATTTTGTCAATAAAACTATGGCCAGCTTTTGTCGAATGCAATGGGAGGTATATTTATATTTTCAACATTTTTTTTTAACAGTACAGTTTTTTGTTTTTTGTTTTTACAAATATGCTATAAGATATATTTGTAATATGTTTGTAAAATTTGTTATTTTCTTAAATATGCTAGTAATAAAAAATATACACCAGTTTTAAAAGTTACAGGCAAAATTAAATACAGAAAAACTCAAAAATGATCAAATTTGTAAAAGATTCAATTTGCCTCTTAATGTTTAGTGCAAATAATGAAGCACCTGATGTAATATTCACATTGTGTCCTATGTGTATAGAAAGGGAAAGTATATGTAGCCCAACAATCCAGTGGTGTAACAAGGGTGCACCGGGCACCCCTGCCAAAAAAAATGGAAGGGCCCGGCACACACCTCCCCCTACTTGGACGCCCCCCGTCTGCCTACTAGCAATCTGCTGGAGTCTCCTGTTAGCCGCATCCCTCTCCCCGGCTGCAGGTAGGAAAGCGACTGTAGAGGGGGGGAATTTTTTCACTTCTATAGAGGAAGCAGACCCCACGGTTTGGGCTCTCTGTCCCCTGGGCCCCCTTGCAATCACGAGGCCTGCTTCTTCTATAGTTATGCCACTGTAACAATCCACAAAGGTGTGTAATTAACAATGTCAAGCAGTTATTCATTGTATCACAATTGATATGATTTTTTCTTGAATTCACCTAGATCATCAGTTCCTAAACAAGAAGGCGGCTCCCATTTATATGGCAATGGTGGCTAAATGTGCTGTAAATCAGGCCAGTTATAGTATATTTATTTATTTTACTGAAATGGCCTATTTAAGACTGTAGTGTCCAGGCTAATGTTTTATTAAGTGGCATTGACGATTTAAAAGAAAAAATCTCTTTGCCTCAATTTAATAAGTGAAGACTGAAATTCTCTATTTTTCAGTGTGTAAATAAGAGGGTTTAGCAGAGGGCCCAGGGCAATGTACAGCAGTGAGAAATACTTGTCTCTTTCCAGGGAATAATTTGTGGTGGGTCTCACATACAAGCAAAATCCTGTCCCATAATGGGTTATCACACAGGTCAGGTGAGAAGCACAGGTAGAAAAGGCTTTTTGTCTCCCCTCTGAGGATTGTATTTTCAGGATAGCAGAGATGATAAATATGTATGAGATCAGAGTAAGGAGAAAGGAACTGAAACTCAGCAATGTCCCTACAATGTAGTTTAGAAGTTCCACACTAAAAGTGCTGCTGCAGGAAAGTTTTAGCAATGGTGCAATATCACAGAAGAAATGGTTAATAAGATGGGAAGCACAATATGATAGTTTAGATACAAGTACAATATGGCCCATGGGTTCACCAAAGCCAACAGTGAATGCTGCAGTTATAAGCCCAGCACAGTGTTTCCTGCTCATTCGGGCAATGTAATAAAGGGGATCACAGATGGCAACATAACGATCATATGCCATGGCCGTCAGGAGAAAGTATTCACTGCCAGCCACAGACATAAAAAGATACACTTGAGTCATACACCCCAAGAATGAAATATTATTTTGTTGAGTTAGAAGAATATGTAGCAAATAAGGTAAAATATTTGAGGTGAAGGAAATGTCTATGAGTGAAAGGTTCTGCAAGAATATGTACATGGGGGTGTGTAAGTGAGGATTGCATGAAATGACTAAGAATATGATGAGATTTCCCAGCAGAATGATGAGATAGATTCCAAGGAATAGCACAAAAAGAGAGGTTTGAAGCTCAGGAGTATCAGAGAACCCTTGGATGATGAATCCTGAGACATTTTTTTGACTCCCTGAGGCCATTTTTAAGACTTCCTTCTTATGGATAAAAGCAAAAAATAGTATAAATATTTCACAATTGGAGCATCCCATCAACAGAGATCAATGGCAGCCCTTCGGATTCCCTTAGTAGATATTGCAGGCAACATCAGTTTTTTGCTCAGATTTTCCAGACAGGAGTCTTATCTTGTCTGTGAGAACTACTCAAAACTCAGAGACTGAGTACTGGATATACGTAAATCTCCAAAATGCAGGCAGAAGAGTCAGAGAAGTAGCCGGGAAACACCATGATTGGCAGAGTTTTTACTCCATTAAACATTTGAAAAAACCCCAAAACATTGGGGCAATGAATAAAACTTTAGTTACTTTTGTGCCATTTTACTCCATATTTTGCTGGATAAGACTGATATTTGATAAAAGAGATGCCACTACTGTAATACTGCAAGGTGTCATTTTAACAAGGTACTTACAGTTTTTGTGAACACATTTTCACATCACAGCTCTGCCTGAAACTGAAAGATTTCTATATAATTTGACAAATTTGGATTCAGAGCTGCTTCAGTTTTAAAAAGTGGTGCTCGTGTCAGAAAGAAGCAGTAATATGGAGCACTGTGGAACTGTAACCAACTGATGCTCTATATCTTCTGCCCTAAATCTGTACAGGATAATACATCCTTTGTAAATTGAAATGACATTTAAACAGACCCTATGCGTTGTTACATGAGCTGTAAAATAACCAAACTGGTTTACACTGTATTTATTAGAGTCACTTGGGGGGCGGTGGAAAAAAAGAGTTTGCCTTCATGTTAATATTATTTTATATAAGTTTGCAGGAAATAGTAAAAGCCTCTTGTATGAACCCACACAGCTCTACGTAATTACTTATCTCAATTCAAACCTTGCAATGATCGTGCATGTAACAGCCAGTATATCCTACGTATATATCAGTCAGACCTTGTCGGCTTAGTCTGAGGAGATTAAGAAGCACAGTCTCTATAGGAAGGCAGTTTATATAACCAGTGTGACAAAGGGAATTCCTCAGGGAATACACAATTATGAGCTCATTAATACAGACATATAAACTTAGTGCTGTATAATGTATAACTTGGGAAATGTGGTATAATTGTAATAAATACCTCTCTAGGGAAATAACTCTGGAAAAACCATTGTAAACTCATCAGATATTGTGTGAGATAAATGCGGCAAACTGCAACATTTTTAGGCGATTTTCTGAAATGTCATAAAAACCACTAATGTTAGGAAAGCTTTGCAGATTGGTACTTTGGTGTAGCAAGAACTCTTTACCCATGTTGGATTTGTCAGAATGTGTACTTTACAAAAACATATGTTTTTAGGGGGGTCTCTGTATAGTTAGGGGGTCTTACAGCACATAATACACGGTCATTGGGCTTTTTTTGCAGAAACTGAGTTGGCAGCTGAGAATATTCATATGCACTATTTTCATTTGGGTGCCTCTGTACACCACATACTTTGGTAAATATTTGCATATTGGACATCAAACTGTTCAGTAGAACGCTGGCATTCATATTTAGGGTGATGTGTCATTATATGTAAGAAATGTTATAAGATAAATGTGGCAAATTGCAACATTTTTAGGCAATTTTCTGAAATTATCTTAAAAACCACTAACATTAGGAAAGCTTTCCAGATTGGTACTTTGGTGTAGAAAGTCTTCTTTACCCATGTTGGATTTGTCGGAATGTGTACTTTCCAAAAATATATGGTTTTCAGGGGTCATTCTAAATTTCTGCAACTTCTACCCCCCATCAAACTACCATGTGTTTATGAATTAGGTAAAGGTAAGCCATGAAATTAGTGCGCACAAGGTATATTTGGGGGTCTCTAAGCCCCATGTGCTTTGATAAACCATGTACAGTGGGCAACAAACTGTTCAGTAGACCTCTGGGGTTCATATTTAGGGTGTTTTATCTTGGTACCTAATGACCTGTAGAAAATAAGATGCTGCATATTGAGGTGATTTTTGAAAATGTCATAAAAATCGTCAAACTTAGGAAAGCTTTACGGTTTGGAATATAAAGACATGGGTATCCATTTTAGATTCCGGGGAATGTGTACTTTCCAAAAATATATGACTTTCTGGGGTGAGCGTACTTTTTGTAGCTTTATTCCACATATAATGATGTAAATGTGTTGATTTTGCAGGAGCTGAAATGACAGAAATGACAGTACATATGGGGGTATGTTCACATTGGGGCCCCTACATGCCACATACTTATACATATTGGGCATCAAACTGTTCAGTGGACCCCTGTTGTTCATATTTAGGGTGTTTTATTCAGTTACTTTATGACCTGTAGGAGATAAGATACTATAGACTGGAAGCTTTGAAGTGATTTTTTTAAAATTTCACAAATTTTGATAAAAACCAATTACTTTAGGAAAGCATTGCAACTTGGTAGTTTGGAGTAGACAGACAATTTTACCTGGATTCTGGATTCCCCAGAATCTGTTCTTTCCAAAATGTATAATTTTTATACATTTTTTACAAAACATACACATTTTTAATTTGTATTTCTTGGATAAACCTTCTGTTAGTGGAATTTGTGGCATTGAAATCTAAAGTATGCAGCTTTCTGAAGCAGTGCTTTGGAAATTTGGTAGTATACATCAGGCAAGGGTGAAAAGATGAAGGACAATCAGAAATAAACACACCCAGGAACCAGAACCAAAGTTGGGTGACTAAATTATGCTCAGGCGCCTAATTGTTTAAAATGTTGATGTTTCGCCAGTCATCCGACTGAATTGAGAAAAGCCAATCAGACAAAACACAACAAGTCCAGTTGATTTGATTTATTACTTCTGATATACTGTATAGGGATATAATATCTCCAAACTTTATTGAATAGCGACGGGCAACAAAATTCGACGCAGCCAAAATTGTAGCGAGTGTCAAGATAATTGTTGCACGTCAAAAGAATTGTCTTGCTTGTCAAAAAAATTGTCTCTCACGGCAAAAAGAATTGTCTCTCACATCAAAAAGATTTGTCTCTCACGGCAAAAAGAATTGTCTCTCACATCAAAAAGAATTGTCTCTCACATCAAAAAAAATTGTCTCTCACATCAAAAAGAATTGTCACTTTCATCAAAAGAATTGTCGCGCAAAAAATTTTTTTTTTGACATGCAACATTTTCCCAGAATTTTCCGGCGAAGCGAAACATTACAGATTCGCTCATCACTATTATTGAAAAATTGATCTGTTTGTTTCTATCTTTTGCCTGAAGATGTGTCTTTTTCCCAACAACTTTCCATTAGATACATTTAAGTACATTGAATGCAATATTTTTGGCATATAATGCCAATTTATTCATATTTTGTAAAAAATTTTCTGCAGCGAATTTTCACTGAAGATTCACAAAACAATTTGTCAATGGTGAAATGCAGAAATTTGCTGCCAATCCATGCCTGATGAAAAACTTCACTTATAACTAAACATAACGGCACATTTGGAGTAGTGATAAACAAATCTGTCTCGTTTCGACTTTTTCACTTCCTGAACAGGAATTCCTTGTTTCTATTTACATTTTTTGCGTTTTCTAAACACAAATTAAAAAGATCTAAACTATTGTAAAGAGAAACATTTTGTACAATGTACAAACAATACTATGGTCAGCTTTTGTCGAATGCAATGGGAGGTATATTTTCAGCATTTTTTTTTTGGAAAATTTGTTATTTTCTTTAATATGCTAGTAATAAAAAATATACACCAGTTTTAAAAATCACAGGTAAAATTAAATATAGAAAAACTCAAAAATGATCAAATTTGTAAATGATTCAATTTGCCTCTTAATGTTTAGTGCAAATAATGAAGCACCTGATGTAATATTCACATTGTGTTCTACAGTATATGTACAGAAAGGGAAATGTATATGTAGCCCAACAATCCAGTGGTGCCGGGCCCCCCTGCAAAAAAATGGAAGGGCCCGGGACACACATCCCCCTGCTTGGACGTCCCTCGCCTGCCTATTAGCAATCTGCTGGAGTCTCCTGTTAGCCACATCCCTCTCCCCGGCTGCAGGTAGAAAAGTGGCTGTAGATGGGGGGAATTTGCTTCACGGGGCCTATAGTTATGCCACTGTAACAATCCACACAGTTGTGTAATTAACACCGCCAAGCAGTTATTCATTGCATCACAATTAATGTTATTTTTTCTTGCATTCACCTAGATCATCAGTTCCTAAACAAGAAGGCGGCTCTCATTTATATGACACTGGTGGCTAAATGTGCTCTAAATCAGACCGGTTATAAAATATTTATTTATTTTACTGAAATGGACTGTAGTGGCTAAGCTAATATTTTCTTAAGTGGCATTGACAATTTAAAAGAAGAAAAACCTCTTTGCCTCAATTTAATAAGTGAAGACTGAAATTCTCTATTTTTCAGTGTGTAAATAAAGGGATTTAGCACAGGGCCCAGGGCAATGTACAGCAGTGAGAAATACTTGTCTCTTTTTAGGGAATAACTTGTGGTGGGTCTCATATACAAGCAAAATAGTGTCCCATAAAGGGTTATCACACAGGCCAGGTGAGAAGCACAGGTAGAAAAGGCTTTTTGTCTCCCCTCTGAGGATTGTATTTTCAGGATAGCAGAGATGATACCTATGTATGAGGTCAGAGTAAGGAGGAAGGCATTGAAAATCAGCATTGAGCCTTCAACGTAGATTAAAAGTTCCACACTAAAAGTGCTGCTACAGGAAAGTTGTAGCAATGGTGAGAGATCACAGAAAAAATGGTTAATAAGATGGGAAGCACAATATGATAGTTTAGATACAAGTATAATAAAGCCGAATGTTACACCAAACCCAACAGTGAATGCTGCAGTTATAAGCCCAGCACAGTGTTTCCTGCTCATTCGGGCAATGTAATGAAGGGGATCACAGATGGCAACATAACGATCATATGCCATGGCCGTCAGGAGAAAGTATTCACTGCCAGCCAAGAACCCAAAAACATACAATTGAGTCATACACCCCAAGAATGAAATGTTATGTTGTTGTGTGAGAAGAATATGTAGCAAATTGGGTAAAATATTTGAGGTGGAAGAAATGTCTATGAGTGAAAGGTTCAGCAAGAATATGTACATGGGGGTGTGTAAGTGAGGATTGCATGAAATGACTAAGAATATGATGAGATTTCCCAGCAGAATGATGAGATAGATTCCAAGGAATAGCACAAAAAGAGAGCTTCTGAGCTCAGGAGTATCAGAGAACCCTTGGATGATGAATCCTGAGACATTTTTTGGACTTCCTGAGGCCATTTTTCAAGACTTCCTTCTTATGGATAAAAGCAAATAATAGTCTAAATATTTCACATATGGGCAAATGGAGAGTCCCACCAACAGACATCAATGGCAGCCCTTCGGATTCCCTTAGTAGATATTGCAGGCAACATCAGTTTTTTGCTCAGATTTTCCAGACAGGAGTCTTATCTTGTCTGTGAGAACTACTCAAAACTCAGAGACTGAGTACTGGATATACGTAAATCTCCAAAATGCAGGCGGAAGAGTCAGAGAAGAAGCCGGGAAACACCATGATTGGCAGAGTTTTTACTCCATTAAACATTTGAAAAAACCCCAAAACATTGGGGCAATGCATAAAATTTTAGTTACTTTTGTACTGGTTTTACTCCATATTTTGGATAAGACTGATATATGATAAAAGAGATTAAACTACTACATTTTAACAAGGTACTTGCAGTTTTTGTGAACACATTTTCCCATCACCAGCTCTGCCTGAAACGGAAAGATTTTTATGTAGTTTGAGAAATTTGGATTCAGAGCTGCTTCAGTTTTAAAAAGTGGTGCTCGTGTCAGAAAGAAGCAGTAATATGGAGCACTGTGGAACTGTGACCAACTGATGCTCTATATCTTCTGCCCTAAATCTGTACAAAATAATACATCCTTTGTAAATTGAAATGACATTTAAACAGACCCTATGCGTTGTTACATGAGCTGTTAAATAAGCAAACTTGTTTACACTGTATTTATTAGAGTCACTTGGGGGGCGGTGGGAAAAAAGAGTTTGCCTTCATGTTAATATTATTTTATATAAGTTTGCAGGAAATAGTAAAAGCCTCTTGTATGAACCCACACAGCTCTACATGATTACTTATCTCAATTCAAACCTTGCAATGATCGTGCATGTAACAGCCAGTATATCCTACGTATATATCAGTCAGACCTTGTCGGCTTAGTCTGAGGAGATTAAGAAGCACAGTCTCTATAGGAAGGCAGTTTATATAACCAGTGTGACAAAGGGAATTCCTCAGAGAATACACAATTATGAGCTCATTTATACAGACATATAAACTTAGTGCTGTATAATGTATAACTTGGGAAATGTGGTATAATTGTAATAAATACCTCTCTAGGGAAATAGCTCTGGAAAAACCATTGTAAACTTATCAGATATTGTGTGAGATAAATGCGGCAAACTGCAACATTTTTAGGCGATTTTCTGAAATGTCATAAAAACCACTAATGTTAGGAAAGCTTTGCAGATTGGTACTTTGGTGTAGCAAGAACTCTTTACCCATGTTGGATTTGTCAGAATGTGTACTTTACAAAAACATATGTTTTTAGGGGGGTCTCTGTATAGTTAGGGGGTCTTATGGCACATAATACACGGTCATTGGGCTTTTTTTTGCAGAAACTGAGTTGGCAGCTGAGAAAATTCATATGCACTATTTTCATTTGGGGCCTCTGTACACCCCATACTTTGGTAAATATTTGCATATTGGACATCAAACTGTTCAGTAGAACGCTGGCATTCATATTTAGGGTGATGTGTCATTATATGTAAGAAATGTTGTAAGATAAATGTGGCAAATTGCAACATTTTTAGGCGATTTTCTGAAATTATCTTAAAAACCACTAACGTTAGGAAAGCTTTCCAGATTGGTACTTTGGTGTAGAAAGTCTTCTTTACCCATGTTGGATTTGTCGGAATGTGTACTTTCCAAAAATATATGGTTTTCAGGGGTCATCCTAAATTTCTGCAACTTCTACCCCCCATCAAACTACCATGTGTTTATGAATTAGGTAAAGTTAAGCCATGAAATTAGTGCGCATATTTGGGGGTCTCTAAGCCCCCTGTGCTTTGATAAACTATGTACAGTGGGCATCAAACTGTTCAGTAGACCTCTTGGGTTCATATTTAGGGTGTTTTATCTTGGTACCTAATGACCTGTAGAAAATAAGATGCTGCATATTGAGGTGATTTTTTGAAATTTCATAAAACTCGTCAAACTTAGGAAAGCTTTACGGTTTGGAGTAGAAAGACATGGGTACCCATTTTAGATTCGGCGGAATGTGTACTTTCCAAAAATATATGGCTTTCTGGGGTGAGCATACTTTTTGTAGCATTATCCCGCATAAAATGATGTAAATGTGTTGATTTTGCAGAATCTGAAATGACAGAAGTGATAGATCATATGGGGGTATGTTCACATTGGGGCCCCTACATGCCACATACTTAGGTAAACCTATACATATTGGGCATCAAACTGTTCAGTGGACCCCTGGTGTTCATATTTAGGGTGTTTTATTTGGTTACTTTATGACCTGTAGGAGATAAGATACTATAGACTGGAAGCTTTGAAGTGATTTTTTTTAAAATTTCACAAATTTTGATAAAAACTTTAGGAAAGCTTTGCAACTTGGTAGTTTGGAGTAGACAGACAGTTTTACCTATTCTGGATTCCCCAGAATCTGTTCTTTCCAAAAATGTATAATTTTGTATACATTTTTTACAAAAAATACACATTTTTAATTTGTATTTCTGGGATAAACCTTCTGTTAGTGGAATTTTTGGCCTTGAAATCTAAAGTATGCAGCTTTCTGGAGCAGTGCTTTGGAAATTTGGTAGTGTACTGCTGGGAGTTTTTGACCTATACAAGTGAGAAATCTCCAAAAAACTAAATATATTTGGTATTGGCGCGTTCAGGAGACATGAAACTTTCCAAAACTGCTGTACTTTGTGCATACAATTATTTTTGTTTCTGGTGTATGTGTTTATATTATAGAAAATATGATTTTTTTCATTTTTTAGACATTTAGAAGCCTATATCTTGTTACAGACTTGGAATTATACCAATTTATTCATATTTTGTATAAATTTTTCTGCAGCGAATTTTCACCGAAGATTCACAAAACAATCTGTCAATGGTGAAATGCAGAAATTTGCTGCAAATCCATGCCTGACCAAAAACATTTGCTTATCACTAAACCTAATGGCACATGTGGAATAGTTATAAACAAATCTGTCTCGTTTCGACTTTTTTAGTTCCTAAACAGGAATTCCTTGTTTCTTTTTACATTTTTTGCGTTTTCTAAACAAAAATTAAAAAGATCTAAACTATTGTAATGACAAATATTTTGTACAATGTACAAACAATACTATGGCCAGCTTTTGTCGAATGGAATGGGAGGTATATTTTCAACATTATTTTCGTAAAATTTGTTATTTTCTTAAATATGCTAGCAATAAAAAAATATACACTAGTTTTAAAAATCACAGGTAAAATTAAATATAGAAAAACTCAAAAATGATCAAATTTGTAAATGATTCAATTTGCCTCTTAATGTTTAGTGCAAATAATGAAGCACCTGATATAATATTCACATTGTGTCCTATGTGCATAGAAATGGGAAACGTATATGTAGCCTAACAATCCAGTGGTGTAACCAGGGTGCGCCGGGCCCCCCTGAATAAAAAATGGAAGGGCCCGGAACACCTCTCCCTACTTGGGCATCCCCTACCTGTCCTCTCCCCGCCCCTTGCTGGAGTCTCCTATCCAATGCATCCCTCTCCCTGGGTGCAGGTAGGAAGGCGGCTGTAGAAGGGGGAATTTTTTCACTTTAACAGAGGAAACAGACCACACGGTCTGGGGCCCCCCCATCCCCCAGGCCCTCCTGCAATCAGGAGGCCTGCTTCCTCTATAGTTATGCCATTGGAACAATCTACAAAGGTCTGTAATTAACACCGCCAAGCAGTTATTCATTGTATCATGATTAATGTGATTTTTCTCTTGCATTCACCTAGATCAGAGGTTCTCGACCCCTTTGGTGGTCAAATGACCCTTTCACAGGGGTCGCATAAGACCATCGTAAAACACACATTTCCAATGGTCTTAGGAATAATTTTATGGTTGGGGGTCACCACAACATGAGGAACTGTATTAAAGGGTCGCGGCATTAGGGAGGTTGAGAACCACTGTACTAGATCATCAGTTACTAAACAAGAAGTCGGCTCTCATTTATATGGCACTGGTGGCTAAATGTGCTGTAAATCAGACCAGTTATAGTATATTTATTTATTTTACTGAAATGGTCTATTTAAGACTGTAGTGGCCAGGCTAATGTTTCATTAAGTGGCATTGCCAATGTAAAAGAAAAAACCTCTTTGCTTCAGTTTAATAAGTGAAGAGTGAAATTCTCTATTTTTCAGTGTGTAAATGAGAGGATTTAGCACAGGGCCCAGGGCAATGTACAGCAGTGAGAAATACTTGTCTCTTTTTAGGGAATAACTTGTGGTGGGTCTCATATACAGGCAAAATACTGTCCCATAAAGGGTTATCACACAGGCCAGGTGAGAAGCACAGGTAGAAAAGGCTTTTTGTCTCCCCTCTGAGGATTGTATTTTCAGGATAGCAGAGACGATAAATATGTATGAGGTCAGAGTAAGGAGGAAGGCATTGAAAATCAGCATTGAGCCTTCAACGAAGATTAAAACTTCCACACTAAAAGTGCTGCTACAGGAAAGTTTTAGCAATGGTGAGAGATCACAGAAAAAATGGTTAATAAGACGGGAAGCACAATATGATAGTTTAGATACAAGTATAATAAAGCCGAATGTTATACCAAACCCAACAGTGAATGCTGCAGTTATAAGCCCAGCACAGTGTTTCCTGCTCATTCGGGCAATGTAATGAAGGGGATCACAGATGGCAACATAACGATCATATGCCATGGCCGTCAGGAGAAAGAATTCACTGGCAGCCAAGGCCACAAAAACATACATTTGAGTCATACACCCCAAGAATGAAATGTTATTTTGTTGTGTGAGAAGAATATGTAGCAAATTAGGTAAAATATTTGAGGTGGAAGAAATGTCTATGAGTGAAAGGTTCTGCAAGAATATGTACATGGGGGTGTGTAAGTGAGGATTGCATGAAATGACTAAGAATATGATGAGATTTCCCAGCAGAATGATGAGATAGATTACAAGGATTAGCACAAAAAGAGAGATTTGAAGCTCAGGAGTATCAGAGAATCCTTGGATGATGAATCCTGAGGCATTTGTTTTACTTCCTGAGGCCATTTTTCAAGACTTCCTTCTTATGGATAAAAGCAAATAATAGTATAAATATTTTACATATGGATAAATGGAACATCCCACCAACAGACATCAATGGCAGCCCTTCGGATTCCCTTAGTAGAGTTTCTTTGCTCAAATTTTCCAGATTGGAGTCTTATCCTGTCTGTGAGAACTGCTCAGAACTCAGAGACTGAGTACTGTATATACGTAAATCTCCAAAATGCAGGCAGAAGAGTCAGAGAAGAAGCCGGGAAACACCATGATTGGCAGAGTTTTTACTCCATTAAACATTTGAAAAAACCCCAAAACATTGGATAAGACTGATATATGATAAAAGAGATTAAACTACTAACTTTTAACAAGGTACTTGCAGTTTTTGTGAACACATATTCCCATCACCAGCTCTGCCCGAAACGGAAAGATTTTTATGTAGTTTGAGAAATTTGGATTCAGAGCTGCTTCAATTTTAAAAAGTGGTGCTCGTGTCAGAAAGAAGACTTAATATGGAGCACTGTGGAACTGTGACCAACTGATGCTCTACATCAGGGATCCCCAACCTTTCTTACTCGTGAGCCACAGTCAAATGTAAAAAGACTTGGGGAGCAACACAAGCACCATAAAAGTTCATTGAGGAGCCAAATAAGGGCTAAGATTGGCTATTAGGGGCCTCTATTCACCCTACCAGCTTACAGGGGGCTTTAATTGGTAGTAGATTTTGTTTTTATTCAACCAAAACTTGCCACCAAGTCAGGAATTCAAAAATAATTACCTGGTTTGGGGGCACTGAGAGCAACATCCAAGGGGTTGGGGAGCAACACGTTGCCCCCGAGGCACTGGTTGGGGATCACTGCTCTACATCTTCTGCCCTAAATCTGTACAAAATAATGCATCCTTTGTAAATTGAAATGACATTTAAACAGAAAAATAAGCAAACTGGTTTACACTGTATTTATTAGAGTCACTTGGGGGGCGGTGGAAAAAAAGAATTTGCCTTCATGTTAATATTATTTTATATAAGTTTGCAGGAAATAGTAAAAGCCTCTTGTATGAACCCACACAGCTCTACATGATTACTTATCTCAATTCAAACCTTGCAATGATCGTGCATGTCACAGCCAGTATATCCTACGTATATATCAGTCAGACCTTGTTGGCTTAGTCTGAGGAGCTTAAGAGGCCCAGTTTATATAACCAGTGTGACAAAGGGAATTCCTCAGAGAATACACAATTATGAGCTCATTAATAAAGACATATAAACTTAGTGCTGTATAATGTATAACTTGGGAAATGTGGTTTAATTGTAATAAATACCTCTCTAGGGAAATAGCTCTAGAAAAACTATTGTAAACTTATCAGTTTAATGTAGGATTTAGTGATGCTTTTGGCTACAAACCTTTTCTTTTCACAAAGTAACAGAAATGAAAACTAAAATGGGGGAGAATTAACCTTTTAGCTGCCAAGGTACATGCTTTCAGAAAAAGGGTTTATCTGCCAAACACGTGCGCCGTACGTTCTTTGCAGACAAAGGACTCTCTCTGCAGAGGCGGCATGACCTCTAAACAGCAGACGCAATCACGGGTTCATTTGTTGCATTTTTTATCCCTGTATTAGTGTTTCTGATCTGTTTTTATCATCACTCTGCCATGTGGTACTTTGGTGTAAAAAAAGAACTTTACCTATGTTGAATTCATCAGAATGTGTACTTTCCAAAAATATATGGTTTTCTTGGGGTCTCTGTATAGTTAGGGGGTCTTACGGCACATAATATGCTGACAGGGGGCTCTGTGTGCAAAAGCAGAGTTGGCAGATGAGAAATCCTTATGCGCTATTTTCATTTTGGGGTCAGTACATACCACAGACTTTGGTATATCTATGCATATAGATCAAACTGTTCAGTAGACCTCTGGTGTTCCTATTTGGGGTGATTTGCCTTTGTACGCAATAAATTGTGTGAGATAAATGCGGAAAATTACAACATTTTTAGGTGATTTTCTTAAAAGTCATAACAACCATTAAATAAGGAAAGCTTTCCAGATTGGTATTTTGGTGTAGAAAGGCTTCTTTACCCATGTTGGATTGGTTAGAATGTGTACTTTCCAAAAATATATGGTTTTCAGGGGTCACCCTACATTTCTGCAGCTTCTACCCCTCATTAAACTGCCACATGTTTATGAATTAGGTAAAGGTAATCCATGAAATTAGTGTATAACAAGGTATTTTGGGGTCTCTAAGTGCCATGTGCTTTGATAAACATATGTACAGTGGGCATCAAACTGTTAGCAGACCTCTGGGGTTCATATTTAGAGTGTTTTATATAGCTACCTAATGGCCTATAGAAAATAAGATGCTGCATAGTGGAAGTTTTGAGGTTATTTTTTGAAATGTCATAAAAATCGGCAAACTTTGGAGTAGAAAGACATGGGTACCCATTTTAGATTAGGGAGAATATGTACTTTCCAAAAATATATGGCTTTCTGGGGTGAGCATACTTTTTTGTACCTTTATCCCACATAAAAAGTTGTTAATGTGTTGATTTTGCAGGAGCTGAAATGACAGAAATGATAGATTTTATGGGGGTATGTTCACATTGGGCCCCTAAATGCCACAAACTTAGGTAAACCTATACATATGGGGCATCAAACTGTTCAGTGGACCCCTGGTGTTCAAATTCAGGGTGTTTTATTTTGGTAGCTAATGCTATGTGGGAGATAAGATGCTGCAAAGTAGAAGCTTTGAGTTGATATTTGGCAATGTCATCAAAATTGTCAACTTTAGGAAAGCTTTGCGACTTGGTACTTTGGAGTAGAAAGACATGGGTACCTATTTTTAATTGCGGGGAATGTGTACTTTCCAAAAATACATGGCTTTCTGGGGTGAGCGTACTTTTTGTAGTGTTATCCCACATAAAATGATGTAAATGTGTTGATGTTGCAGGATCTGAAATGACAGAAATGATAGATCATATGGGGGTATGTTCCCATTGGGGCCCCTACATGCCACATACTTGGGTAAACCTATACATATTGGGCATCAGACTGTTCAGTGGACCCCTGGTGTTCATATTTAGGGTGTTTTATTCGGTTACTTTATGACCTGTAGGAGATAAGATACTATAGACTGGAAGTGATTTTTTAGAAATTTCACAAATTATTATAAAAACCAATAATTTTGGGAAAGCATTGCGACTTGATAGTTTAGAGTAGATAGGCAGTTGTGCCTATTCTGGATTCCCCAGAATCTGTTCTTTCCAAAAATGTATAATTTTCTGGGATAAACCTTCTGTTATTGGGATTTTTGGCCTTGAAATCTAAAGTATGCAGCTTTCTGGAGCAGTGCTTTGGAAATTTTGTAGTGTACTGCTGGGAGTTTTTGGCCTATACAAGTGAGAAATCTCCATAAAACTATATATATTTGGTATTGGCACGTTCAGGAGACATGGGACTTTCCAAAGCAGTTGTATTTTTGTGCATAAAATAATTGTTTTTTCTGGTATATGTGTTTATATTATGGAAAATATGATTTTTTTTCATTTGTTATTTATTTAGAAGCATATATCTTGTCACAGAATTGGAATTACACCAAATAATTCTACCATATTTTGAAACCTTGTCTTTAAAAAAAACCAATATATTGTTTTCCTGGGTAAACTAAAAGTCCCCCTGAGGAAAGGCCCCTAAAGTGAAACAGCGCAAAATGTTCAAAAACTATCTAGCAATACAAGTTCTGCTTTTACCAAAACGGCTGGCAGTGAAAGGGTTAAAGCTGCTTATTTTCAGTTTTGTTTATTGTCACTGATTGAGCCTCTTTCTTGACTTCTGGTGTTGACCTGGAACTATTACCAGATCTGTTTAATCCTTTTTCTTTATATTGTTCAGGTATGTTTTTGCCATTGACAAATTGTATCCCAAACCCAGAACTAAAGCCAAGGTCCCGGTCTCAGCTCACTCTTCTGCCTATAACAGCCACCTTTTGCTTCAGGAGGAGCCCTCCGCTACTCAGGTGGTGCCAGGACTAGTGATGAGTGAATATTTACGTCTGGCAAGGATTCACAGCAAATTTCGACATTTCGTTATATGTGAAACTTCCATGAAAATTTGCTTGAAAATTTGCGTGAAAAATTTGACATGCTTCAAAAAAAGAAGCGGGTGACAAAAAAAAGTTGCACAACAAACGCGTTTCACAGATTTTTCAAAAATGTTTCTGAAATTTTCTTGTTGTTTTACAAATTTCAAGGTAAAGCGAAACAGGAAAGATTTGTTCATCACTAGCCATGACTAAATGTGCAAGAACCAGGGCAAATGTTCTGGGCAGCGTTTGAGCAGTCAGGGAGTGGAGACGAAGGTGAAACAGGCCGAGGTCAAAACCATGGAAGCAATGAGGTACAGAATCGAGATTCAGAAGACATAGTTGGAAAACAGGCAAAACATTCATCAAAAGACGAAGTACAATCAGAAACAATCACACCAGGAAACAGGAAGTAGAGCCAAAGTTGGGCGACTAAATTATGCCCAGGAGCCTTTAAATATTTGAATTCCGTGCTGCTCGTGAAACAGAAAGAACAAAGAGGTGGGCGTCCCCGCCGCCCCACTAGACCACCAGCTATTGTCAGACAAATTTTCAAAAATTTGCAAATTCACACCAAAAATTTGCAGCATTCAGCAAATCTTTCAGCAGTTTTGCAAATTTTTTGCTGATGCAAAATGAGACAGATTTGCTCATCACTAGACGGGCTCTGTCACCAGAGTTTCAAGGCTTCGGGCTATATTTTTTACTAACCAATTCTCATGGCATCTAGCTGCATTGCTTATCCTATGAAAGTGTAAAAAGACAAAATCTAGAGCATCTGAGTATCATAGGAAGTCTTTAAAAATGGTCTTTAGAAATGGTTGATACCAAACGGATTATCACAACATTTTTCACTTTCTACCATAAAGCATCAATCAGCATCTTCTTTCAAATGAATCTAGAAAATGACAAAATTAAGATTTGCTCATTAATTTTTCAAAATCATGAAAAAAAAATCATGAAATTTTTTTATTTTATTTATGATGGTGTTTTTTTTCTCTACCACTAGCAGATTCACGACAAAATAAAATCAGAATCACTGGATCGTGTGAAATTATGGTGAAAATGTTTTGCCAGTCATCCAACTGAATTGAGAAAAGCCAGTGAGATGAAACACAGCAAGTCCAGTTGATTTGATTTATTACTTCGGATATATAGGAATATTAAACCTCCAAACTTTATTGAATAATGACGGGCAACAAAATCCGGCGCAGCCAAAATTGTAGCGAGCGTCAAATGAATTGTCGCACATCAAAAAGAATTGTCTTGCTCTTCAAAAAAATTGTCTCTCGCGTCAAAAGAATTGTTGCGCAATTTTTTTTGACATGCAACTTTTTCCCCGAATTTTCCGGCGAAGCGAAACAGGACAGATTCGCTCATCACTGTTATTGAAAAATTGCTCTACTTGTTTCTATCTTTTGCCTAAAGATGTGGGATAGAGTGTCTTTTTCCCAACAACTTTCTGTTAGATACATTTCAATACTTTTGGCATATAATACCAATCTATTCATATCTTGTATAAATTTATCTGCAGCGAATTTTCACCGAAGTTTCGCAAAACGATTTCTCAATGGTGAAATGCAGAAATTAGCTGCCAATCCATGCCTGATGAAAAACTTCACTTATAACTAAACATAACGGCACATTTGGAGTAGTGATAAACAAATCTGTCTCGTTTCGACTTTTTCACTTCCTGAACAGAAATTCCTTGTTTCTTTTTACATTTTTTGCGTTTTCTAAACACAAATTAAAAAGATCTAAACTATTGTAATGAGAAACATTTTGTACAATGTACAAGCAATACTATGGCCAGCTTTTGTCGAATACAATGGGAGGTATATTTTCAACATTTTTTTTCATAAAATTTGTTATTTTCTTTAATATGCTAGTAATAAAAAATATACACCAGTTTTAATAATCACAGGTAAAATTAAATATAGAAAAACTGGTTCAAAAATGGTTCAATTTGCCTCTTAATGTTTAGTGCAAATAATGAAGCACCTGATATAATATTCACATTGCGTCATATGTGCATAGAAAGGGAAACATATATGTAGCCTAACAATCCAGTGGCGTAACAAGGGTGCCCCCCTGCAAAAAAATGGAGGGGCCCAGCACACACATCCCCCTACTTGGACATCCCCCGCCTGCCTATTAGCAATCTGCTGGAGTCTCCTGTTAGCCGCATCCCTCTCCCCGGCTGCAGGTAGAAAAGTGGCTGTAGATGGGGGGAGTTTGCTTCACGAGGCCTGCTTCTTCTATAGTTATGCCACTGTAACAATCCACAAAGGTGTGTAATTAACACCGCCAAGCAGTTATTCATTGTATCATGTTATTTGTATTGTATCATTGTTATTTTTTCTTGCATTCACCTAGATCATCAGTTTCTAAACAAGAAGTCGGCTCTCATTTATATGGCTCTGGTGGCTAAATGTGCTGTAAATCAGACCAGTTATAGTATATTTATTTGTTTTACAGAAATGGTCTATTTAAGACTGTAGTGGCCAGGCTAATGTTTCATTAAGTGGCATTGACGATTTAAAATAAAAAAGCTTCTTTGCCTCAGTTTAATAAGTGAAGACTGAAATTCTCTATTTTTCAGTGTGTAAATAAGAGGATTTAGCACAGGGCCCAGGGCAATGTACAGCAGTGAGAAATACTTGTCTCTTTCCAGGGAATAACTTGTGGTGGGTCTCATATACAGGCAAAATACTGTCCCATAAAGGGTTATCACACAGGCCAGGTGAGAAGCACAGGTAGAAAAGGCTTTTTGTCTCCCCTCTGAGGATTGTATTTTCAGGATAGCAGAGATGATAAATATGTATGAGGCCAGAGTAAGGAGGAAGGAATTTAAAATCAGCAATGAGCCTTCAACGTAGATTAAAAGTTCCATGTTAAATGTGCTGCTGCAGGAAAGTTTTAGCAATGGTGTGAGATCACAGAAAAAATGGTTAATAAGACGGGAAGCACAATATGATAGTTTAGATATAAGGACAATAAGGCTGACTGCTCCGCCAAACCCACCAGTAAATACTGCAGTTATAAGCCCAGCACAGTGTTTCCTGCTCATTCGGGCAATGTAATGAAGGGGATCACAGATGGCAACATAACGATCATATGCCATGGCCGTCAGGAGAAAGTATTCACTGCCAGCCAAGGCCACAAAAACATACATTTGAGTCATACACCCCAAGAATGAAATGTTATTTTGTTGTGTGAGAAGAATATGTAGCAAATTGGGTAAAATATTTGAGGTGGAAGAAATGTCTATGAGTGAAAGGTTCAGCAAGAATATGTACATGGGGGTGTGTAAGTGAGGATTGCATGAAATGACTAAGAATACAATGAGATTTCCCAGCAGAATGATGAGATAGATTCCAAGGAATAGCACAAAAAGAGAGACATGAAGCTCAGGAGTATCAGAGAACCCTTGGATGATGAATCCTGAGGCATTTTTTTGACTCCCTGAGGCCATTTTTCAAGACTTTCTTCTTATGGATAAAAGCAAATAATAGTATAAATATTTCACATATGGATAAATGGAGCATCCCACCAACAGAGAACAATGGCAGCCCTTCGGATTCCCTTAGTAGATATTGCAGGCAACATCAGTTTCTTTGCTCAAATTTTCCGGATTGGAGTCTTATCCTGCCTGTGAGAACTGCTCAGAACTCAGAGACTGAGTACTGTATATACGTAAATCTCCAAAATGCAGGCGAAAGAGTCAGAGAAGAAGCCGGGAAACACCATGATTGGCAGAGTTTTTACTCCATTAAACATTTGAAAAAACCAAAAACATTGGGGCAATGCATAAAACTTTAGTTACTTTTGTGCTGGTTTTACTCCATATTTTGGATAAGACTGATATATGATAAAATAGATTACATTACTACATTTTAACAAGGTACTTGCAGTTTTTGTGAACACATTTTCCCATCGCCAGCTCTGCCTGAAACTGAAAGATGTTTATATAATTTGACAAATTTGGATTCAGAGCTGCTTCGGTTTTAAAAAGTGGTGCTCGTGTCAGAAAGAAGCCGTAATATGGAGCACTGTGGAATTGTGACCAACTGATGCTCTATATCTTCTGCCCTAAATCTGTTCAAAATAATACATCTTTTTTAAATTGAGTCACTTGAGGGGCGGTGGGAAAAAGAGTTTGCCTTCATGTTAATATTATTTTATATAAGTTTGCAGGAAATAGTAAAAGCCTCTTGTATGAACCCACACAGCTCTATATAATTACTTATCTCAATTCAAACCCTGCAATGATCGTGCATGTAACAGCCAGTATATCATGCCGGTCTCTATAGGAACCCAGTTTATATAACCAGTGTGACACAGGGAATTCCTCAGGGAATACACAATTATGAGCTCATTTAATAAAGACATATAAACTTAGTGCTGTATAATGTATAACTTGGGAAATGTGGTTTAATTGTAATAAATACCTCTCTAGGGAAATAGCTCTAGAAAAACTATTGTAAACTTATCAGTTTAATGTAGGATTTAGTGATGCTTTTGGCTACAAACCTTTTCTTTTCACAAAGTAACAGAAATGAAAACTAAAATGGGGGAGAATTAACCCTTTAGCTGCCAAGGTACATGCTTTCAGAAAAAGGGTTTATCTGCCAAGCACGTACGCCGTACGTTATTTGCAGACAAAGGATTCTCTCTGCAGAGGAGGCATGACCTCCAAGCAGCAGACACGATCACGGGTTCATTTATTGCATTTTTTTATCCCTGTATTAGTGTTTCTGATCTGTTTTTATCATCAGTCTGCCATGTGGTACTTTGGTGTAGAAAAATAACTTTACCTATTTTGAATTCATCAGAATGTGTACTTTCCAAAAATATATGGTTCTCTGGGGGTCTCTGTATAGTTAGGGGGTGTTACAGCACATAATACACTGACAGGGGGCTCTGTATGCAAAAGCTGAGTTGGCAGTCGAGAAATCCTTATGCACTATTTTCATTTTGGGGTCAGTACATACCGCAGACTTTGGTATATCTATGCATATTGGGCCTAAAACTGTTCAGTAGGCCTCTGGTGTTCCTATTTGGGGTGATTTGCCTTTGTATGCAAGAAATTGTGTGAGATAAATGCGGCAAATTGCAACATTTTTAGACGATTTGTCATAACAACCATTAAATTAGGAAAGCTTTCCAGATTGGTACTTTGGTGTAGAAAGGCTTCTTTACCCATGTTGGATTGGTTAGAATGTGTACTTTCCAAAAATATATGGTTGTCAGGGGTTACCCTACATTTCTGCTGCTTCTACCCCTCATTAAACTGCCACATGTTTATGAATTAGGTAAAGGTAAGCCATGAAATTAGTGTATAACAAGGTATTTTGGGGTCTCTAAGTGCCATGTGCTTTGATAAACATATGTACAGTGGGCATCAAACTGTTAGCAGACCTCTGGGGTTCATATTTAGAGTGTTTTATATAGCTACCTAATGACCTGTAGAAAATAAGATGCATAGTTGAAATTTTGAGGTTATTTTTGGAAATGTCATAAAAATCAGCAAACTTCGGACTAAAAAGACATGGGTACACATTTTAGATTTGGGTGAATGTGTACTTTCCAAAAATATATGGCTTTCTGGGGCGAGCATACTTTTTTGTAGCATTATCCCACATATAAAGGTGTTAATGTGTTGATTTTGCAGTAGCTGAAATGACAGAAACATGCCACAAACTTAGGTAAACCTATACATATTGGGCATAAAACTGTTCAGTGGACCCCTGGCGTTCATATTTAGGGTGTTTTATTTGGTTACTTTATGACCTGTAGGAGATAAGATACTATAGACTGGAAGCTTTGAAGCGATTTTTTAAAAAATTCACAAATTTTGATAAAAACCAATAACTTTAGGAAAGCATTGCGACTTGATAGTTCGGAGTAGACAGACAGTTGTGCCTATTCTGGATTCCCTAGAATGTGTTCTTTTGAAAAATGTATAATTTTATGGGATAAACCTTCTGTTAGTGGAATTTTTGGCCTTAAAATCTAAAGTATGCAGCTTTCTGGAGCAGTGCTTTGGAAATTTGGTAGTGTACTGCTGAGAGTTTTTGACCTATACAAGTGAGAAATCTCCATATAAACTATATATATTTGGTATTGGCACGTTCAGGAGACATGGGACTTTTCAGTTGTATTTTGTGCATAAAATTATTTGTCTTTCTAGTGTATATGTTTATATTATGGAAATATGATCTTTTTCATTTTGTAGACATTAGAAGTCTATATCTTGTTACGTAATTGGAATTACACCAAAAAATTCCACCATATTTTGAATCCTTAGGTTGTCCTGAAATAAACAATATATTGTTTTCCTGGGTAAACTAAAAATTCCCCCAAGGAAAGGCTCCTAAATTTAAACAGTGCAAAATGTTCAAAAACTGTCTGGCAGTACAAGTTCTGCTTTTACCAAAATGGCTGGCAGTAAAAGGGTTAAAGCTGCTTATTTTCTGTTTTGTTTATCGTTACTGATTGGGCCTCTTTCTTGACTTCTGGTGCTGATCTGGGACTATTACCAGATCTGATTAATGCTTTGGCAGTACAGTGTGTATAAATCTACCATTAACATCAGTTTGATACAAAGGGAATATTTTGACTTCTCACATTCACTGCCGCACTGTACTCCTATATTAATATTGTACCATGAGCTTTCTGTGTGCCACCCCAGTAGAATATGGGCCAACAAAAGATGGGTAAAACCCCTTATTATTCCCATTCACACCTTATCCTCTCTTTTGAGCAATTTGACCAACAATGTATAGAGCCATGCACAAGTGTTTACATACCCCCCAGGCTTTTCTACATCTCCTACATGAAAATAACATTGAGTTAATTTGTAATTATAATATAGATATAGGACCCGTTATCCAGAATGCTCGGGACCAAGGGTATTCCGGATAAGGGGTCTTAACATAATTTGGATCTCCATACCATAAGTCTGCTAAAAAATCAAAAAAACATGAATTAAACCCAATAGGATTGTTTTGCATCCAACAACTGTTCCAGCACCCGTTAGATACATTTAAGTACATTGAAGGCAACATTTTTGGCGTATAATACCAATCTATTCATATTTTGTATACTCTTCTTACATCTTTCATTTATTCCATATACGTAAATAGGTTCAATATGTACCCCTGGGAATTGAATTGCATCTCAAATTAAATCTCGTCCACCTTTTCATGTAATAAACCATTTTCTCACTGGATTGAATCTGGCCTATTATATGTTGCAGTGCTAATGAAAGACACCAGATTGTTATATTCAAGACATTTGCCTTTTCTGTTGCCATCCATCATATCACATCTGCTCAGAGGGTTGCAGTGACGCAACTGTTGACCTCCTGTGAAAAGTGGTAACATAAGTAGTCATAAGCTAATCTGTCCCATTTTGCTTCGCCGTAAAATTCACAAAATGACAAAAAAATTTGTGAACCAGCGAAAAATAAGCAAAAGGCATTTTATTTAGTTTATTGCACACCATTTATTTTATTGCATGCCTTTTATTTTGCGGCACATGACTTTTTTTGCCGCAACCGCAACTTTTTTTGATGCTCAACAAATTTTTCTGCATCGAATTTTCACCGAAGTTTTGCAAAACAATTCATCAATAGTGAAATGCAGAAATTCACTGCGAATCCATGCCTGATAAAAAAAATTCACTTATCCCTTAAACACAATGGCACATTTGGAGTAGTGAAATACAAATCTGTCCCGTTTCAACTTTTTGGGATCCTAAACAGGAATGCCTTAATTTTTTTTATATTTTTGTGTTTTCTAAACACAAATTGAGAGATTTATCAATCAAAAAGATCTAAAAATTTTAATGAGAAATATTTTGTCAAAACTATGGCTATTTTCAACATTTTTTTTTAGAAGTACAGTTTTTTTTTTTCAAATATGCAATAAGATATATTTGTAATATGTTTGTAAAATGTGTTATTTTCTTAAATATGCTGGTAATAAAATATATACACCAGTTTTAAAAATTACAGGTGAAATTAAAAATAGAAAAACTCAAAAATGATCAAATTTGTAGATGATTCAATTTGCCTCTTAATGTTTAGTACAAATAATGAAGCACCTGATATAATATTCACATATTAACTATTGATAAGAGGGCGATTCCATAATAGATTAATTATATTTGGAAGCGGTGTGCTACATCTGGGACATTTATTAAGGAAATTTTTATTCTTTGAGTCAAAATGAAAACCTTTATATGTTAGATGAATAAGTCTATAATTTTGTTCCCTCCAGACTTCTGTATAATTGAGTTTTTCAAAATGTTTTATACAATTGTATGAAGATAGGTGGACCATTTTTTTTTCCAGTCAAATCTTGTGGATGAGATTTGAGACTCGGGTTATTCCATATTAAAGTTTGTATAGTCCTCTTTCTATTATAGGATTGAGAGGCCATAAGTTTATTCAGAGCAGTAGTAAGAAGTGGATTATAACTTGATAAGGAATCTAGATGGTTATGGTGATGAAACCAATGAGCGATTTGGAGATAATGTAATTTTCCTTTTTCAGAAATTTGAAAGTTATTACTGAAGTCTTTCCAATCAAGAATTTTGTTAAGAGATGGTGAAATAATGTCTTTGATATGTTGTTTTCCTTTTTGTTTCCATATGGTAGAGATAGGAGGATAATATGAGCTGGAGAGTGTATAAATCTTCACTAGAGGTAGGTATGGAGTCAAGATATAACTAGATTTGTATAACTAATGCAAAAGTTTCCGAATTGCAAATGTATCTCTAAATAAAGGATTTTCTTTTGTTTCAGCCCGTTGAAAGGGGTCTGTGTATTAGTTCCAAAATGTTATTGCAAGAATTAGTCATAAGTTCCAGGGGCAGATTCATAAAGTTACCCTTCTCTGAAAACCATTCTACAATGTAATGGGTTAGAGCTGATAGGTTAAAGGATCTAAAATCAGACATATCAAGACCACCATAAGATTTAGGATAGTTCAATTTGTTTAATGCTATTTTGGGGATTTTACCTTTCCAGAGGAATTCAAGGAGGGTTGACTTTAGCTTATTGATATCTTTATGTTTCATTAAGAGAGGTAGATTTATGATATAATACATTTTTGAAAGATCATCATTTTGTAAAAATGCTATTGTTCCTTTCAAGTTCAGTGGGATATTATTCCATTTTTGACAAAGAGAAATTATGTTTTTTAACACAGGTAGATAATTTAAGGAGTAAAGCCTTTGGAGATCTGCCAGTAAATATATTCCAAGATATTTAATACTTGAAAGACTATGATGATCATGTACATCCATAAGTTCAGATTTGTTTAGGTTTATTTTAAATCCAGAGATGACCTCATAACATTGGATAATCGAAAATATGCTGGTAAGGTTTTTGTCATCAGCAAAGGCTGTTAGTTGAACTTTTACTTAATTTATTGATAAGCCGGGCAAGGAATCAGCAATCTTTAGTGTTTTAATTAAAGGTTCCAAGCATAGGTCAAACAATAGGGGTGATAAAGGACAACCCTGTTTGGTTCCTCTTTTCAAATATATTAGTTTTGAGAGTTCTCCTGCTGCCAATATCTGAGTAGTTGGGGCTGAATATAATAAATGAATTAAGCCAATAAAAAGGACCATAAAAACCAAAAGCTTCTAAAGAGTCAAATAGGTGGTCCCAGCAAATATTGTCGAAAGCTTTCTTTGCATTAACTTCTACCAATGAGATTGGAATTTTTTTGGTTTATGATTTTTATTAGGGTTCTTAAGTTTTTAGTTCCAGACTTCCCCTTGACAAATCCACTTTGTTCCGGGGAGATGAGCTTTGGGAGTACTAGAGATAGCCGGTTTGCAATAATTTTTGTCTGTATCTTCACATCCTGGTTGATCAGAGCAATGGGTCTGTACGAGGAGGTAATGATTGGATCCTTTCCTTGTTTGGGCAGTACTAAAGTATATGAATTGAGAATGGATGGTAAAATTTGCTTTTGATTAATTATGATATTATATAATTATGTAAGAAAAGGTAAAATTTCATTCATGAAACACTTAGAAAGGTCCAGATAGACCATCTGGTCCTCTAGCTTTGTATTTCTTCAGGGATGATTTTGTGAATCTTACTTCTTCTTCGGTAATTGGAGAGTTTAAGTTTTCCAGATCTGCTTGAGATATCTTGGGAAAAATTATGTTGTTAATGAATGTCTGTCTAAACTTGCTATTAGAATTAGTAGGGGAGTATAAGGTCTTGTAATATTTCCTGAAGGTCTCTGCAATCTCCAATGGGTTATGAGTGATTTTATCATCAATTGACCTGATACCGCTAATTTTATGAGACTTTGACCAATTTTTTTTATAATAATGGCTAGGAGTTTATTGGCTTTGTTGCCCAACTTAAAGTATTTGGATTTTACATAGCTATGGTCAATAGTATATTTTAGTATATTAATTTATTTTACTGAAATTGTCTATTTAAGACTGTAGTGGCCATGCTAATGTTTTATTAAGTGGCATTGATGCTTTTAAAGAAAAAAACCTCTTTGTCTCAGTTTAATAAGTGAAGATAGAAATTCTCTATTTTTCAGTGTGTAAATAAGAGGATTTAGCACAGGGCCCAGGGCAATGTACAGCAGCGAGAAATACTTGTCTCTTTCCAGGGAATAATTTGTGGTGGGTCTCATATACAGACAAATACCTGTCCCATAAAGGGTTATCACACAGGCCAGGTGAGAAGCACAGGTAGAAAAGGCTTTTTGTCTCCCCTCTGAGGATTGTATTTTCAGGATAGCAGAGATGATAAATATGTATGAGATCAGCGTAAGGAGGAAGGAATTGAAAACCAGCAATGAGCCTTCAACGTAGATTAAAAGTTCCACACTAAAAGTGCTGCTGCAGGAAAGTTTTAGCAATGGTATAACATCACAGAAGAAATGGTTAATAAGACGGGAAGCACAATATGATAGTTTAGATATAAGAACAAGATGGCCGACAGGGTTACCAAACCCAACAGTGAATGCTGCAGTTATAAGCCCAGCACAGTGTTTCCTGCTCAATCGGGCAATGTAATGAAGGGGATCACAGATGGCAACATAACGATCATATGCCATGGCCGTCAGGAGAAAGTACTCACTGCCAGCCAAGGCCACAAAAGCATACATTTGAGTCATACACCCCAAGAATGAAATGTTATTTTGTTGTGTGAGAAGAATATGTAGCAAATTAGGTAAAATATTTGAGGTGTAAGAAATGTCTATGAGTGAAAGGTTCAGCAAGAATATGTACATGGGGGTGTGTAAGTGAGGATTGCATGAAATGACTAAGAATATGATGAGATTTCCCAGCAGAATGATGAGATAGATTCCAAGGAATAGCACAAAAAGAGAGATATGAAGCTCAGGAGTATCAGAGAACCCTTGGATGATGAATCCTGAGACATTTTTTTGAGTTCCTGAGGCCATTTTTCTTCCTTCTTATGGATAAAAGCAGATAATAGTATGAATATTTCACACCCTTCGGTTTCAGTTATTAAATAATGCAGGCAACATCAGAGTCTTATCCTGTCTGTGAGAACTGCTCAAACCTCAGAGACTGAGTACTGTATATACGTAAATCTGCAGGCGGAAGAGTCAGAGAAGAAGCCGGGAAACACCATGATTGGCAGAGTTTTTACTCCATTAATCATTTGAAAACAAACCCAAAACATTGGGGCAATGTCCAAAACTTTAGTTACTTTTGTGCCATTTTATTCCATATTTTGGATAAGACAGATATATGATAAAAGAGACACATTTTTGCATCACCATCTCTGTCTGAAAGATTTTTTAGATAGTTTGACAAATTTGGATTCAGAGCTGCTTCAGTTTTAAAAAGTGGTGCTCGTGTCAGAAAGAAGCCGTAATATGGAGCACTGTGGAACTGTGACCAACTGATGCTCTATATCTTCTGCCCTAAATCTCTACAGAATGAAACATCTTTTGTAAATTGAAATGACATTTAAACAGACCCTATGCGTTGTTACATGAGCTGTAAAATAACCAAACTGGTTTACACTGTATTTATTAGAGTCACTTGGGGGGTGGTGAAAAAAAAGAGTTTGCCTTCATGTTAATATTATTTTATATAAGTTTGCAGGAAATAGTGAAAGCCTCTTGTATGACCCCACCCAGCTGTACATAATTACTTATCTCAATTCAAACCTTGCAATGATCGTGCATGTAACAGCCAGTATATCCTACGTATATATCAGTCAGACCTTGTCGGCTTAGTCTGAAGAAATGCAGAGTCTGAAGAAAAGCAGAGTCTGCCGGTCTCTATAGGAACCCAGTTTATATAACCAGTGTCACAAAGGGAATTCCTCAGAGAATACACAATTATGAGCTCATTTAATAAAGACATATAAACTTAGTGCTGTATAATGTATAACTTGGGAAATGTGGTATAATTATAATAAATACCTCTCTAGGGAAATAGCTCTGGAAAAACCATTGTAAGCGTATCAGTTTAATGTAGGATTTTGTGATGCTTTTATAATGGAGGAGAATCAAAGCTGCTTATTATCTGCTTTGTTGATTCTTTCTGATTGGGCCTCTTTCTTGACTTCTGATGTTGACCTGGGGCTCTGGCCAGATCGTATTAATCCTTTGGCAGTACAGTATGTATAAACCTACTGTAGCATGTATAAACCTACCGTACTCCTATATTAATATTGTACCAAAAGCTTTCTGTGTGCCACCCCATTAGAATATGGGCCAACAAAAGATGGGTAAAACCCCTTTTTATTCCCATTCACACATCTTAGCTTTTCTGGTAACAGAAATAAAAACTTTAATGGAGGATAAATTAACCCTTTCCCTGCCAAGCACGTAGCTCCTACGTGTTGGCATAAAAAGATGTTACACGCCAAGCACGTAGGAGCTACGTTTTCTTTATCTTGCGCTCGTTCTCTGCGCTCCCTGCTTAATCTGAGTGCAAAGAATGAGCCCAAGGTAAAGAACCCCCTAGAGGATGAGCAGAGGGGGGTTACTAGTGGCCCTTGGGGCACGATTGCGCAGGGGCCCCATGGGAAAAGTCTGACATGTGGATTCTACGTGTCAGGCTTTTTCTGCTTCCCCCCCCTTCCTGTGTATTTTTAGAAAATATATGGTTTTCTAGGGTCTCCATACTGTTAGGGGGTCTTATGGCACATAATACACATACTGGGTGCAAAAACTGCACAAGCTGGAGCGTCATTTGTGAAAATTCATATGCACTATTTTTATTTGGGTGCCCCTGTACTCCACATAGTTTGGTATATCTATGCATATAGGGCATCAAACTGTTCAGTAGACCTCTGGTGTTCCTAGTTGGGGTGATTTTCCTTTGTACGCAAGAAATTGTGTGAGATAAATGTGGCAAATTGCAACAGTTTTAGGCAATTTTCTGAAATGCCATAGAAACCACTAGCTTTAGGAAAGCTTTGCAGATTGGTACTTTGGTGTAGAAAGGACTCTTTACCCATGTTGGATTTGTCAGAATGAGTACTTTCCAAAAATATATGGTTTTCAGGGGTTACCCTAAATTTCTGCAGTTTCTATCCCACATAAAACTGCCATGTGTTTATGAATTAGGTAAAGGTAAGCCATGAAATTAGTGTGTACAAGGTATATTTTGGGGTCTCTAAGTGCCATTTGCTTTGATAAACTATGTACAGTGGGCATAAAACTGTTCAGTAGACCTCTGGAGTTCATATTTAGGGTGTTTTATCTTGGTATCTAATCACCTATAGAAAATAAGATGCTGCATATTGGAAGTTTTGAGGGGATTTTTGAAAAATGTCATAAAATCTGCAAACTTAGGAAACCTTTGCGGCTTGGTACTTTGGAGTAGAAAGACATGGGTACCCATTTTAGATTTCGGGGAATGTGTACTTTCCAAAAATATCTGACTTTCTGGGGTGAGCGTACTTTTTACTAGCTTTATCCCACATATAATAATGTAAATGTGTTGATTTTGCAGAAGCTGAAATGACAGAAATGATAGCTCATATGGGGGTATGTTCCCATTGGGGCCCCTACATGCCACATACTTAGGTAAACCTATACATATTGGGCATCAAACTTTTCAATGGACCCCTGGCATTCATATTTAGGGTGTTTTATCTTGGTACCTGATGATACATGGGAGACAAGATGCTGCAAACTGGAAGCTTTGAGAGGATTTTTGGAAATATTATCAAAATTGCCAACTTTAGGAAAGCTTTGCTACTTGTTACTTTGGAGTAGAAAGACATGGGTACCCATTTTAAATTCGCAGGAATGTGTACTCTCCAAAAATATGGCTTTCTGGGGTGAGCGTACTTTTTGTAGCTTTATCCTACATAATATGATGTAAATGTGTTGATTTTGCAGGAGCTGAAATGACAGAAATGATAGATCATATGGGGGTATGTTCCCATTGGGGCCCCTACATGCCACATACTTAGCTAAACCTATACATATTGGGCATCAAACTGTTCAGTGGAGCCCTGGCGTTCATATTTAGGGTGTTTAATCTGGTTACTTTATGACCTGTAGGAGATAAGATACTATAGACTGGAAGCTTTGAAGCAATTTTTAAGAAATTTCACAAATTTTGATAAAAAACAATAACTTTAGGAAAGCATTGAGACTTGATAGTTTGGAGTAGACAGCAGTTCTACCTATTCTGGATAGGTAGGTTCTGAATCTGTTCTTTCTAAAAATGTATAACTTTCTGGGATAAACCTTCTGTTAATGGAATATTTGACCTTGAAATCTAAAGTATGGAGCTTTCTGGAGCAGTGCTTTGGAAATTTGGTAGTGTACTGCTGGGAGTTTTTGACCTATACAAGTGATAAATCTCCATAAAACTATATATATTTGGTATTGGTGCATTCAGGAGACATGGGACTTTCCAAATCAGTTGAATTTTCATGCATAAACTAATTTTTGTTTCTAGTATGTGTGTTTATCTTATGGAAAATTAGTTTTTGTTTGCATTTTTAGACATTTAGAAGCCTATATCTTACACAAAAATTCCATATTTTGAAAGTTTAGGTTGTCCTGAAAAAATCAATACATAGTTTTTCCTGGGTAAACTAAAAGTCCCCCCGAGGAAAAGCCCCTAAAGTGAAACAGTGCAAAATGTTCAAAAACATTTGGCAGTAGAAGGTCCACTTTGTTCAAAACGGCTGGCAGTGAAAGGGTTAAAGCTGCTTATTTTCTGTTTTGTTTATTGTTACTGATTGGGCCTATTTCTTGGCTTCTGGTGTTGACCTGGAACTATTTCCAGATCTGATTAATTCTTTGGTATAAACCTACCTTATTAATTCCATTCACACCATAGCTTTTCTGGTGAACAATTTGATTTGACCAACATGTATAGAGCCATGCATAAGTATTCCCATACCCCCCCCCCCAGGCTTTTGTACACCTCCTACATGAAATTAACATTGAGCTCATTTGTAATTGTAATATTTTATTTACACAGAATGCTTACTATTATGTTGAGACACAAAGTTAATGAAACAAAAAAGTGTTCCTGTACATAAGTCCCCTTCGATCAATAGCCCCATTTGGCTGAATTTACAACTGTGACCCTTTAATGGTAAGTAAATATCTTTTCACACCTTTCAGGAGAGATTTTCTTTATATTGTTCAGGTTGGTTGGATGATGCCTGCACATCTTCTCAAATAGTTATATAATACACTTTTTGTAAATGCAGCGATGAGCAAATTTTTGCCAGCTGCCATTGGCAAATTGTATCCCAAACCCAGAACAAAAGCCAAGGTCCCGGTCTCAGCTCACTCTTCTGCCTATAACAGCCACCTTTGGCTTCGGGAGGAGCCCCCCACTACTCAGGTGCTGCCAGGTCTTAATGTGAGAGAACCAGGGCAAATGTTCTGGGCAGCATTTGAGCAGAGGCAGGGAGTGGAGATGAAAGTGAAACGGGCCAAAACCGTACAAACAATGAGGTACATAATTGAGATCCAGAAGATATAGTTGGAAAACAGGCAAAAGGTCGGTACAGGCGGCAATCAGTGAAGTCAAAGGTCAGAAACAAACACACCCAGGAACCAGGAAGCAGAACCAAGGCCCCCCCTGAAAAAAAATGCAAGGGCCCGGCACACACCCCTCCCTACTTGGACGTCCCCCGCCTGCCCGCCCCCTGCTGGAGTCTCCTGTTATCCGCATCCCTTTTCGTGGCTGCAGGTAGTAAAGAGGCTGTAGCGGAGGGAATTTTTTCACTTTAACAGAGGAAACAGACCCCATGGTCTGGGCCCCCGTCCCCCCTGCAATCACAAGGCCTGCTTCTTCTATAGTTATGCCACTGTAACAATCCAAAGAGGTGTTTAATTAATCAGACCAGTTATAGTATATTTATTTATTTATTTTACTGAAATGGTCTATTTAAGACTGTAGTGGCCAGGCTAATGTTTTATTAAGTGGCATTGACGATTTAAAAGAAAAAATCTCTTTGCCTCAATTTAATAAGTGAAGACTGAAATTCTCTATTTTTCAGTGTGTAAATAAGAGGATTTAGCACAGGGCCCAGGACAATGTACAGCAGTGAGAAATACTTGTCTCTTTCCAAGGAATAATTTGTGGTGGGTCTCATATACAAAGAAAGTGCTGTCCCATAAAGGGTTATCACACAGGCCAGGTGAGAAGCACAGGTAGAAAAGGCTTTTTGTCTCCCCTCTGAGGATTGTATTTTCAGGATAGCAGAGATGATAAATATGTATGAGGTCAGAGTAAGGAGGAAGGAGTTGAAAATCAGCAATGTCCCTTCAATGTAGATTAAAAGTTCCACACTAAAAGTGCTGCTGCAGGAAAGTTTTAGCAATGGTGTGATATCACAGAAGAAATGGTTAATAAGATGGGAAGCACAATATGATAGTTTAGATATAAGTACAACATGGCCGACAGGGTCAACAAACCCACCAGTGAATGCTGCAGTTATAAGCCCAGCACAGTGTTTCCTGCTCATTCGGGCAATGTAATGAAGGGGATCACAGATGGCAACATAACGATCATATGCCATGGCCGTCAGGAGAAAGTACTCACTGGCAGCCAAGGCCACAAAAACATACATTTGAGTCATACACCCCAAGAATGAAATGTTATTTTGTTGTGTGCGAAGAATATGTAGCAAATTAGGTAAAATATTTGAGGTGGAAGAAATGTCTATGAGTGAAAGGTTCAGCAAGAATATGTACATGGGGGTGTGTAAGTGAGGATTGCATGAAATGACTAAGAATATGATGAGATTTCCCAGCAGAATGATGAGATAGATTCCAAGGAATAGCACAAAAAGAGAGGTTTGAAGCTCAGGAATATCAGAGAACCCTTGGATGATGAATCCTGAAACATTTTTTGGACTTCCTGAGGCCATTTTTCAAGACTTCCTTCTTATGGATAAAAGCAAATAATAGTCTAAATATTTCACATATGGATAAATGGGGCACCCCACCAACAACATTCCCTTAGTAATGCAGGCAACATCACTGTAAAATATGATACAATCACAGTCTTATTCTGTCTTTGAGAACTTTTCAAAACTCAGAGACTGAGTACTGTATATAAGTAAATTTCCAAAATGCAGGCAGAAGAGTCAGAGAAGTAGCCGGGAAACACCATGATTGGTAGGGAATTCCCCGATTCTCCTGATTGCAGCTCAGACACAGACATCCAATAACAATGGTTCCATTGAACTTATACAGCTAACACCTAACTGAATAAGTTCAATAGAACCATTGTGATTGGATGTCTGTGTCTGAACTACCATCAAGGGTTTAAATACTGGGGAATTCCCTACCAGTCATTTGAACTGAAGAAGCCACTCGGATGAGTGGTGAAACTTTTTTAAGAAAAACTCAGAAAAGTCCAGTTGTTTAAGACTTAATTCTACTAGATACTGTATATCATGACCTGGATGAATGAGAATCTTCATAGACATGATTGGCAGAGTTTTTACTCTATTAAACATTTGAAAAGAAACCAAAACATTGGGTCAAAAACTCCATATTTTGCTGGATAAGACTGATATATGATAAAAGAGATGACACTACTGTAATACTGCAAAGTGTCAATTTAACAAGATACTTACAGTTTTTGTGAACACATTTTCGCATTGTGGCTCTGTCTGAAACTGAAAGATTTTTATACAGTACAAATTTGGATTCAGAGCTGCTTCAGTTTTAAAAAGTGGTGCTCGTGTCAGAAAGAAGCCGTAATATGGAGCACTGTGGAACTGTGACCAACTGATGCTCTATATCTTTTGCCCTAAATCTGTACAGGATAATACATGCTTTGTAAATTATATGAGTGTAAAATAAGCAAACTGGTTTACACTATGTTGATTGGAGGCACTTGGGGGGCGGTGGAAAAAAAGAGTTCGCCTTCATGTTAATATTATTTTATATAAGTTTGCAGGAAATAGTAAAAGCCTCTTGTATGAACCCACCCAGCTCTACATAATTACTTATCTCAATTCAAACCTTGCAATGATTGTGCATGTAACAGCCAGTATATCCTACTGAATGGTAGTGTGTTGGGGGTTTCCTTAATGGAGAAGGATCTGGGGGTTTTTGTTGATAACAAGTTGTCTAATTCCAGGCAGTGTCATTCTGTGGCTACTAAAGCAAATAAAGTGCTGTCTTGTATAAAAAAGGGCATTGACTCAAGGGATGAGAACATAATTTTGCCCCTTTATAGGTCCCTGGTAAGGCCTCACCTTGAGTATGGGGGGCAGTTTTGGGCTCCAGTCCTTAAGAAGGATATTAATGAGCTGGAGAGAGTGCAGAGACTGCAACTAAACTGGTTAATGGGATGGAAGGGTTAAACTATGAGGTTAGACTGTCAGGGTTGGGGTTGTTTTATCTGGAAAAGAGGCGCTTGCGAGGGGACATGATTACTCTGTACAAGTACATTAGAGGGGATTATAGGCAGATAGGGGGGGTTCTTTTTTCCCATAAAAACAATCAGCGCACCAGAGGTCCCCCCTTTAGATTAGAGGAACGGAGCTTCCATTTGAAGCAGCGTAGGGGGTTCCTCACGGTGAGGGCAGTGAGGCTGTGGAATGCCCTTCCTAGTGATGGGGTAATGGCAGATTCTGTTAATGCCTTTAAGAGGGGCCTGGATGAGTTCTTGATCAATCAGAATATCCAAGGCTATTGTGATACTAATATCTACAGTTAGTACTAGTGGTTGTATTTATAGTTTATGTATGTGAGTGTATAGATTGGTAGGTGTGGGTTAGGTGTGCTGGGTTTACTTGGATGGGTTGAACTTGATGGACACTGGTCTTTTTTCAACCCTATGTAACTAGTGTATGTAACTAACTATGTAACTATATATCAGTCAGCTTAGTCTGAAGAAATTTAAAAAGAGTCTGCCGGTCTCTTTAGGAATCCAGTTTATATAACCAGTGAGACAAAGGGAATTCCTCAAGGAATATACAATTATGAGCTCATTTAATAAAGACATATAAACTTAGTGCTGTATAATGTATAACTTGGGAAATGTGCTATAATTGTAATAAATACCTCTCTAGGGAAATAGCTCTGGAAAAACCATTGTAAACTTATCAGTTTAATGTAGGATTTAGTGATGCTTTTGGCTACAAAACTTTTCTTTTCACAAAGTAACAGAAATCATAATGGGGCAGAATCAAAGCTGCTTATTTTCTGCTTTGTTTATTGTTACTGATTGGGCCTCTTTCTTGACTTCTGGTGTTGTCCTTGGACCAGATGATATTGATTATTTGGCAGTACAGTATGTATTAACCTACTGTAGTATGTATAAACCTACTGTACTCCTATTTTAATATTGTACCAAGAGCTTGATTTATACCACCCCATTAGAATATGGGCCAACAAAAGATGGGTAAAACCCTTTATTATTCCTATTCACACCTTAGCTTCTCTGGTGAACAGTTTGACCAACAATGTATAGAGCCATATACATACCCCCCAGGCTTTTCTACATCTACATAAAAATAATATTGAGTTATTTTGTAAATGTTATGTTTAATTTACACAGAATGCTTACTATCATGTTATATATCAGAAACAGTAGATTGTGTGAAGTTATGGTGTAAAAATTGATGTTTCTCCAGTGATCCGATAGAATTCAGAAAAGCCAGTTGGATAAAACATATCAAGTCCAACTGATTTGACTTATTACTGCAGATATATGGGGATATTATAGCTCAAAATTTTATTGAACAATTGCTCTATATGTCTCTATCTTCTCCCAGAAGATATGGAATTAAGTGTCATTTTTCTAACAAATTTCCTGCATTCATTAGAGACATTTGATTGCAATTTGATTACATTGCATGCAATCTTTTTTAAATAATACCAATTTATTAATATTTTGTATATACTCTGCTTACATTTTTAATTTTTTTTCCTTATGTGTAACTAAGTTTAACATGCTCCCCTTGCAAACTGGTTTCCCAATATTGGGCCGGATTTAATTCAGTGAGAAAAAATTATCTCATTGTTTATCATGTAAAATGATGGACGAGCGTCTAAAACTTTTCTCCTAATTCAGTTCCAGTTATTTTCCATTGACTTAATAGAGCGTTAAACAGTGAGCTATGGGTTTCTGAACTGAATTGCATCTCAGATTGCATCTCGTCCATGTTATCACATGATAAGTCATTTTCTCACTGAATTCAATCTGGCCTATTATATGTTGTGGTATTTATGGAAGTCTTCTTCAGGGAGATACACCAGATTGTTATATATTAAGGACATCTGCCTTTTCTGTTTATATCCATCATAACAAATCTGCTCAGAGGGTTACAGTGACAAAACCATTGGCCTCTTGAGTAAAGTGGTAACACAATGGCAAATTTGTCCCCTTTCGCGTTTCCGGAAAATTAGTGAAACAAAAATTTCCAAACTGCATTGAAATCATTGCTCAATTTTGGTGGCTACTGCCCAACTCTTTTTTTACTCTTTCTTAAAAAGGTTTTTTTTTTTCATTTTGAGTTTTTGAAATACAAATTGAGAGACTTTCAATTGAAAAAAAAACAAACAAAACCTATGGGCAGTATCTAGTATAAATAAATCTAAAGCAACTGGACCTATGGGCAGCTTTTGTAGAATGCTATGGGAGATATTTTTTCAACATGTAATTTTTAGTTTTCGTATTTAATGTGTTCAACAGTACAATTTTTTGACAAATATGCTATATGATATATAGAACTTTTGTCATATATTTAAATGGTGTATTGTTATTTTGTTAAATATACTAGTGACAAATAATACAGAACAATTTTAAAAATCAAGGTTGAAATTGAATATAAAAAACTCAAAAATTATCAAATTTGTAAATGATTTAATCTGCCTCTCAATGTTTAGTACAAATAATGAAGCACCCGACATAATATTTACACTGTCCTCTATGTCTACAGCAAATTAAACATATATGTAACCTAACAATCTATAACTTTGTGTAATTAACACTGCCAAGCAGTTATTCATTGTATCACAATTAATGTGATTTTTCTTCCAATCACTTAGATCAGGGGTCCCCAACTTTTCTTACTCCTGAGCCACAGTCAAATATAAAAACACTTGGAGAGCAACACAAGCACCATAAAAGTTCATGGAGGAGCCAAATAAGGGCTGTGATTGGCTATTAAGCAGCTTCTATGCACACTATCAGCATACAGGGGGCTTAATTTGGGAGCAAATCTTGTTTTATTCAACCAAAATATGCCACCAAATAACTACCTGGTTTGGGGCCACCAAGAGCAACATCCACATGAGTCATCAGTTGGGGATCACTCCACCCCTCTTGAAGGCAGAATTGATGCCCTTCAAACTTTCATACATTTCACAATTCCATAAAACAGGAGTCTTTATGGAATCACTCTTTCTCCACTGCTGATCTGTCCATCTGTCCTCTACCCCAGGATATGGTAAGGGCGTGTTTACCAAATGTTGATGCAAATTTTTTTAGCTGCTATGTAATCTGAATTAATTACTAATCAGCCTTGTACTGTGACTGGTATTCATATTATTTATGTTCTGTATATTGTGAGTTGCTCTCTAAGCTCAGGTAGAAGCCCACAACATTTTGTGCAGCATTTTTAGCCTAAAACAATTAAAGCCCCACAATTGGTCAGTAGGTTTGCACTGGCATAGGGGTAGAGAAATCCTGATAAACTGAAGTGGAGATTTCCATGATGGCAGCCTTCGACAGCCATACTGTACAAACAGCAGCTTTTAGAGGTGCTCCTTTGCTCCTCGCTCATTTCCCAGCCCCTAGGCAACAAGCAGAGGTGTCAGATGTGAAAACTCATATCCACTATTTTCATCTGGATGCCTCTGTAAGCTACATAGTTTGGTAAATCTATGCATACTGGGCATCAAACTGTTCAGTAAACCCCTGGCGTTCATATTTAGAATGTTTTATGTTGATACGTTTCAAAATGTGGTAAAATGCAAGCTTAGTGACGCTTTTCAGAAATGTCATAAAAACCATTATGTTTAGCATAGCTTTGTAGTTTGGTAGTTTGTATTAGAAAGATGTATTTACCCATTTTCGTTTTGTCAGAATGTGTACTTTTGGAAAATGTATGGTTTTCTAGGCTCCCTGTACTTTTAGGGGTTCTTATGGCACATAATACACGTGACGGGAGCTTATATTGCAGCGTATGCACCAAATTCCTTTTGGGATCTCTAAATACCAGATACTTTGGTGATCGTATGCACAATGGGCATAAGACTGTTCAGGGGACGTTTGGCTTTCAAATATAGGATGTGTTTTCTTGGTACCTACTTCTATGTAGGAGATAAGGTGCTTGAAAATAGAGGGTTTGATGCAATTTTCAGATATTTCATCACAACTGCCAATATTGGAAAAGCATTGTGACTCTGTAGTTTGCAGTAGAAAGACATGGGTACCCATTTTGAATTCACCCAAATGTGTACTTTCCAAAAATATATGGTTTTGGGGGGGAGTCAATGTATTTTTTCCGCGTTTTTACTCCCAAAAAATGCACTAAATGCATTGGGGCATTTTGTATGCACTAACTTCCTTTTGGGGTCACTAAATACCAGATACTTTTGGTAGTCCTATGCAGAATGGGCATAAATTTGTTTCACGGACCCTTGCTTTTCATACTTAGGATGTTTTTCTTTGGTACCCAATGTTATGTTGGAGCTTGAAAGTAGAAGCTTTGAGGCGATTTTTTATCATTTTTAGAAACTGCTAAATTCAGGAAAGCACTGCTGTTGGTACTTAGGAGATGGAAGACATGGTTACCCATTTTGGATTTGGCAGAATGTGTACTTCAAAAAATATATGGTTTCCTGTGGTAAATCTAATGTTCCAGGATTTGGGGCCTTGCAATCTAAAGTATGCCGTATTCTGTAATTCCGTAATGTATTGAAACTTTGTTAATTTACTGCTGAGAGTTTTGATCTACAGAAGTCTGAAATCTCCATAAAACTATACATATCAGCTATTGGCACGTTCAGGAGACATGCAGCTTTCCAAATCAGTTGAATTTCTGTCCATAAAATAAATTAAAATATGTGTCTGGTACAAATCCCTATATCATGAAAAATATAAATTTTTCTTTTTTTTTTTAATTTTAATTTAGAGCTGAAAATCCTGTTGCAGAAGTGGAAATACACAAAAAGATTTGGAAAGCTCAGGTTCCCTCTATCCTGTTTAGACTGAATTTTTATTTGCTTGTATTATCTAACACTTATCTAAATTAAAATAGATAAACATCTCTGCCTCATTTTATTAAAGAAAGATTGGAATTCTCTGTTTTTGAGTGTTTAAATAAGAGAATTTAGCACAGGGGACAGGATGATATGCAGCAGTGAAAAAAACCTGTCCCTTTGAAGGGAATAACTTGTGGTGGGTCTTATATACAGGCAAAGTAACGTCACATAAAGGGTTATCACACAGGCCAGGTGAGAAGCACAGGTAGAAAAGGCTTTTTGTCTCCCCTCTGAGGATTGTATTTTCAGGATAGTAGAGATGATAAATATGTATGAGGTCAGAGTAAGGAGGAAGGAACTGAAACCCAGCAATGTCCCTTCAATATAAATGAAAAGTTCCACACTAAAAGTGCTGCTGCAGGAAAGTTTTAGCAATGGTGTGACATCACAGAAAAAATGGTTAATAAGATGGGAAGCACAATATGATAGTTTAGGTATAAGGGTAACATGACCCACGGGTTCAACAAACCCACCAGTGAATGCTGCAGTTATAAGCCCAGCACAGTGTTTCCTGCTCATTCGGGCAATGTAATGAAGGGGATCACAGATGGCAACATAACGATCATATGCCATGGCCGTCAGGAGAAAGTATTCACTGCCAGCCACAGACATAAGATACATTTGAGTCATACACCCCAAGAATGAAATGTTATTTTGTTGTTTGAGAAAAATTCATTTCGACTTTTTCAGTTCCTAAACAGAAATTCCTTGGTTTTTTTTTGAGTTTGCCAAAACCCAATTGAGAGATTTATCAATTAAAAAGATCTAAACAATTGTAATGAGAAACAGTTTCTCAAAAAAACAATTACAAATATGCTATAAGATATCTTTGTAATATATTTGTAAAATGTGCTCTTTTCTTTAATATGCTAGTAAGAAAACATATACACCAGTTTTAAAAATTACAGGTGAAATTAAATATAGAAAAACTCCTTAGGGCAAATAATCAAAAACCTGATATAATATTCACATTGTGTCATATGTGTATAGAAAGGGAAACGTATATGTAGCCCAACAATCCAGTGACGTAACCAGGGTGCGTCGGGCCCCCCTGCAAAAAATGGAAGGGCCCGGCACACACCTCCCCCTACTGGGACGTCCCCCGCCTGTACATCCCCTGCCCCCTGCTGGAGTCTCCTATGAGACACATCCCGCTCCCTGGGTGCAGATCGGAAAGTGGCTGTATAAGGGGGAATTTTTTCAATTCAACAGAGGAAACAGATCCCGTGGTCTGGGCCCCCCCATCCCCCTGGCCCCCTGCAATCACGAGGCCTGCTTCCTCTATAGTTATGCCACTGTAACAATCCACAAAGGTGTGCAATTAACACCGTCAAGCAGTTATTCATTGTATCAGGATTAATGTGATTTTTCTCTTGCATTCACCTAGATCATCGGTTCCTTAACAAGAAGGCGGCTCTCATTTATATGGCTCTGGTGGCTAAATGTGCTATTAATGGGGCCAGTTATAGTTTATTTTTTTATTTTACTGAAAAGGTCTATTTAAGACTGTAGTGTCCAGGCTAATGTTTTATTAAGTGGCATTGATGATTTAAAAGAAAAAACCCTCTTTGCCTCAATTTAATAAGTGAAGACTGAAACTCTCTATTTTTCAGTGTGTAAATAAGAGGATTTAGCACAGGGCCCAGGGCAATGTACAGCAGTGAGAAATACTTGTCTCTTTCCAGCGAATAACTTGTGGTGGGTCTCACATACAGGCAAATACCTGTCCCATAAAGGGTTATCACACAGGCCAGGTGAGAAGCACAGGTAGAAAAGGCTTTTTGTCTCCCCTCTGAGGATTGTATTTTCAAAATAGCAGAGATGATAAATATGTATGAGGTCAGAGTAAGGAGGAAGGCATTGAAAGCCAGCAATGTCCCTACAATGTAGGTTAGAAGTTCCACACTAAAAGTGCTGCTGCAGGAAAGTTTTAGCAATGGTGTGATATCACAGAAAAAATGGTTAATGAGATGGGAAGCACAATATGATAGTTTAGATATAAGAACAAGATAGGGAACGGGGTCAAGAAACCCACCAGTGAATGCTGCAGTTATAAGCCCAGCACAGTGTTTCCTGCTCATTCGGGCAATGTAATGAAGGGGATCACAGATGGCAACATAACGATCATATGCCATGGCCGTCAGGAGAAAGTATTCACTGGCAGCAAAGGCCACAAAAACATACATTTGAGTCATACACCCCAAGAATGAAATGTTATTTTGTTGTGTGAGAAGAATATGTAGCAAATTGGGTAAAATATTAGAGGTGGAAGAAATGTCTATGAGTGAAAGGTTCAGCAAGAATATGTACATGGGGGTGTGTAAGTGAGGATTGCATGAAATGACTAAGAATATGATGAGATTTCCCAGCAGAATGATGAGATAGATTCCAAGGATTAGCACAAAAAGAGAGATTTGAAGCTCAGGAGTATCAGAGAACCCTTGGATGATGAATCCTGAAACATTTTTTGGACTTTCTGAGGCCATTTTTCAAGACTTCTTTCTTGAGGATAAAAGCAAATAATAGTATAAATGTTTCGCAAATGGATAAATGGAGCATCCCACCAACAGAGATCAATGGCAGCCCTTCGGATTCAGTTACTGAATAATGCAGGCAACATCAGAGTCTTATCCTGTCTGTGAGAACTGCTCAAAACTCAGAGACTGAGTACTGTATATACGTAAATCTCCAAAATGCAGGCGGAAGAGTCAGAGAAGTAGCCGGGAAACACCATGATTGGCAGAGTTTTTACTCCATTAAACATTTGAAAAACCCAAAACATTTCGGCAATACACAAAGCTTTAGTTACTTTTGCGCTGTTTTACTCCATATTTAGCTGGATAAGACTGATATATAGTAAGAGAGATTACACTACTGTATGATGCAAGGAGTCATTTTAACAGGGTGCTGGGGAATAAAACATTTCTATTTTGTGGTTAATATATACAAACCCTTACTTCTTATTTACTTACAGTTTTTGTCAACAAATTCTTGCTCTGTCTGAAACGGATAGATTTTTATATAGTTGACGAATTTGGATTCAAGGCTGATTCCATTTTAAAAAGTTTTGCTCATGTCAGAAACTGTGGAATTGTGAACAATTAATGCTCTAAATCTTCTGCCCTAAATCCGTACAGAATAATACATACATCTTTGCAAACTTAATGTACATTTAAACAGACTCAATGTGTTGTTAAATGAGCCAAGCAAACTGGTTTACACTGTATTTATCAGAGGCACTTGGGGGGCGGTGGAAAAAAAGATTTTGCCTTCATGTTAAACCTTGATATTAATGAGTTTGCAGAAAATAGTAAAAGCCTCTTGTATGAACCCACCCAGCATATTTACTTATCTAGGTTCAAAACTTGCAAGTATATCCTACAAATGTATAAGTCAAACCTTGTCGGCTTAGTCTGAGGAAAACAAAAAGCTCCGGTCTCTATAGGAAGCCAGTTTATATAACCAGTGAGACAAAGGGAATTCCTCAGAGAATACACAATTATGAGCTCATTTAATAAAGACATATAAACTTAGTACTGTATAATTTATAACTTGGGAAATGTGGTATAATTGTAATAAATACCTCTCTAGGGAAATAGCTCGGGAAAACCCATTGTAAACTTATCAGTTTAATGTAGGATTTTGTTGGCTACAAACCTTTTCTTTTCACAAAGTAAGAGAAATAAAAACTATAATGGTGGAGAATTAAAGCTGCTTATACAGGTATATGACCCATTATCCAGAATGCTCGGGACCAAGGGTATTCTGGATAAGGGGTCTTTCCGTAATTTTGATATCAATACCTTAAGTCTACTAAAAAATCAATAAAACATTAATTTAACCCAGGATTGTTTTGCATCCAATAAGGATTATTAATTAGTTTGGATCAAGTACAAGGTACTCTTTTATTTCTACATAGAAAAAGAAAATCAGTTTTTAAATTCTGAATTATTTTATTAAAATGGAGTCTATGGGAGACAGGCTTTGCGTAATTCGGAGCTTTCTGGATAACGGGTTTCCGGATAAGGGGTCCGATACCTGTATTCTGTTTATTGTTACTGATTGGGCCTCTTTCTTGACTTCTGGTGCTGAACTGGAACTATTTTCAGATTTGATTAATGCTTTGGCAGTACAGTGTGTATAAACCTACCATTCACATCAGTTTGATACAAAGGGAACATACTTTATTTTGACTTCTCACATTCACTGCTGCACTGTACTCCTATATTAATATTGTTCCAAGAGCTTGCTGTGTGCCACCCCATTAGAATATGGGCCAACAAAAGATGGGTAAAACCCCGTATTATTCCCATTCACACACCTTAGCTTTTCTGGATAATAATTTGACCAACAATGTATAGAGCCATGCATAAGTATTCCCATACCCCCCCAGGCTTTTCTACATCTCCTACATGAAAATAACATTGAGTTCATTTGTAATTATAATATTTTATTTACACAGAATGCTTACTATTATGTTTTAATTAAAAAAAAAGTGTTGGTTCCTGTACATAATTACCCTCAGGTCAGTAGCCCCATTTGGCTGCAATTACAGCTGTGACCCTTTAATAGTAAGTAAATACCCTTTCACACATTTCAGGAGAGACTTTGGTCCATTCTTTCAGGCAGATTTTCTTTTTATTGTTCAGGTTGGTTGGATGATGTCAGCACATCTTCTCAAATAGTTATATAACACACTTTTTTATAAATGCAGCAATGAGCAATTTTTTTGCCAGCTGCCATTGGCAAATTGTATCCCAAACTCAGAACAAAAGCCAATTTACCGGTCTCAGCTCACTCTTCTGCCTACCTTTTGCTTTGTGGGGAGCCCTCCTGTTAGGGTTTACACGGAGTCCAATTGCGGACTGATACTGGAGTGCAGAGGATTGAGAGGGCTGCCTGATTAAGCCCTGCATCACAAAGGAAGTTGCGTGAACCCGCGACAAGAGTAACAACAGGCCTGCAGGCGCCTTCATGACAGCCTTGTTGCACAGATTGAACATGACACAACATAGTTGTGAATATCCAGATTCATCTTAGGCCGCCAAAAGTATCTACCTGCTAGACTCTTCCTCTTCCTGACTCCAGGATGACCAGCAATCATTTAATCACGAATAAGAGAAATAACCTAATCAGATCAGACGGAATGAAAATACAATTATCATGGCAATATAATTCATCATGGAGGGTCAATGATTCGGAACTGGTAAGAAATTTAGTTTCAGAGTCCCTGGATTGTGAGTCCTTGATCTGACTCCACAGATCCACATGTAGTTGTGAAAAGAGGAAGCATCTTTTTTTCCAGGATTGGAATGTCAGACTTAGGGAGCGTTGGTTCTCTTGAAGAGAAAAGAACAAGGCCCAATGAGCCTGCCTGGTATTCAACCTCTTAACCGATTTTAAAAACTCAAAGTTCCTGTGGTCCGTAAATAGAAGGATTGGATTAGTGGACCCTTCCAAGAAGTGTCTCCACTCCTCAAAAGCCCCTTTAATCGCCAGAAGCTCCTTATTCCCTATATCATAGTGTTTCTCCGCATTAGTTAATTTCTGAGAAAGAAACGCACAAGGTTATAACAACTCCTTCGGACCATGATGCTGAGATAATACTGCACCAATGGCTATGTCTGAAGTGTCTGTCTCCAGTTACATGCCGTCTATGCTCCTCAAGGTTACCGGAGAAAATTAATATATCATCAAGTTAAACTATGACATACTGATCTAAAAGATCCCAGAAAATGCCATTAACCAAAAATTGAAATGTTGCGGGGGAGTTGCAAACCCCAAATGGTAAAACTACATTTCATAATGACTAGTGATGTAGCGAACATCGCCAAAAATGTTCGAGAACCCGTTCGCGGACTTTCGCCAAAACTTGCGAATATCCTCGAACTTTGCGAGCCCCATAGACTTCAATGGGAAGGCGAACTTTAAAACCTAGAAAAGCCATTTCTGCCCAGAGAACTGATTTTAAAGTTGTTTAAAGGGTGCCCGCACCTGGACAGGGGCATGCAGGAGGGGGATCAAGGGTGAACATTTCTCTGAAAAATACTTTGTAAAAAAACGCAAAAAAAACCCGCCAAAAAATAACGCCAAAAAAACCCCGCAAGCTATTCCTATGTATACGCAATGGCGAAAAACCGAAGCGAAAAAACGCGGCGGAAAAAACCGAGGCAAAAAAACGCGGCGAACCCAAATTGGCGAACAGTTCGCTACATCTCTATTAATGACCATATCTGGTCCTGAATGCTGTTTTCCATTCATCTTCCTGTCTAATTCTCACAAGATTAGAAGCCCCCCTGAGATCAAGCTTAGTGAAAATCTTAGCGGATCCAAGCTGATCGAGAAGTTGTGAGATCAGGGGAATGGGATGCCTATTCTTAATCGTGATCTGATCCAGCTTGCAATAATCTATACAGGGCCTTAAAGAACCATCCTTCTTTTTAACAAAGAAGATGGGGGCCCCCGCAGGGGTTGTAGAGGGTCAGATAAACCCCTTATCTAGGTTTTCCTGTAGATAACCCTTCAGTTCCCTAAATTCTGGTTCAGACAGGTTGTAAACATGCCCAAACAGAATCTTAGAACCTGGTAATAAATCTATTGGGCAGTCATATGTCCTATGAGGCGGCAGTTTATCAGCTTCTCTCTTTTTAAAAACATCAAGGAATTCACTGTATTGTACAGGAAGTGTTACATGAAGCCATATAACTGCCATTTGCGAACCCTCAGGAAGAAAGGCCCTCTATACTCTGGGTACCATTCTTAGGAGGCTTGAAGGATATTGTACCTTCCTTCCAATTAATCATTGGGTTCTGCTTTAATAACCAGGGGTAACCAAGAATTATTTCAAAAGAAAAATTAGGAACACTATCAAAAGAAACCAGTTCAGAATAACCCAATATGCAGGATGACGTCTGGAACATGATGTGTAATTGGGCCGGAACAAAGAAGGGAACCATCCACCACCTCAATGGCCACAGGGGTATCCTTGGGAAGGCTGTTCAACCTCATCTTGTTAGCCAACCCAGGGGATATGAAATTCCCCCCGGCACTTAAGTCTACCAGAGCAGTTCCAGCCATGACTCTATTTCCTACCTGCAAAGAGATAGACAATAGAAGGCAATTGGAGGGAGTTAGCTCTTGGGTAGTTAAGGAAAAGGAAGGTAACTGCTTGAACCTACTTCCAACTGAATCCTCCTTCTGCTTCCACACATCCCTCTTTCCGTTCTTGGGACAGCTGACTGAAAAATGGCCCACACTGACAGGGGCCCAGATGAATCTCAGTTGCATTGGCTCAGCATCTAGGGTTGAGCTATCAGATAGCACACTGGAAGCACCTTGGGAAACAACCGACTGAGAGGAACCCCCCTGACACTCACGCTGTCTCTCAGGCTACCAATTTTAATGCACAAAATGATAAAATTTTTAAGACCTCAGGCGGAACCCAGGCCAGCTTGTCCTTCACAGCCTCTGACAAACCCTTCCTCAAACGGAAACGCTGAGCTGCCTCATTTCATGAGGTGTCAGCAACCAACCTACGAAACATGGCAGCATATTCAGCTACTGAACCTGCCCCTGCACCAAATTCAAAAGAGAGGTCTCAGCAGTGGCGGTATGGTTAGGATCGTCAAAAAAAACCCTGCATAGCCTGAAGGAAGGCCTCCAGATTACCCAAAAGGGGGCTCCAAATAAGGTGAAGCCCAAGCCAGGGCCTCCCCAGACAGGAACGTGAGAATAAACCCCACCGTATCCCTCTCAGAGGGGTATCGCTGGGGTTGCAGATGAAAAATTAATTTGCACTGATTTACAAATCCCCTAAATTGTGAATGGTCACCATTGAATTTATCCAGCCATGGCACCTTGGATAAGGAATCCCCCGCCCCAGCCTGACTTTCCTATAAATTCTGCCCTTGCAGTTGCTGTATCTGATTTTGTTAGGACTGTACAGCTGGATCAGGTGAAATTATTGTGAAAAAGTTGATGTTTCGTCAGTCATCCAACTGGCTGAAGCCAAATGAGACAGATTAACTGATAACTAGTCGGGGGCTGTCACCAGAGTTTCAAGGCTTTGTGCTAAATTTTCTACTAACCAATTCTCATGCCATCTAGCTGCATTGCTTATCCAATGAAAGAGTAACAAGGCAACATCTACAGCATCTGAGTACCATCGGACTTAAATCTGAAGTCTTTAAAAAATGGTCTTTAGAAATGGTTGGTACCAAACGAATCATCACAACATTTTTCACTTTCTACCATAAAGCACCAATCAGCATCTTCTTTTAAATGAGTCTAGAAAATGACAAAATTAAGATTTGTTCATTCATTTTTCAAGTTTTTTTTCAAAATCCTTGAGAAAAAAAATTGCCAGTGAAGTTTTATAGTCAAACGCTTACGACAAAATTAAATCAGAAACACTGGATCGTGTGAAATTATTGTGAAAAAGTTGATGCCAGTCATCCGATTGAATTGAGAAAAGCCAGTCAGACAAAACACAGCAAGTCCAGTTGATTTGATTTATTACTTCAAATATCTCCAAACATTATTGAACTTTATTGCTCTATTTGATTTTATCCTTTGCCTGAAGATGTGGGATAGAGTGTCCTGTTCCCAACAACATTTCCAGCATCCGTTAGATACATTTAGGTACACTGAATGCAATATTTTTGGCGTATAATACCAATTTATTCATATTTTGTATACTCTTCTTACATCTTTCATTTTTTCCATATATGTAAATAGGTTTAACATGTTCCCCTGGGAAACTGGTTTCCCAAAACTGGGCCAGATTTAATTGAGTGAGGAAAAAGTTATCTCATGGTTTATCACGTGAAAACTCATGGATGAGATTCAATTCAAGGAGAAAAACATTTTCTCCTAATTCTGTTCCAGTTTTCACATAATAAAGAGTGAGATAAGTTTTTCCGAATTGAATTGCATCCCAAATGAAAACAAATCCTAGTTTGCTGAAAAACGGTGAAAAATCTGCAAAACGCATTTGTTGCTTGACTTTTTTGTTGCACGCAGCTTTTTTTGCCGCAACTATTTTGCCACGGCCGCAAGTGTTTTTGATGCACAATGAATTTTCACTAAAGTTTTGCAAAACTTTGTCAATAGTGAAATGTGGAAATTTGCTCCATGTCTGAGGAAAAAATTCACTTATCACTAAACATAACAGCACATTTGGAGTAGTGATAAAGAAATCTGTCCCATTTCGACTTTTTCAGTTCCTGAACAGGAATTCCTTGTTTTTTTAAATTTTGCTAAAACAAATTGATATATTTATCAATTAAAAATATCTAAACAGCATCTTTTTTTAACAGTATAGTTTTTGTTTTACAAATATGCTATAAGATATATTTGTAATATATTTGTAAAATTTGTTATTTTCTGAAATATGCTAGTAATAAAAAATATACATAACACCAATTTTAAAAATGACAGGTGAAATTAAATATAGAAAAACTCTAAAATGATCAAATTCTTAAATTATTTGCTTTTTAATGTTTTGTGCACCTGATATAATATTCACATTGTGTCCTAAGTGCATAGAAAGGGAAACGTATATGTAGCCCAACAATCCAGTGGTGTAACCAGGGTGCGCCGGGCCCCCCTGCAAAAAAATGGAAGGGTCCGGCACACACCTCCCCCTACTTGGACATACCCAACCTGCCCACTCCCGCCCCCTATTGGAGTCTTCTGTCTGAAGCATCCCTCTCCCCAGCTGCAGGTAGGAAAGTGGCTGTAGAGAGGGGGGAATTTTTTCACTTCTATAGAAGAAGCAGACCCCATGGTCCGGGCCCCCCCATCCCCCCCCTGCAATCACGAGGCCTGCTTCCTCTATAGTTATGCCACTGTAACAATCCACAAAGTTGTGTAATTAACACCGGCAAGCAGTTATTCATTGTATCACAATTAATGTGATTTTTTCTTGCAATTACCTAGATCATCAGTTCCTAAACAAGAAGGCGGCTCCCATTTATATGGCACTGGTGGCTAAATGTGCTCTAAATCAGACTGGTCTAAAAACCTCTTTGCCTCAATTTAATAAGTGAAGACTGAAATTCTCTATTTTTTAGTGTGTAAATAAGAGGATTTAGCACAGGGCCCAGGGCAATGTACAGCAGTGAGAAATACTTGTCTCTTTCCAGGGAATAATTTGTGGTGGGTCTTATATACAGGCAAAATACTGTCCCATAAAGGGTTATCACACAGGTCAGGTGAGAAGCACAGGTAGAAAAGGCTTTTTGTCTCCCCTCTGAGGATTGTATTTTCAGGATAGCAGAGATGATAAATATGTATGAGATCAGAGTAAGGAGGAAGGAACTGAAAGCCAGCAGTGTCCCTTCAACGTACATTAAAAGTTCCACACTAAAAGTGCTGCTGCAGGAAAGTTGTAGCAATGGGGCAACATCACAGTAAAAATGGTTAATAAGATGGGAAGCACAATATGATAGTTTAGATATAAGGGTAACATGGCCAACAGATTCACCAAACCCAACAGTGAATGCTGCAGTTATAAGCCCAGCACAGTGTTTCCTGCTCATTCGGGCAATGTAATGAAGGGGATCACAGATGGCAACATAACGATCATATGCCATGGCCGTCAGGAGAAAGTATTCACTGGCAGCCAAGGACACAAATAGATAAATTTGAGTCATACACCCCAAGAATGAAATGTTATTTTGTTGTGTGAGAAGAATATGTAGCAAATTGGGTAAAACAGTTGAGGTGGAAGAAATGTCTATGAGTGAAAGGTTCAGCAAGAATATGTACATGGGGGTGTGTAAGTGAGGATTGCATGAAATGACTAAGAATATGATGAGATTTCCCAGCAGAATGATGAGATAGATTCCAAGGAATAGCACAAAAAGAGAGATTTGAAGCTCAGGAGTATCAGAGAACCCTTGGATGATGAATCCTGAGACATTTGTTTGACTCCCTGGGGCCATTTTTCAAGACTTCCTTCTTGAGGATAAAAGCAAATAATAGTATAAATATTTCACAAATGGATAAATGGAGCATCCCATCAACAGAGATCAATGGCAGCCCTTCGGATTCAGTTAGTGAATATTGCAGGCAACATCAGTTTCTTTGTTCAGATTTTCAGGATAGGAGTCTTATCCTGTCTGTGAGAACTGCTCAAAACTCAGACACTGAGTACTGTATATACGTAAATCTCCAAAATGCAGGCGGAAGAGTCAGAGAAGGAGCCGGGAAACACCATGATTGGCAGAGTTTTTACTCCATTAATAATTTGAAAAACCCAAAACATTTCGGCAATACACAAAGCTTTAGTTACTTTTGCGCTGTTTTACTCCATATTTTGCTGGATAAGACTGATATATAGTAAGAGAGATGACACTACTGTATGATGCAAGGAGTCATTTTAACATGGTACTGGGGAATAAAACATTTCTATTTTGTGGTTAATATATACCAGTGATCCCCAACCAGTGGTTCGTGAGCAGCACGTTGCTCACCAACCCCTTGGATGTTGCTCCCAGGGGCCTCAAAGCCAGTGGAGGCAAGTTTTGGTTGCATAAAACCCAGTGTAATTGCCAAAGAAAGCCTTCTATAGGCTGCCAGTCCACATAGGGCCTACCAAATAGCCTATTATAGCTCTTATTTGCACCCCCAGAACCTTTTTTCATGCTAGTGTTGCTCTCCAAATCCTTTTCCATTTGAATGTGGCTCACGGGTATAAAAGGTTGGGGATCCCTGATATATACAAACCCTTATTTCTTATTAACTTACCGTTTTTGTAAACAAATTCTTGCATCACGGCTCTGTCTGAAACGGATAGATTTTTATATAGTTGACAAATTTGGATTCAAGGCTGATTACGTTTTAAAATGTTTTGCTCATGTCAGAAAGAAGCCGCAATATGGAGCACTGTGGAATGTTGACCAATTAATGCTCTATATCTTCTGCCCTAAATCTGTACAGAATAATACATACATTTTTGTAAACTTAATGTACATTTAAACAGACCCAATGTGTTTGTTAAATGAGCTAAGCAAACTGGTTTACACTGTGGGAAAAAAAGAGTTCACCTTCACGTTAATGAGTTTGCAGAAAATTGTAAAAGCCTCTTGTATGAACCCACACAGCATATTTACTTATCTAGATTCAAAACTTGCAAGTATATCCTACAAATATATCCGTCAAACCTTGTCGGCTTAGTCTGAGGAGCTTAAGAGGCACAGTTTATATAACCAGTGTGACAAAGGGAATTCCTCAGAGAATACACAATTATGAGCTCATTTAATAAAGACATATAAACTTAGTGCTGTATAATGTATAACTTGGGAAATGTGGTATAATTTTAATAAACACCTCTCTAGGGAAATAGCTCTGGAAAAACCATTGTAAACTAATGCAGGATAACAGAAATGAAAATGATAATGGGGAGAATTAACCCTTTAAGAGCCAGCAGAATTTCACATTTCGGTTCCCCTCAGTGCCTGATGTTTTCTGACATTTTGTGCTCTCTCATTTTACTGGGGGGGGGGTTAAGTTTAGATAGGCAAACTATATATTGTTTTGTTCAGGAGAACCTGAGCTTTCCAAATCTATTTTTGTGTATTTCCACTTCTGGAAAAAGATTTAGAGCTTGAAATACAAAAAATAAAGATTCTTAAGATTCCAAAGCCAAAAATCCTGAAACATTAGGTTTATCCCAGGAAACCATGTATTTTTAAAAAGTACACTTTCTGACTAATCCTAAATGGGTAACTATGTCTTCCAACTCCAAAGTACCAAACGGCAATGCTTTACTGAATTTAGCAGTTTCTATAAAAGATTATGAAAGTTCTAAAAAATCACCTCAAATCTTCCACTTTCAAGCATCATATCTCCCACATAACATAAGGGACCAAGAAAATACATCCTAAATATGAAAGCCAAGGGTCCACTGAACAGTTTAATGCCCATTGGGCATAGGATTACTAAAGTATCTGGACTTTAGAGACACCAAAATGAAGTTAACGCATAGAAATAGCCCCTGAGATATCTTCAGCTACTGAAAATTCAACATGTTCACTGCATTTTCTGTGGGGTAAAAACACAAAAAATACATTGACCCCCCAAAAACCATATATTTTTGGAAAGTACACATTCGGAGGAATTAAAAACTGGTACCCATGTCTTTCTACTCCAAACTACAGAGTCGCAATGCTTTCCCAAAATTGCCAGATTTGATGAAATACCTTAAAATTAAATCTTCCACTTTCAAGCACCTTACCTCCCACATAACATTAGGTACCAAGAAAACACAACCTTAATATGAAAGCCAAGGGTCCACTGAACAGTTTGATGCCCATTGTGCATAGGATTACTAAAGTATCTGGCATTTAGAGACCCCAAAAGGAAGTTACTACATACAAATCGCCCCGGAGATCTATTTTGCTACTGAAAATTCAACAAATTAACTGCATTTTTGTGGGGTAAAAACACAAAAAATACATTGACCCCCCCAAAACCATATATTTTCGAAAAGTACAAATTCAGGTGAATTCAAAATGGGTACCCATGTCTTTCTACTCCAAACTACAGAGTCACAATGCTTTCCCAAAATTGCTGGTTTTGATGAAATACCTGAAAATCAAATCAAACCTTCCACTTTCAAGCACCTTATCTCCCACATAACATTAGGTACCAAGAAAACAAAACCTAAATATGAAAGCCAAGGGTCTACTGAACATTTTGATGCCCATTGTGCATAGGATTACTAAAGTATCCAGCATTTGTAGACCCCAAAAGGAAGTTAGTGATTGTTACCCCAAAAGGAAGTTAGTGTTTGTTAAATGAGCTAAGCAAACTGGTTTACACTGTGGGAAAAAAAGAGTTCACCTTCACGTTAATGAGTTTGCAGAAAATTGTAAAAGCCTCTTGTATGAACCCACACAGCATATTTACTTATCTAGATTCAAAACTTGCAAGTATATCCTACAAATATATCCGTCAAACCTTGTCGGCTTAGTCTGAGGAGATTAAGAAGCACAGTTTATATAACGAGTGTGACAAAGGGAATTCCTCAGAGAATACACAATTATGAGCTCGTTTAATAAAGACATATAAACTTAGAGCTGTATAATGTATAACTTGGGAAATGTGGTATAATTGTAATAAATACCTCTCTAGGGAAATAGCTCTAGAAAAACCATTGTAAACTTATCAGTTTATTGTAGGATTTAGTGATGCTTTTGAATACAAACCTTTTCTTTTCACAAAGTAACAGATATGACAAGCTATAATGGAGGAGAATTAACCTTTTTACTGCCAGCTGTTTTGGTCAAAGGGGATCTTGTACTGCCAGACAGATTTTAAACATTTTGCACTTTCAGTTTAGAGGCCTTTCCTTGGGGGGACTTTTAGTTTACCCAGGAAAACAATATATTGGGTTTTTTTTCAGGACAACCTATGCTTTCAAAATATGGTAGAATTTTTGTGTAATTCCAATTCTGTAACAAGATATAGGCTTCTAAATTTCTAAAAATGAAAAAAAAATCACATTTTCCACAATATAAATATTCATACCAGAAACAAAAATTATTTTATGCACAAAAATACAACTGATTTGGAAAATTCCATGTCTCCTGAATGTGCCAATACCAAATATATATAGTTTTATGGAGATTTGTCACTTGTATAGGTCAAAAACTCCCAGCAGTACACTACCAAATTCCCAAAGCACTGCTCCAGAAAGCTGCATACTTTAGATTTCAAGGCCAAAAATTCCACTAACAGAAGGTTTATCCCAGAAAACTGTACATTTTTGGAAAGAACAGATTGTGGGGAATCCAGAATAGGCACAACTGTCTGTCTACTCCAAACTATCAAGTCGCAATGCTTTCCTAAAGTTATTGGTTTTTATCAAAATTTGTGAATTTTTAAAAAAATCACTTTAAAGATTCCAGTCTATAGTATCTTATCTCCTACAGGTTATAAAGTAACCAAATAAATCACCCTAAATATAAATGCCAGGGGTCCACTGAACAGTTTGATGCCCAATATGTATAGGTTTACTTAAGTATGTGGTATGTAGGGACCCCAATGGGAACATACCCCCATATGATCTATTATTTCTGTCATTTCAGCTCCTGCAAAATCAACACATTTACATCATTATATGTGGAATAAAGCTAGTATAAAGTATGCTCACCCCAAAAAGTCATATATTTTTGAAAAGTACACATTCCCCCGAATCTAAAATGGGTACCCATGTCTTTCTACTCCAAAGTACCAAGCCGCACAGCTTTTCTAAAGTTAGAAATTTTGATAACATTTCCAAAAATCCCCTCAAAGCTTCCACTTTGCAGCATCTTATCTCCCACATAGCATTAGGTACCAAGATAAAACACCATAAATTTGAACGCCAGGGGTCCTCTGAACAGTTTGATGCCTAATACATATAGGTTTACCTATGTGGCATGTAGGGCCCCCAATGTGAACATACCCTCATATGATGTTTCATTTTTATCATTTCAGCTCCAGCAAAATCAACACATTTACATCACTATATGTGGGATAAAGCTTGTAAAAAATCTGCTCACCCCAGAAGGTCATATATTTTTGGAAAGTACACTTTCCCCTGAATCTAAAATAGGTACCCATGTCTTTCTACTCCAAAGTACCAAGCCGCAAAGCTTTTCTAAATTTGGCAATATTGATGACAATTCCAAAAATCCCCTCAAAGCTTCCACTTTGCAGCATCTTATCTCCCACATAGCATTAGGTACCAAGATAAAACACCCTGAATTTGAACACCAGGGGTCCACTGAACAGTTTGATATCAAATATGTATAGATTTACCTAAGTATGTGGCATGTAGGGGCCCCAATGTGAACATACCCCCATATGATCTGTCATTTTGGAAAGTACACATTCCCCTGAATCTATAATGGGTACACATTTCTTTGTATTCCAAAATACCAAGCCAAGCAAAGCTTTCCTAAATTTGCCGATTTTTATGATATTTCAGGAAATTTCATAAAAATGTTACAATTTGCTGCATTTATCTCTCACAATTTCTTGCAGATAAATGCAAATCACCCCAAATAGGAACACCTAAGGTCTACTGAACAGTTTGATGCCCAATATGCATAGATATACCAAAGTTTGCGGTATATACTGACCCCAAAATGAAAATAGCGCATATGGATTTCTCACCTGCCAACTCAGCTTTTGCACACAGAGCCCCATGACAGCATATTATATGCCGTAATACCCCCTAACTATACAGAGCCCCCTGACAGTGTATTATGTGCCGTAAGCTGTACAGAAAAACCCAGAAACCCATATGTAATTTTGGAAAGTACACATTCTGACAAATCCAACATGGGTAAAGAGTCCTTTCTACACCAAAGTACCAATCTGCAAAGCTTTTCTAAAGTTAGTGGTTTTTATGACATTTCAGAAAATCTCCTAAAAATGTTGCAATTTGCCGCATTTATCTCACACAATTTCTTGTGTATAAATCACCCCATATACTCTTATATTAATATTGTACCAAGAGCTTGCTGTGTGCCACCCCATTAGAATATGGGCCAACAAAAGATGGGTAAAACCCCTTATTATTCCCATTCACGCATCTTAGCTTCTCTTTTCAACAATTTGACCAACAATGTATAGAGCCATGCACAGGTATTCACATACCCCCCCAGGCTTTTCTACATCTCCTACATGAAAATAACATTGCGTTCATTTGTAATTGTAATATTTAATTGACACAGAATACTTACTGTTATGTTTTATTGAGACACAAAGTTAATTAACAAAAAAGTCTTGGTTCCTGTACCCTCGGGTCAGTAGCCCCATTTGGCTGCAATTACAGCTGTGCCGCTTTAATAGTAAGTAAATACTTTTTCCCACATTTCAGGAGAAACTTTGGTCCATTCTTTCAGGCAGATTGTCTATTGTCTGAACAATATAAAGAAAATCAGAAACAAACACAACCAGGAAGCTGAACCAAAGTTTAAATATTTGAATTCCGTGCTGCACGCAAAACAGAAAGAATGAAGAGGCGGGCATCCCCGCTGCCCCAAAAGACCACCAGTTATTGTCACACAAATTTTAAAACATTTGCAAATTCACACCAAGAATTTGCCAGGTGGATAAAAAGTCGTGGATGCATCAAAAAAGTTGCATGTTTCAAAAATGTTGCACCGTAGCCGCTTTTAGCAAAATTTTCCGCAGTTTTGCAAAATCTTTTGCTGAAGCCAAATGAGACAGATTTGCTCATCACTAGAGTTTCAGAGATTTGTGACACATTTTTTACTAACCAATTTTCATGCTGCATTGCTTATCCTATGAAAGTGTAAAAACACAACATCTACAGCATCTGAGCATCATTGGACTTAATTTTGAAGTCTTTTAAAAATGGTCTTTGAAAAATGTTGTTGTAATCTGTTTGATACCAACCATTTCTAATTTCTACCATATAGCATCAGTCAGCATCAAACTTGAAAAATGAATGAACAAATCTAATTTTTTAGACAAAATTAGAAAATGACAAAATTAAATTTGTTCAAGTTTTTTCAAAATCCAATCATGAAAAACATAAATTGCCACTGAATTTTTATTTATGATGGTGTCGTTTTCTCAACCGCTTACAACAAAACTAAAATCAGAAACACTGGATTGTGTGAAATTATGGTGAAAAAGTTGATGTTTCGCCAGTCATCTGATTAAATAGAGAAAAGCCAGTCAGACAAAACACAGCCAAGCCAAGTCCAGTTGATTTTGTTTACTCTTCTTACATCTTTAATTTTTTAAATATATGTAAACAGGTTTAACATGTGGGAAGCTGGTGTCCCAATATTGGGCCAGATTAAATTTTTTGTTGCCCGCACTTTTTGATGTGACCGCGCCCGATTTGACGCAACCATTTCCTTTTTCTCTGCGACCGCGCCCAATTTGACGCACAACAAAAAAAAAATTTTCACGGACGTTTCGCGAAACAATTCGCCAATGGCAAAGTGCGGAAAGTCGCTGCGAATCCATGCCTGTTGAAAAAATTTGCTCATCACTATTTAGTGCAAATAATGAAGCACCTGATATAATATTCACATTGTGTCTTATGTGCATAGAAAGGGAAACGTATATGTAGCCCAACAATCCAGTGGCGTAACAAGGGTGCCCCCCTGCAAAGAAATGGAAGTGCCTGGCACACACACCTCCTTAAATGGACATTCCCCACCTGCCCAATCCCCACCCCCTGCTGGAGTCTTCTGTCCGACCCATCCCTCTCTCTGGCTGCAGGTAGGAAAGTGGCTGCAGAGGGGGGAATTTTTTCACTTCTATAGAGGAAGCAGGCCCCACAAGATCTGTTCCACAAAGTTGTGTAAATAACATCCCCAAGCAGTTATTCATTGTATCACAATTAATGTGATTTTTCTCTTGCATTCACCTAGATCAGTGCTGTCCAACTGGCGGCCAGCGGGCCGCATGCGGCCCGCGACCCCCCTCTGTGTGGCCCCCCACCTGTCTGGCTGCTTTGATGGCTTACCTTTGAGTAAGCATTAAATGGTATCAGTACTGTGATTAACTGGCTCCCTGCATGGTTCTCACCTCAGATTCAGGCTGTAATCCCTCTGTATTGTTTAAATATGTAATCCCCTGTGTTTTTCACACCTTTTAATACCTGCATTGTTCACCCCCTGCAGTGTTCACACCTCAGGCTCAGGCTGTAATCACCCCCATTGTTCACTTCTTCACACCTCAGACATAGGTACTGTAGGCAGAGTATGGCACATACAGCCAGCATAGGGCAGGTAGAGTATGGCACACACAGGCAGCATAGGTCAGGGAGGGTATGGCACACACAGTCAGGGTAGGGCAGGCAGAGTATGGCACACAGGCAGGGTAGGGCAGGCAGAGTATGGCACACAGAGGCAGCATAGAGAAGGCAGAGTATGGCACACACAGGCAGGGTAGGGAAGGCAGAGTATGGCACACACAGTCAGGGTAGGGCAGGCAGAGTATGGCACACACAGTCAGGGTAGGGCAGGCAGAGTATGGCACACAGAGGCAGCATAGAGAAGGCAGAGTATGGCACACACAGACAGCATAGGACAGGCAGAGTATGGCACACACAGACAGCATAGGACAGGCAGAGTGCTGCCTGTGTGTGCCATACTCTGCTTGCCCTATGCTGCTTGTGGGAGGTGAACCTGGCAGGGGTTTGTTGTGGGAGTTTGTTAGCAGTTGGAAATAGCCATTAAATGGTCCCTAAGGTGTGTAATTATGTACTTGGGGTTGCTCTGCTATCCACAGGGGAGGAGGAGGCATATGGAATTTAAGGGTATATCTTAATATGACATAATTCTTTCACATATGAATGATGGTTGATATACCCACAGTAAGGACCAAGCATTTGGGATTTTGCTGTGCTACCACCATTGTGATAAAATAGGTGTGGTTTGAAGTGGGTGTTGTTTCAAAAAGGGGAGTGGTAAAAACTGGCTTCCATTAGCGGCCCTCCACCATGTATGCTAGAGAAATTCCGGCCCTCGGCACCGCAGAAGTTGGACAGCACTGACCTAGATCATCAGTTCCTAAACAAGAAGGCGGCTCTCATTTATATGGCACTGGTGGCTAAATGTGCTGTTAATGGGGCCAGTTATAGTATATTTATTTATTTTATTGAAATGGTCTATTTAAGACTGTAGTGGCCAGGCTAATGTTTTATTAAGTGGCATTGACAATTAAAAGAAAGAAACCTCTTTGCCTCAGTTTAACAAGTGAAGAATGAAATTCTCTATTTTTCAGTGTGTAAATAAGAGGATTTAGCACAGGGCCCAGGGCAATGTACAGCAGTGAGAAATACTTGTCTCTTTCCAGGGAATAACTTGTGGTGGGTCTCACATACAAGCAAAATCCTGTCCCATAAAGGGTTATCACACAGGCCAGGTGAGAAGCACAGGTAGAAAAGGCTTTTTGTCTCCCCTCTGAGGATTGTATTTTCAGGATAGCAGAGATGATAAATATGTATGAGGTCAGAGTAAGGAGGAAGGCATTAAAAATCAGCAATGCCCCTACAATGTAGGTTAGAAGTTCCACACTAAAAGTGCTGCTGCAGGAAAGTTTTAGCAATGGTGTGATATCACAGAAGAAATGGTTAATGAGACGGGAAGCACAATATGATAGTTTAGATATAAGGACAACATGGCCAACAGGGTCAACAAACCCAACAGTGAATGCTGCAGTTATAAGCCCAGCACAGTGTTTCCTGCTCATTCGGGCAATGTAATGAAGGGGATCACAGATGGCAACATAACGATCATATGCCATGGCCGTCAGGAGAAAGTATTCACTGGCAGCAAAGGCGACAAAAACATACATTTGAGTCATACACCCCAAGAATGAAATGTTATTTTGTTGTGTGAGAAGAATATGTAGCAAATTAGGTAAAACAGTTGAGGTAGAAGAAATGTCTATGAGTGAAAGGTTCTGCAAGAATATGTACATGGGGGTGTGTAAGTGAGGATTGCATGAAATGACTAAGAATATGATGAGATTTCCCAGCAGAATGATGAGATAGATTCCAAGGATTAGCACAAAAAGAGAGATTTGAAGCTCAGGAGTATCAGAGAACCCTTGGATGATGAATCCTGATACATTTTTTGGACTTCCTGAGGCCATTTTTCAAGACTTCCTTCTTGAGGATAAAAGCAAATAACAGAATAAATATTTCACAAATGGATAAATGGAGAGTCCCACCAACAGAGATCAATGGCAGCCCTTCGGATTCTGTTCGTAGATATTGCAGGCAACATCAGTTTCTTTGCTCAGATTTTCAGAACAGGAGTCTTATTCCATCTGTGAGAACTGCTCAAAACTCAAAAACTTTGTACTGAGAAGTAGCCGGGAAACACCATGAGTGGCAGAGTTTTTACTCCATTAAACATTTGGAAAAACAAAAACATTGGGACAATGTCCAAAGCTTTAGTTACTTTTGTGCTGTTTTACGCCATATTTTTCAGATATATAGTAAGAGAGATGACACTACTGTATGATGCAAGGAGTCATTTTAACAGGGTGCTGGGGAATAAAACATTTCTATTTTGTGGTTAATATATACAAACCCTTACTTCTTATTTACTTACAGTTTTTGTGAACAAATTCTAGTATCACGGCTCTGTCTGAAACGGATAGATTTTTATATAGTGTACAAATTTGGATTCAAGGCTGATTCCGGTTTAAAAAGTTTTGCTCATGTCAGAAAGAAGCCGTAATATGGAGCACTGTGGAACTGTGACCAATTAATGCTCTATATCTTCTGCCCTAAATCTGTACAGAATAATACATACATCTTTGCAAGCGTAATGTACATTTAAACAGACCCAATGTGTTGTTAAATGAGCTAAGCAAACTGGTTTACACTGTATTTATTAGTCACTTGGGGGGCGGTGGGAAAAAAGAGTTTGCCTTCATATTAATGAGTTTGCAGAAAATAGTAAAAGCCTCTCGTACGAACCCACACAGCATAATTACTTATCTAGATTCAAAACTTGCAAGTATATCCTACAAATGTATAAGTCAAACCTTGTCGGCTTAGTCTGAGGAAAATAAAAAGCTCCGGTCTCTATAGGAACCCAGTTTATATAACCAGTGTGACAAAGGGAATTCCTAAGAGAATACACAATTATGAGCTCATTTAATAAAGACATATAAACTTAGTGCTGTATAATGTATAACTTGGGAAATGTGGTATAATTGTAATACATACCTCTCTAGGGAAATAAATGCTAAATGCTAAATGCTATTTTTCATGATATAGGGGTTTATACCAGAAACATATTTTATTTTATGGACAAAAATTCAACTGATTTGGAAAGCCTTATGCCGAACATGCCAATACCTGACATGTATAGTTTTATGGAGATTTCTGACTTCTATACATCAAAAACTCCGAGCAGTAAATTATCAAAATTTCAAAGCATTACAGCAGAATACGGCATACTTTAGATTCCAAAGCCAAAAATCCTGGAACATAAGGTTTATCCCAGGAAACCATATATTTTTGAAAAGTACACTTTCTGACTAATCCTAAATGGGTAACTATGTCTTCCAACTCCTAAGTACCAAACGGCAATGCTTTACTGAATTTAGCAGTTTCTATAAAAGATTATGAAAATTCTAAAAAATTACCTCAAATCTTCCACTATCAAGCGTCATTCAGAGGAATTCAAAATTGGTACCCATGTCTTTCTACTCCAAATTACAGAGTCGCAATGCTTTCTCAAAATTGCCGGATTTGATGAAATACCTTAAAATCAAATCTTCCACTTTCAAGCACTTTACCTCCCACATAACATTAGGTAGCAAGAAAACACAACCTTAATATGGAAGCCAAGGGTCCACTGAACAGTTTAATGCCCATTGTATAGGATTACTAAAGTATCTGGCATTTAGAGACCCCAAAAGGAAGTTAGTACATACCAATTGCCCCAGAGATCTCTTTAGCTACTGAAAATTAAACAAATTAATTGCATTTTGTGGGGTAAAAACAAAAAAAAATACATTGACCCCCCCAAAATCATATATTTTCGAAAAGTACACATTTAGGTGAATTAAAAATGGGTACCTATGTCTTTCTACTCCAAACTACAGAGTCGCAATGCTTACCCAAAATTGCTGGTTTTGATGAAATACCTGAAAATCACATAAAACCTTCCACTTTCAAGCACCTTATCTCCCACATAACATTAGGTACCAAGAAAACACAACCTAAATATGAAAGCCAAGGGTCTACTGAACAGTTTGATGCCCATTGTGCATAGGATTGCTAAAGTATCTGGCATTTATAGACCCCAAAAGGAAGTTAGTGAATACAAAGTATATATGCTGCAATATAAGCTACCGACATGCGCATTATGTGCCATAAGACCCCCTAACAATACGGAGATCCTAGAAAACTAGACATTTTTCTGAAAGTACACATTCTGACAAAACAAAAATGCAAACTACCAAACAACAAAGCTATGCTAAACAGAACGGTTTTTATGACATTTCTGAAAATTGTCACAAAGCTTGCATTTTACCCCATTATGTACCCCCACATTTTGTAACATATCAACATAAAACATTCTAAATATGAACGCCAGGGGTCTACTGAACAGTTTGATGCCCTATATGCATAGATTTACGAAACTATGTGGCGTACAGGGGCACCCAAATTAAAATGAATTTTCACATATGACGCTCCAGCTTGTGCAAATTTTGCACCCGGTATGTGTATTATGTGCCATAAAACCCCCTAACAGTATGGATGCTGAAGAAAACCATATATTTTCCAAAAGTACACATTCTGACAAAAGAAAAATGGGTAAATACAACTTTCTACTACAAACTACCAAACTACAAAGCTATGCCAAACAGAACGGTTTTTGTGAAATTTCTGAAAATAGTCACAAAGCTTGCATTTTGCCCCATTATGTACACCACATTTAGTAACATACCAACATAAAACATTCTAACTATGAACGCTAGGGGTCTACTGAACAGTTTGATGCCAAATGTGCATAGATATACCAAACTATGTGGTGTACAGAGGAAGCCAAGTTGAAATACAGCAGACAAAATGTCCATATGCAAAGAGAAGTAGCAAAGAACAAGGTAAAATGCAATAAAATTGCTAAAATAAAAAGAATCACTAAAATCAATGTTTTTGTCTAGTAATATCTGCGGTCAGAATAACAGTTTGAGTATTTTGGCTTGGGCAAACAAGTTTTACAGACAAATGGCTAAAAATGCAATAAAATACCCAAAAATGCACCAAAATCAGAGAAAATGTAGTAAAAAAACCAAAATAATACACAAAAGGTATTGTGCAGTGCGGTTAGTGCATACGCTCTCTGCAATGGTAATAAAAAAAATTTTCAGGCAAGAATAAAAACAATGCGATAAAAAAAAAATTACAAAATTACCTAAGTGTGTAAGTGCGTGTTTACACTAGGCAAAATGTGTTTTGTGTGCATGTGTCTGAGTATGCAAGTAAGTTCGAGTGCTGTAAGTGCTGTAAAGGTGTGAAACCCCCCCAAAAAATGTGTGTGTGTGTAAGTGTGTATTAGTGTAATAAGTGTGTGATTGTGTGTTTGTGTGTGTGTATCTGGAACTTACCTGGGGTCAAGAAACTTGAGATCGCAAGAGGGAGACAGGAGGGACGCAGGGACAGTAGCTGCAGTCGGGTCCGGTGAGTGGGAAGTGCAGGAAGGGGAGGGGGAGCGGAGGAAGGGAGAGGGAAAGCAGGGAAAGCTAGACATGTAGAATGCACATATCTGGCTTTTCCTATGGGGCCCCTTGGTGATCGTGCCCCAGGGGCCACTCGTTCCCCACCTCTGCTCGTTGTCTAGGGGCAGGGGAATGAGCGGGGGTGAAGGAGCGGCTTTAAAAGCCGCTCCTCTGCTCCCAAATCCGGAAGTGCAGTGCAGAATCTACGTCCTGTGGCACTTAGGTACTTTTATACACAAGACGTAGATTCTATGTCCTGTGGCAATTAAAGGGTTAAAGCAGCTTATTTCTGTTTTGTTTAGGGATAGTGGTGCTGATCTGGAACTCTGACCAGGTCTTATCAATCCTTTGGCAGTACAGTACCTACCATTCATGTCAGTTTGATACAAAGGGAACATACGTTATTTTGACTTCTCACCTTCACTGCCGCACTGTACTCCTATATTAATGTTGTACCAAGAGCTTGCTGCCACCCCATTAGAATACAGTATGAGGCAGGCAAATGGGCCAACAAAAGATGGTCCCTGTATGATCAAATTCTTCTGCACATTCACACACCTTAGCTTCTCTGGTGAAACATTTGACCAACAATGTATAGAGCCATGCATAATGATTCAACCTACCCCCTGGGCCTTTCTACATCTCCTACATGAAAATAAACATTAATTCCATTTGTTATTAGTGATTAGTGTTTTTTGGCAGGCATGGATTCATAGCAAATTTCCGTATTTCGGCACTGAAACTTTTTTTTGTTAAACCACCGCAAAAATTTGTCAAGTGAGGAAAAGTGGTTGCATCAAAAAAATCACATTTTTTGTAGTTTTGCAAATTTTTCAGCAGTTTTTCAATTTTTTTACCGAAGCAAAAGCTTTGTGCTAAATAACTCACTAACCCTTCCTCACTGGTGTCTGGTTGCATTTTGCCACTGTCGACATAAACATTTTTCAGAGCTTCCACCTCATTCTTTATTAGTTAATTTTTAAACTATTGCTTATCCCATGAAAGTGTAAAAAGACAACATCAACAGCATCTGAGTATCGTAGGAAGTCTTTGAAAATGGTCTTTAGAAATTGTTGGTACCAAACGGATTATCACAACATTTCTTCAATTTCTACCATATAGGATCAATCGGCATCTTCTTTTCAATGAGTCTAGAAAATAACAAAATAAACTCCAAAAGATTTATTGATTCATTTTTTAAGTTTTTATTAAAATCCAAATCATGAAAAAAAAAATTGCCCCTGAATTTTGAATTTTTACAAGAATGCAGTGCTATGGAATGATAGCGGGCATTATCACTATGATTGCGCTACACTGGTCTCTCTGCAGGTTTGGACATACATTGATATCTTTCTTTTAAGATACACAAAATACAAGACTTTATCTTGGGACATTGAAAAATATTTTTTCCTGCTAAATGCCATCTGTACCTTCATCTGTGCCTCCATCTATACCTTCATCTGTGCCTCCATTTGTACCTCCATTTGTGCCTCCATTAACCTTTTTACTGCCAACGACGTATGGCATACGTCGTGGCAGTAAAAGGGCTTAAATGCCAATGACGTGTCCCATACGTCATTGGCATTTAAAGGCTTCTCTCTGCAGTGGCAGCATATGCCGTCACTGCAGAGAGTTTCTAGCGATGACAGCCCCCCCTGGGCAACGAGCCAGGGGGGCTGTCGTGTGGGTCCTGCAACGTGATCGTCGCAGGACCCTCCTGGAAGCAGCAGACGCAATTGCGTCACGTCTGCTGCTTCCTACTTTTACACATGTACACACATGTATACACAAACACTTTGTTTTTTTTTTCATTTTACCACTTTGTTTTTAGTTTCTTTTACCTAAAAACTGTTTATTTTGACAGCGTGACTATTGTAGCAGATATTCTGACCACTAATTACACTGTCATGTGACTTATTTTGTTGTTTCACTAATTTGCACAATTTTTGTGGTTTAATCGCATTTTATCCCTGTATAAGTGTTCCTAATATGTTTTTAGCATAGCTTTGCCATGTGTAAATTTGAATTCATCAGAATGTGTACTTTCCAAAAATATATGGTTTTCTGGGAGTCTCTGTATAGTTGGGGGGGGGGGGGGTTACTGCACATAATACGCTGACAGGGGGCTCTGTATGCAAAAGCTGAGTTGGCAGGCGAGAAATCCATATGTGCTATTTTCATTTTGGGGTCAGTACTTACCGCAGACTTTGGTATATCTATGCATATTGGGCATCAAACTGTTCAGTAGACCTTAGGTGTTCCTATTTGGGGTGATTTGCCTTTATCTGATCTTTATCAAGATATTGTGAGAGATAAATGTGGCAAATTGCAAAATTTTTATGCGATTTTCTAAATGTCATATAAATCTGCAAACTTAGGAAAGCTTTACAGCTTGGTACTTTGGAGCAAAAAGAAATGTTTACCCATTATAGATTCGGAGGGATGTGTACTTTCCTAAAATATATGGCTTTCTGGGGTGAGTGTACTTTTTTTGTAGCATTATCCCACATAAAGGATGTAAATGTGTTGATTTTGCAGGAGCTGAAATGATAGATCATATGGGGGTATGTTAACATTGGGGCCCCTACATGCCACATACTTAGGTAAACCTATACATATTGGGCATCAAACTGTTCAGTGGACCCCTGGCGTTCAAATTTAGGGTGTTTTATCTTGGTACCTAACACTATGTGGAAGATAAGTGGAAGCTTTGAGGGGATTTTTGGAAATGTCATCAAAATTGCTAACTTTAGAAAAGCTGTGTGGCTTGGTACTTTGGAGTAGAAAGACATGGGTACCCATTTTAGATTCAGGGGAATGTGTACTTTCCAAAAATATATGACTTTCTGGGGTGAGCATACTTTTTACTAGCTTAATCCCACATATAATGATGTAAATGTGTTGATTTTGTAGGAGCTGAAATGACAGAAATGATTAATCATATGGGGGTATGTTCATATTGGGACCCCTACATGCCACATACTTAGGTAAACCTATACATATTGGGCATCAAACTATTCAGTGGACCCCTGGTGTTCAAATTCAGGGTGTTTTATCTTGGTACCTAATGCTATGTGGGAGATAAGATGCTGCAAACTGGAAGCTTTGAGGGGATTTTTGGAAATGTCATCAAAATTGCTACATTTAGAAAAGCTGTGCGGCTTGGTACTTTGGAGTAGAAAGACATGGGTACCCATTTTAGATTCAGGGGAATGTGTACTTTCCAAAAATATATAACTTTCTGGGGTGAGCATACTTTTTACTAGCTTTATTCCACATATAATGATGTAAATGTGTTGATTTTGCAGGAGCTGAAATGACAGAAATGATAGATCATATAGGGATATGCTCACATTGGGACCCCTACATGCCACATACTTAAGTAAACCTATACATATTGGGCATCAAACTGTTCAGTGGACCCCTGGCGTTCATATTTAGGGTGTTTTATTTGGTTACTTTATGACCCGTAGGAGATAAGATACTATAGACTTGAAGCTTTGAAGCGATTTTTAAAAAAAAATCACAAATTTTGATAAAAACCAATAAATTTAGGAAAGCATTGCGACTTGATAGTTCAGAGTAGACAGACAGTTGTGCCTATTCTGTATTCCCCAGAATCTGTTCTTTCCAAAAATGTACAATTTTCTGGGATAAACCTTCCGTTAGTGGAATTTGTGGCCTTGAAATCTAAAGTATGCAGCTTTCTGCAGCAGTGCTTTGGAAATTTGGTAGTGTACTGCTGGCAGTTTTTGACCTATACAAGTGAGAAATCTCCATAAAACTATATATATTTGGTATTGGCACGTTCAGGAGACATGGGACTTTCTAAATCAGTTGTATATTTGTGCATAAAATAATTTTTCTTTCTAGCATGTGTGTTTATATTATGGAAAATTTGATTTTTTTTGTATTTTTAGACATTTAGAAGCCTATATCTTTTTACAGAATTGGAATTACACAAAAATTCTACCATATTTTGAAAGCTTAGGTTGTTCTGAAAAAAACGATATATTGTTTTCCTGGGTAAACTAAAAGTCCCCCAGAGGAAAGGCCGCTAAAGTGAAACAGTGCAAAATGTTCAAAAACTGTCTGGCAATACAAGTTCCGCTTTGACCAAAACGGTTGGCAGTAGAAGGGTTAAAAAAATATTTTTTCCTGCTAAATGCCATCTGTGCCTCCATCTGTGCCTCCAAACCCTCTTGAAGATATTTTGACAGTCATCTGATTGAATTGAGAAAAGCCAGTTGGATAAAACACAGCAAGTCCAGTTGATTTGATGTATTACTACAGATCTATAGGGATATTATATTTCAAAAGTTTATTAAACAATTGGTCTATTTGTCTCTATCTTCTCCCAAATGATGTGGGATAGAGTGTAGGTACACTGCCTACAATATACACTGACATATAATACCAATTTATTCATATTTTGTATATGCTCTCCTTACATTTTCCATTTTTTCCATATATGTAACTTAAGTTAAATATGTTCCCCTGAGAAACTGGTTTCCCAATATTGGGCCAGATTTTATTCAGTGAGAAAAAGTTCTCATGGTTTATCATGTGAAAACTCATGGATGAGAGTCAATTTGAGCAGAAAACCACTTTTCTCCTAATTCAGTTCCAGTTTGTTTCCATGGATATTTCACATGATAAAAAGACAGTTTTTCTGAATTGCATCTCAAATTGAATCTCGTCCACGTTTTCATGTGATAAACCATTTTCTCACTGAATTGAATCTGGCCCATTATATGTTGCTTCTTGAGAGATATACACCAGATTGTTTTATACTGAGGACAGCTGCTCGAGTTTACATTTGAAAATCCAGAATTTTTTGAGTTGAAAGTATTGTTAAAACTCGAAAAATTCAAGTTTAAACAATTTGACTTGATCCCATTGAAGCTGGGTAAAATTGAAAACAATGAGGGGATTAACTTGTCCTTGAAAATGTGTCAAGGACAGGCTGTCAATTACTTTTTTATTCCTCTACTATTCTAAGCCTCCATAGGACTCAATGGTACTAGACAGATGAAACCCGTTGAATTTTTTTTTTTACAAAAAATAAGTTAACTAAACATTATTAGATCACAAATTATGGGAGTTATTTTTGAAAAAGTTCTAGCGAAAACTCCAAAAATGATCTAGAAGTAAGAAAAAATTCAACTTTTTCTCAAAATTGCTTAGTAAATGTGCCCCAAATTGACAGATCTGTCAATTAAAAAAAAAAAAAAACTAGAAAATTTGAATGAAAAACATACAAAAAACATACAACAATTTTAAAAATTGAAGTTGAAGTCAAAATTGAATATAGAAAAACTCAAAAAATGTTCCAATTTGTAAATGATTCAATCTGCCTCTCAATGTTTAGTGCAAATAACGAAGCACCTGATATAATATTCACATTGTCCTCTATGTCTACAGAAAGGTAAATGTATAAGTAACCTAACAATCTATAGTTGTGTAATTAACATGACCAAGAAGATATTCATTGTATGATTTTTCTCTTGCATTCACCAAGATCATTAGTTCCTAAACAAGAAGGCGGCTCTCATTTATATGGCACTGGGGGCTAAATGTGCTGTAAATCAGGCCAGTTATAGTATATTTATTTATTTTACTGAAATATTTAAGACTGTAGGGGCCACACCAATTGTTTATTAACTGCCATTGCCATTTAAAATCAATAGAAATCTTTGCTTCAGTTTATTAAGTGAAAACTGAAATTCTCTATTTTTCAAGGTGTAAATAAGAGGATTTAGCACAGGGCCCAGGGCAATGTACAGCAGTGAGAAATACTTGTCTCTTTCCAGGGAATAATTTGTGGGGGGTCTCATATACAAGGAAAATAGTGTCCCATAAAGGGTTATCACACAGGCCAGGTGAGAAGCACAGGTAGAAAAGGCTTTTTGTCTCCCCTCTGAGGATTGTATTTTCAGGATAGCAGAGATGATAAATATGTATGAGATCAGAATAAGGAGGAAGGAACTGAAATAAAGCAATGTCCCTTCAATGTAAATTAAGCGTTCCACACTAAAAGTGCTGCTGCAGGAAAGTTGTAGCAATGGTGAAACATCACAGAAGAAATGGTTAATAAGATGGGAAGCACAATATGATAGTTTAGATACAAGTACAATAAAGATGACAGGTTCAATAAACCCCCCAGTGATTGCTGCAGTTATAAGCCCAGCACAGTGTTTCCTGCTCATTCGGGCAATGTAATGAAGGGGATCACAGATGGCAACATAACGATCATATGCCATGGCCGTCAGGAGAAAGTATTCAATGCCGGCCAAGGACACAAAAACATACAATTGAGTCATACACCCCAAGAATGAAATGTTATTTTGTTGAGTGAGAAGAATATGTAGCAAATTAGGTAAAATATTTGTAGTGGAAGAAATGTCTATGAATGAAAGGTTCAGCAAGAATATGTACATGGGGGTGTGTAAGTGAGGATTGCATGAAATGACTAAGAATATGATGAGATTTCCCAGCAGAATGATGAGATAGATTCCAAGGAATAGCACAAAAAGAGAGATATGAAGCTCAGGAGTATCAGAGAACCCTTGGATGATGAATCCTGAGACATTTCCTTGACTTTCTGAGGCCATTTGTTCAAGTCTTCCTTCCTGTGTATAAAAGCAAAATATAGTAGAAATATATCACATATGGACAAATAGGTTACCTCTCCCCTCTGTACCCCAGAACTGATATTTTGTCTTTATTTACTTAGTGGCCAGATGTATCAAACTGTTAAATAAAGGCGGCCATACACATGAAGATCCTCTTGCTTGGTAAGGTCGCCAAGTGAGCGGATCTTCTCCCGATATCCCCACCTATGGGTGTGCGATATCGGGCAAATGTAGGCTAAGCAATGGGTGCAGTCGGTTCGGGGACCGCATCAATGAGCCGATGCTCTCCCTGATCCGACTAAATTTTTTAACCTGCCCCGATCAATATCTGCCAAATTTCAGGCCAGATATCGGTCGGGCAGGCCCGTTATTAGTGCCCCTACACGGGCCGATAAGCTGCTGAATCGGTCTAAGGGACAGATATCGGCAGCTACAATCGGCCCGTGTATGGCCCGTGTACAGTTCACCACTTTAAGAGACAGATTCATATTTTTTTGTGTTAACAATTTTGAATTTCACTTTTTTTCTCTAAGCCACAAAAAAGTGTAATTTATTAAACAAAGAATCCACAGAAACAAATATAAAAAATTGCCAACTTATGTAGAAGTCAATGAGAGCATTCCTATGTTCCAGTTGGAAGATTTGTTTTTTTGCTTTGTGGTATTAGAGGTTTTTAGACTCTTTCATTCCTATAAAAATTCTCAAGAAATTTTTTTTTTCACGGATTTAGAGACTTTTTTCGTTTATGCTTTTAAAAAAAGACTGTTTTAGTAAATTACTTGGCATTCAAAGCATTCAGATCACTAAAATGAGAATGATGATAAATGGGCCTTTCTTATTCCACCACTCTCTATTCATTTCTATGGATTATTTAGAGGTGTTTTTCTCAACAGTTGAAAGTTTATCATTTAATGCATATACTTCTAAACATCCAATAGAAATGAATAAAGAGTGGTGGAATTTAAGCTCTAATTTCACATTAATAACTCTGCCCCTCTACAGTTGGACATTGATGGTAGCCCTACTGTCCATTTTGCATGCAAGGCCATTTATTAAGTGCTAAGAGATGGTACAAGAGGAAGGAGGCCCCTTTGGGTTTATTTTCAAAGAGAATTTGGGGCCCATTTACTAAACAATTTTCAAATAAATTCGTATTTTTCTAAATTATAGAACATTTTGGGATTTGTTAACGCTTGGGTTACACTTTCATCGGGACTATATTTTCACCAGGTTTGATCTGTCAAGTGCCACTGAGTCCTTTGGAAGACTTCCAAAGCCAGAACTGTTTTCATGGTGTTTATGGACTTTATGAACAATAAAAGCATTGTCGAGACATTTTGGGACTACAGAAATTATTGTGGTTACTTCGAAATTATACCATATCGAGTTTCAAGCGCAGAAAAAAAAAAGTATTTTAGTAAATGTGCCCATAAGAGAAGATTCTCTCCAGAGGAGATCACTGATGGCATTCAAATTGTAAGGAGCTCCAGGAGAGATATAATTAGGTCAGAATATGGCCGCAGATGTGGCCCCCACATTTAATCCCCACATTGTTTCACCCAGTTTCAATTGAAACTTAAACACACTATGGTTTTCCAAGAGTGCCAATGCTTCTAAAATGGCTGCTGGAGCAATTCCTGTTTGGGAAAAATAAAGCGAATTCATGGAAGCTAATGTCTGTTTAAACTGGGATTTTTTGTGTTTATGCCCACTAGTGTTGTTGTTTGTTTTTTTGTCAATGCAAAAAAAATAAAGTACAGGTATCGGACCCCTTATCCGGAAACCCATTATCCAGAAAGCTCCGAATTACGGAAAGCCCGTCTCCCATAGACTCCATTTTAATCAAATAATTCAGAATTTTAAAACTGATTTCCTTTTTCTATGTAGAAAAAAATCAGTATCTTGTAATTGATCCCAACTAAGATATAATTAATCCTTATTGGATGCAAAACAATCCTATTGGGTTTAATTAATGTTTTATTGATTTTTTAGTAGACTTAAGGTATGGAGATCCAAATTACGGAAAGACCCCCTTATCCGGAATACCCTTGGTCCCGAGCATTCTGGATAATGGGTCCTATACCTGTACCAGATTCTCCTGTCTCCCTACCAAGGGGCAGATTTTTCAACATTCATAATTGAATTTTTACCACAGTTGTTTGTATATCAACTTTTTTTTCAAAAATTTTTTTTTAATCTTGAGGTTCCAACAGTACATAATATTGTATCAAAAAGTAAAAAAAAAAAAAGGGAAATGCAAAAAAGCATATACATTATAGCAATTGTAATAATTGCTGTAATAATAATGATAATAGTGTAAGACCGAAAATGGTGTAAGGAAAAAAGAAAAAAAACGATTCCGTCTGAATCCTGTTGATTCCTCAAGAGTTTTTCTCAAATTATCCACTAACCAAGGCAATAATTAAGTAATAGAAAGTAGAAAAACTAGGAAACAGAATAGGGAGACAAATAAAGGAAAAGTAAAGAAATAGAAAGATGATTAGTTTAGTACAGGTCTCTTTTTAGGAAGAAAGGATAAAGAGAACGAGATATCACTGGGTAGGTAGGTGTACCAACATATACAAAGCAAAAACCAATTAGTTAGTTGGGCTTGAGTTGTACGCACTCTAAACTTATAAAGCTTATGTAGGGAGGGACTGAGTGGACTGAAAACCAATATATCGGCTTTTAAGGATCCCGGTGGTTGGAAAACCCAGTTAAAACTGTAAAGCAGAAAATGAGTTGATTTCCCACAACAGAAAAGCAACACAAGGAACCAGCAGCAAGAAGCGGAGAGATTTGCAATTATTGGTAATCAAAATTACACTGTTTCGATTCTCCAAAACACTTCTGAAACCTTTAGAAAAATGTGCAAAACTGCAGAAAAAAATTGTGAAATTCATGAAATTTTGCAGATGCATTGAAATCAGCGGCCATTTCTTTTACACACCAAGGGGCACATTTACTGAAATGATAGTATACTATAATTTCGTGGTAACCACAATAATTTCTGTAGTTTTAAAATGTCTCGACATTGCTATTATCGTTCATACCAAAATATCACAATTGTGTTCCGAAAGTCATGAAATTTTTGTGCCGAAAAGTTTGTTAACGCCACAAAAACCATTCTGGCTTTGATACCTTCCATGTATGGCTTTGGAAGCCTTCCATAGGACTCAATGGCCCTCGGCAGATCAAACCTGGCGAAAAGATAGTAGCGATGAAAGTGTACCCAAAGCGTTAACGAATTCCGAAATGTTCATCTTCTTTGCGCAAAGTATGATTTTTTGTGAAAATTTACCGAAAACCACAAAAAACTTGTGGAATTTTAACAAACTTTTCGCATACATTCCGAAATGTTCTATAATTTAGAAAAAATACGAATATATCTCAAAATTGTTTCGTAAATGGGTCCCTTAAACTTGATCATTGCTGTATTTATAAAATGTCACGATAATGCTTGAATCGTCAAGACAAAGATTTCAAAAGTATTGTTAAAACTCGAAAAATTTGAGTTTAAGTGGACGTTCGTTTCCATGAATCCTCTTTATTTTTCCCAAACAGGAATTGCTCCAGCAGCCATTTTAGGAGCATTGGCGCTCTTGGAAAACAATAATGTGTTTAAATTCCCCCTGATGCTGGGTGAAACTGAAAACAATGAGGGGATTAAATTGTCCTTGAAAATGTATCAAGGACAGGCCGTCACTGACTATTCTATTCCTCTACTATTCTAAGGGGCAGATTTACTAAGACACGAATTCGAATCCGAATTGGAAAAATCCGATTGGAAAATGAACATTTTGCGACTTTTTCGTATTTTTTGCGATTTTTTCGGCGCCTTTATGATTTTTGCGTAAAAACGCGAGTTTTTCGTAGCATTCCGAAAGTTGCGCAAAATCTGCAGATTTTTTCGTAGCGTTAAAACTTGCGCGTAAAGTCGCGCCTTTTTCGTAACGTTAAAACTTAAAAGGCGCAAGTTTTAACGCTACGAAAAAATCGCCAGATTTTGCGCAACTTTCGGAATGGCTACTAAAAACTCGCGTTTTTATGCAAAAATCGTATTGGTAACGAAAAAGTCGCGACAATTTTCCGAAAAAGTCGCAAAATTCCGATCATTACGAAAAAAATGCAACCGGACGCATTCGGCCGGATCGTGACTTAGTAAATGGGCCCCTAAGTCTCCATAGGACTCAATGGTACTCGACAGATGAAACACGTTTTTTGGTTTTTTTTTACAAAAAATAAGTTAACTAAACATTATTAGATCACAAATTATGGGAGTTATTTTTGAAAAAGTTCTAGCGAAAACTCCAAAAAGGATCTAGAAGTAAGAAAAAATTCAACTTTATCTCAAAATTGCTTAGTAAATGTGCCCCAAATTGAGAGATCTGTAAATTTAAAAAAAAAATCTAGAAAATTTTAATGAAAAACATACAAAAATATACACAAAGCATTTTACTAAACATTAATAAATCACAAATTATGGAAGTTATTTAGAAAAAACTCTTTTGGGGAACAAAAATGAAAAAATCAAGATGAAAACCCATTCATAAATCTACAAGTAAGAAAAAAATCAGACTTTATCTCAAAATTGTTTAGTAAATGTGCCCCCTAATGTATTGAAGTTATTTGGCATATTTAACCAAGTTTTCTTTTCACAACAAATGCACTGAAGTCAACGTGTGTTTATTCCTCATGATTTTTTTTTCCTGTGGGAGAAAAAAAACCCATGCCAAAAATCTAGCTCAGATTTACTATCAGGCGAAAAGGGAGATTCAGTGAGGAGCCAATGATTACTCAGAACCAGGGCCTTTTTTTAGAGACAAGATCAGACAAACCAGAGGTCACAAAATAACTGGAACACTCAAATTGAATTTCCTAGAATTGGCAAGAACACTTTTTTTCCAGATTCAAATACTCAAAAGTTCTCTTATTCAAGAAATCTGTGACATGTAGTGTGACATGCCAGCATAATTCCTACAGAAAATGGATAATCAGCATATTAACTCCAGACATGCCAGCAAGATCACTGCAAAAATCGATAGATTGAAAGCATTACCTCACCTACACTTGCACAATAGAATGCCAGCACCTACACTGCCTGTCTGTCTCTCTCTCCCTCTGCCTGGCCTAAACTCCTGCAAAAATCACCCAAGATGACCATGAGTTTTTGAATTGCAGGGAATGATAAAAAAAAAAAACCTCCTGTATGAAGCAACATTGCACTTACCTTTATTCTAAACTTGCACTGTTCCTACTGTAGCCAGGTTCCTGATTAAATACTTCAGTCACATGTTTCTGCTTGTCTTTGCTCAGCCTGTGTATATAGGCAGTTGGGGGATGTTCTTTTTTCCCATAAAAACAATCAACGCACCAGAGGTCCCCCCTTTAGATTAGAGGAATGGAGCTTCCATTTGAAGCAGCGTAGGGGGTTCCTCACGGTGAGGGCAGTGAGGTTGGGGAATGCCCTGCCGGGGGATGTTGGGTAGGGGGTTCCTCACGGTGAGGGCAGTGAGGTTGTGGAATGCCCTTCCTAGTGATGTGGTAATGGCAGATTCTGTTAATGCCTTTAAGAGGGGCCTGGATGAGTTCTTGATCAATCAGAATATCCAAGGCTATTGTGATACTAATATCTACAGTTAGTACTAGTGGTTGTATTTATAGTTTATGTATGTGAGTGTATAGATTGGTAGGTGTGGGTTAGGTGTGCTGGGTTTACTTGGATGGGTTGAACTTGATGGACACTGGTCTTTTTTCAACCCTATGTAACTATGTAACTATGTAGCCTGAGGAGCAGAAGGTTGTTCCATGCAGGGGCACAGAGTCTGCCGGTCTCTTTAGGAACCCAGTTTATATAACCAGTGTGACACAGGGAATTCCTGAGAGAATACACAATGATCAGTTCATTTTCTATAACAATTGTAATTAGTAAAATCCATTGTACTTATTATAAATACCTCTCTAGGGACAATATCAACAAATGATGTCCCTATAAGTGGCTAAAGAAGAAAAGTAGCTTGTATTTATGATAATAAAATTGATTATAACAGGTTTGGTTCAAGAATAATCAAACTGTCTTCTATTCCATATACGCTCCAGTCCCTAGTACAGAACCTGGCTTTACCTCCAAGCCTTGACATAGGCCATTTTAAAAGGTGCCATCAGTACAAAAAAGACCCACTAGAGTAAGTGACTTCCTAGCAAACAACAAAGTAATCCCTTTAGCAGAAGTACAGAGACATTGGGGGCAACATCCAAGAGATTCCTGGAACTATGACCAAGTACATCACTATATACAGTCGATTCAACCTTGCAATTGGAATAGACCCCTAAAACACAGGAAAAATTACTTGAAACTCAAGAGCCTATAGAGAAACCTATATCCAACCTTTACAAACTTTTAATAAATAATATGAAAAGAGGTTTCTGCAGAGAGCGGGAAAGAGAGCTGGGTATAGAAATCCCAGAAACAGTATGGGAAAGGGCATTCCTGCTGTACACAAATCCTTTACGTGCTGTTAGGGTAAAGGAAATGAATTTTAAACTGGGCACTAGATGGCACTATACTTCCATGAAAATGAGCAAGATGTTTCCCATAAAGCCAAAATGCCTACTGGAGACGCGACAATGATAAGGGCACCCATATCTGGTACCTATGTCCCCAATTAAAAAATTATTAAGATCCTACAAATGATTGCAAATACAGGTATGGGATCCCTTATCCGGAAACCCATTATCCAGAAAGCTCCGAATTAAGGAATGCCCATCTCCCATAGGCTCCATTTTAATCAAATAATTCAGAATTTTAAAACGTATTTCCTCTGTAGTAATAAAACAGTACCTTGTAATTGATCCCAACTAAGATATAAATAATTCTTATTGGATGCAAAACAATCCGATAGGTTATAATTTATGTTTTATTGATTTTTTAGTAGACTTATGGTATGGAGATCCAAATTACGGAAAGATCCCTTATCCGGAATACCCTTGGACCCGAGCATTCTGTATAATGGGTCCTATAACTGTATTACACTACTCTAGATTCTGAAAGTTCACTCAAGCCCCCCCCAAATATCTAGAATGGGTACACCTTGTAGAGGAGGTTAGAAAATAAAAATAAATAACTAACATGGCCCATGTCATGGCCAATGTGTACAAGCTATTGGATAATTTGGGCACCATGGCTCCCCTTTATCAATAGTGAACATCCCTCACCCCTGCTGACATAATGCTCTGGTACATCATTTTAGACTGGAGAATGTAAGTGTGTTTAGGACTGCAATGTCATTTTACGGCTGTACTGTACTGTAACAGAAGTAACTCTGACTTCTGATAAGTGGTATTTCTTTATTAACCAAATGTCACCAGGAGAGTGGCACCCCTCTGGTGCAAAGCTAGGCCTTTCCTTGGTATAAAACAGAAGGGATCAGAATTTTATCAAGCACAATTGGTAGGAAATATATTGACAAGTATAACTAGGATACAGATCTGTGTAGATAGTATTTGTGGGGAGACATTCTATATGCCAAAAACTCTATGACGGTTTGCCAGAAATTGGCTATTGGTGTACAAAACCAAATCATATGGAAATTTGCAGCTTGTGACCCACTACAGTTGCAAGATTTGTCCGGTCTTCTTCCCAAATTATGGAGTCTGATTAGGGAATTAAGTACTTTGCATTGGGTAAGCCTATATCTTGTGGAAAGCAAAAGAATTTATAACAGATATCAGTTGCATCCTCAAAGTCTTTCTGGGTCAAGTCAGGGATTACCCTTCATATGGTCAAAAAGTTTGCAAACAGAGACCAAGAGAATCTCATACAATCCCAAACTTGAAAACTAGATTTTGTTGCAGAAAATCGCAACAATTCTGAATGCTAAAATACATCAGCTTAAACATGTTGAGATCATGTAGAAGCTAAAACCTGCTGAGATCATGTAGAAGCTAAAACCCGTTGAGATCATGTAGAAGCTAAAACCCGTTGAGATCATGTAGAAGCTAAAACCCATTGAGATCATGTAGAAGCAAAACCCGTTGAGATCATGTAGAAGCAAAACCTGTTGAGATCATGTAGAAGCAAAACCTGTTGAGATCATGTAGAAGCTAAAACCTGCTGAGATCATGCAGAAGCAAAAACCTGCTGAGATCATGTAGAAGCTAAAACCCATTGAGATCATGTAGAAGCTAAAACCTGCTGAGATCATGTAGAAGCTAAAACCCGTTGAGATCATGTAGAAGCTAAAACCTGCTGAGATCATGTAGAAGCTAAAACCCGTTGAGATCATGTAGAAGCTAAAACCTGCTGAGATCATGCAGAAGCAAAAACCTGCTGAGATCACGTAGAAGCCAAAATCTATTGAGATCATGTAGAAGCTAAAACCTGTTGAGATCATGTAGAAGCTAAAACCTGCTGAGATCATGTAGAAGTCAATGGCAGATGTCACTTTTACAATTGGGAGATCTATGGTTTTAGAGGTTTCCAGGGTTTTTTTGACACTGGCTTTTGTGTGACAATACAAAAAGTGTAGATTTCAAGTCGGAAAAGTCATTTTTTCAACATTTCCTAGACTTTTTGTAGGTGTATGGTGTAAAAAGAATGAAAGGTTTGGGTTATATGGAACTGGGAGAAAGCACTATTGCAGATAATACAATGTTATGACCAGGAAATAAAGATATAAATTTGGGAAAACTAGACCCCTGGAGCTATAAAGTTTTCCCCAAGTCTCTCTAATACCCCTGTAGTTCCATGTGAATGGGAGAAGTGTTGAATTCATTTGTTTGAAAAGTAAATCGTTTTTAAAATATTAACATGGCTCCATGTCTGACAGGAGCTCCCTCCCAGTAGTGGATTTCATTATCCAGAATGGAGGAGCTTTGGACAAAGTGACTACAGATGGACATACTGCACTTCATTATGGAGTAAAATATAACAAACTGGACTGTATTCGACTTCTCTTGAGAGCAAAAGCATCTCTAACTGCAGTGAATAATGATGGATTAACCCCTTTGATGCTGGCTCAAAGTATGAAGCATACAGACTGTGAAGAGCTGCTTGAAAAAGCAGCAACAGGATGTTTTGTATGTGATGTGGATTTTGATTGGTTCCATCAAGATGAGGAAGAAAGCAATAGTGAAGACGATGAAGGAGAAAAGACCATCTCTTTGTCAACGCCAATCAAGCTCCCTCCCTGGCACAGCTCCATGGGTTTGGACATCAGCAACAAGACATATGAAACTATAAATATTCCTCAGAGGGGACCACCTCCCCACAGATCCAGGAGTCTGGAGACCCCACCACCCCTTCCTGCAAAAACTCATCCTCGTAAGTGCTCAGAATTTTCACTCCAGTCCTCTTTTACCTCAAATCGTCCTCTAAGCACTATCAGCCAGCCATCTACAAGTGAGGAATGGGAGGCTTTACAAGAAGCTGGGTTGCAACGACGGTCATCTGAACCTCCACGATGCTCCATGGACCATCCTTCCTTCCCTCTAAAATCCAGCACAGATGGAATTAAGTCATACAGGAGAGTTAAAGGGACCTGTACTGCCCTACCACACTCAGATTTTCCACCACATGGCAGAGCTTCTCTCCTTGGCTCTTCCCCATTCTGTCATCCTGACTCTGAGAAGCTCACAGGTGGCATAAATAGGAAAAGATGCTCCCAAGATGAAAATTTGCAACAATCACCAAAGTGATACCTGTTCCCCAAAGGAATGCCGTGTGACCAGAAAACTGTATAGGGGATTCAGTGTCTGTTCATTCTACTGTATATTTTGAGTGTCTTCAGTGGACCGTCAAGGGACTTAAAAACATTTCAAGGACTGTTGGCTGCTAATGTGATTGAAAAAAGTCAAAGTAGTCCTGGATTAGTATGTAAATATATATATATTCTCTTTATCTTATCATACTTGTGTGTATGTTTATGTACATATAATGTTGCATTATTGCAGGACATTCGTGGGCGAGTGTCTTGCCATTTATCTTTTTTAATCATGTGACCATAAGAATTCAAAAGAATTCAGTAATAATACCCCAAACTGCTAATACATTTCAGTTTAAAATCAAATTACACACACATATATATATATTAAAATCAAAGCAGGTTCAGAAAGATGTTGGCAATGTGCAATGCATAAGTGCCGGTGGACAGAAGTCACAAGGGATAACTGCATTTAGTACAGGAATCCCATGCATCTTGCAGTGCTGCACATTAGCATGTGGCACAGAGTGCAGTAGGACTAACTGAGCAGTTCCAAGTCTAGAGGCATTCACCACTGTGAGTTCCACAACCACAAACTTGCTGCAAATATATTAACAATGTATTGTGGTGTTGGTGGCCTTGAAGAATTTTTCATGGTTATTTATGTAATGTTCATGCAACCTACATATCCAGTATGAAATTGGGGATCTGGGCCCCTTAGCACAAGTGTATATCTTATAGTTGCTTAATAGAAAGGCAGGATCATGAAATTAAGGTGAGCTGAATACATCCAATACAATGAGTCCATTAAAAATATACAATTCTTTGTACTATGAATTGGTTATATAAACTATATCAGAATCTTTCTAGTTATGAGTTTGGACTAGGCTGAGCTTTGTTATTTTCCAAAACAAAACTAGGCAGCAATGATTCCTCTAGCTTTAGTTATTTTATTGTATGTGTCACTGTGACCTAATCTGTAATGGATGATAGATATATATATTATCTTTTTTTGTTAGTGATTAGAGGTAACCCTCTAATCCCAGCAACGAGACACAGCGGGAAATACCAAATCATACATGTCAATTGAAAACTTATAATTGACTTGATAGAATAGTATGTTTTTATTTTTGTTATCTGTGGATTCTTCCCACCTCCTGGGTCAACTGTCCAGCATTTTTAGTATTTCACAATATAAACTGTACCACTATACTGTTAGTAGCATGCTATTTTTTTTTACAGTAATAAATATTTCTATTGTTTGTACTTTTCAAAAAAAAAAAAAAAAAATATTAACATGGCCCCAAAGGGTAAGGGTAGGTTTGGGCCAATGTATGAAGTCTTCAACCATAGGGAACTGGACTGGGTCCAACTTTGGGTAAACATACAGCTTCAAATCCAGGTGAATTTCCATACTCCAATATCTATAGGAAGTAAACCATGTTAATGGAACATCATGAGAAAGCTCCAGAGGTTGAAAGTTGTTAATGGGTAAAATAAGGGACTTGTCACAGTTGATTCAGAGGCCGGAGAGTTGATCAAATAGGCCCAATATTTATAGTGTGCAGGCAAGGACTTAACTGGATCTGTTAAATATATGAGTAGCTTGTTTGCAACGAGGAACATTTTCTCAGTACCAGTATCCTTAATTTGGTTGGCCTCATGAATCAGCATGGCCAAGAGTTAAATCATCAGGGCAAACAGTGTTTGGGAATGAGGAAAGCCTTTTTTTGTTCCCCTGGACAATGGTTATTATATAATTTACCCTGATATGTGCAATGGATTTTTGTACAAAAGCTTTACCGAATTAATTATCCCCTCACGTCAAAATGTTGAACTACCTCTCACAAGAATTACCATTACATGGAATTAAAGCCTCTCTAATGGCAAGGAGAGAGTTGGGTGCGGGTATAAGTTTTTGTTGATTAAGTCGGGGTTGGCTTTTTTCTGACCCTGACACCACTAGCTCCAATGCTTATGATGCAGTTCCTGTAAATCATTGCAAAAAAAAAAAATTTCAACAATGGTATAACATTACAGAAGAAATGGTCAATGATATGGGAACCACAATATGAAATGAAGATATAATGTAAGCATGTCCAATAGGATCCAAAAAATTAACAACCAATGATTGTTAAAAATTTCGAAAATCTGTTATTAAGACAAGCGCCTCTTTAAGCCAGGGGGGACCTGAGTCAGCCAAATACAATAGTGTATAATCAGCATAGAGAGATATAATTTGTTCTACTCCCCAAAACTGGAGACTTTGAATTTATTTAGTGTTCCATATCTATATCACCAGTGGCTTGTTGGCAAAGTTGTGTGACTCCAGGCAAAGTCATTCAGAGGCTACTCAAGCAAAAAAAGTTCTGTCTTGCACAAACAAGGCATAACATGCACAGGATCAGACTGAGGGGTGCAGGGCCCACTGAGGCTACTGCCACCACCAAGCTCCATCCCCCGCCGCGCCCCTTTAACCCCTCTCAGGGGCCCCCTTCTCGACGTCCTCCCCTGAGCCTGCATGAGTGAAACAAGCCAGGGGAGGACACCGGCGGCCAGAGGAGCAGCAACAGGCATCGGGTCTGGCCCGCCGAGGTCCAGTCTGACCCTGAACATGTATGTGCAATTGTGCGCATCACATGAATGCTCTCAACTATCTAATGAAATGCATCATTTTGCTGTGAATCCAAAAAAATTCTCTCCTTGCTATTTGAGAGTAAGGGGACCAACTTCTGAGAAGTCTCATTATAAAGTAATAAAACTAGGGATGCACCATTTCAGGATTCAACCTTTTTTTAGCAGGATTCGGATTCAGCCAAATCCATGGTCCTGCCGAATCCTTCAAATGATGCGACTATTTGTCACATAAACACAGTTTTTGCTAAATTTTCGGTGCAAGCTGCGCATGCTAGTGATGAGCAACTTTTTTTGCCAGGAGTGGATTCGCAACAAACTTACGCATTTCAATATTGGCAAATTGATTCACGAAATTCCACAAAAATGATGTGCAGCAAAATTCATTGAGCATCAAAAAGAAAAAATTGTGGTTCACAAAATAGGGCACAGTTGCGGCAAAATAGGCATGGTTGTGTAAAAAAAAGTGCAGGCGGCAAAATATAAAGACATAGGTAAAGAAAAAGTCATGTTTCACTAATTTTTTTTTTATCTGGTAGAATTAAGTCTAAAACAACTGGACTTTTCTGAGTTTTTCTTGAAAACGTTTCACCACTCATCCGAGTGGCTTCTTCAGTTCAAATGACTGGTAGGGAATTCCCGGGTATTTAAACTCTTGATGGTAGTACAGTCACAGACATCCAATCACAATGGTTGAACTTATTCAGTTAGGTGTTAGCTGAAACTGACAGGTGTAAGATGGTATGATCCAATCACAATGGTACCATGATTGTCATTGATGCAGGTGTTAATCCTTCAAAGTACATGACTGGAAGTGTGAACTGATGTGAAACCACCAGGGTAAGGATGTCAAAGCGGCTTTGTATGTTGTAAGTAGTGATGGGCGAAAAGTTTCGCCAGGCATGGATTCGCGGCGAAACGGATGAAAAATTTCGCCGCGGAAAAATTCGCCGCACGTCAAAAAATTGTCGCGGCGTCAAAAAAGAATAGTCGCGGGCGACGAAACAAGAGCCGCGCAATGAAACAAGAGCCGCGCGACGAAACAAGAGCCGCGGGCGACGAAACAAGAGCCGCGGGCGACGAAACAAGAGCCGCGGGCGACGAAACAAGAGCCGTGCGACAAAATAATAGCTGCGCGACAAAATAATAGCTGCGGGCGACGAAACAAGAGCCGCGGGCGACGAAACAAGAGCCGCGCGACGAAACAAGAGCCGCGGGCGACGAAACAAGAGCCGCGGGCGACGAAACAAGAGCCGCGCGACGAAACAAGAGCCGCGCGTCGAAACAAGAGCCGCGCAACAAAATAATAGCCGCGGGCGACAATTTTTTTTGTCGCACGACATTTTCGCCGCTTCGCGAATTTTTCGCCGTTTCGCGGATCTTTTCAAAGATTCGCGAATTTTTCGGCGAAACGGAACAGATTCGCTCATCACTAGTTGTAAGTTGTTTTGTCTCCCCAATGTATAAGTCAGAGCACTCTTCACTACACTGGACAGCACAGACCACATTACTCTCATGTGCAGGCGAAGCAACATAGTCATCCCATATGTTGCTGGAACATCAGAAAAACTTTCAACAAAACATCGCATTCCTGTGTTTTTCAAACCCAGCAACACCCTGAGACAAAAGCTGGTGCACCCTAAACCCAAGCACATGAAAAGTAATGTGGGCTATGCCCCCAGTGTAGTGAAAGGTGCTCAGACTTATACATTGGGGAGACAAAACAACCTCTCTGTAAGAGAATGGCCCAACATAGGCGGGCAAACTCCTCAGGACAAGACTCAGCAGTCTATCTACACCTCAAAGAAAAAGGTCACTCTTTTGAGGACAGTAACGTGCCTGGGACACAGCTTGTCATCAACATACAATGCCGCTTTGACACCCTTACCCCGGCGGTTTCACAACAGTTCACACTTCCAGTCATGTACTTTAAAGGATTTTCACCTGCATCAATGAGAATCATGGTACCATTGTGATTGGATCATACCTTCTTACACCTGTCAGTTTCAGCCAACACCTAACTGAATAAGTTCAATTGAACCATTCTGATTGGATGTCTGTGTCTGAACTACAGTACAATCAAGAGTTTAAATACCAGGGAATCCCCTACCAGTCATTTGAACTGAAGAATCCCCTCGGATGAGTGGTGAAACGTTTTAAAAAAAAAACTCAGAAAAGTCCAGTTGTTTTGGACATAATTCTACTAAATACTGTATATCAATCCTAATGTTCAAGCTCATCACACCGAAAACTGAGACCTCGCCCATTTTAACAACATTACAATTAGGGTCACAGATGCCTGTGAACATTACTATTACATAAATGGCTACATTTACACAACATGAAAAACAATAAAAATTATATTAATTGGAATGTCATGTTTTCGGACTTGCCGTATGATGTAAAGAACAGAAAAAAGTCTAAAGATTTGAAGGCAATATTTTCAAGTGACCCTGTCCTCAAAGAGTGAGAGAGCGATCCAATACCAATGTCTAGTGCTCGATACAATATTAGAATAGTTTGTAGTTTAACAGCAACATGGGGAGGCCTGTTTATCAACATTCTCATTTTAGTGGTTATAGAGGTTTTTGAAACCTTGTAAAAACAAATTTTCTCTAAAACCACGAACGCCAAGTTTATTAAAATAACCATTTCTTAAAAAGCTTGAGTGGAAAAAGCCATGAAAAGTCGTCCTAAACCATAAATTGCACAAAAAAATGTTTTAGTAAGAATTTTTATGTGCTTACAAACAAATAAACGCAAAGGAAGATTGTTTCAGTTTGACATTTGCCATTGACTTCTAGATGTTTTTCTCTTATTGCTTGATAAATCATGTTTTTCTGTGGTTTAAAGAAAACGGTAAATTCAACCATTTTTGTGGTAAAACATTAAAATCGTGAAAACCATGATCTTTATTAACTCTGCCCCGTAGTATAGAAGCAACACCAGAAGACAGCAAAGTTCTGGTGAGAAACAGATTAAAACCCTACACAACCTCAGTGATTATTATCAAAGAAATAGAGTCAGTTTTATTAAATATTATATTAGTATTATTATATATTATATTAAATATATTATATTATATTATATAAAACATGGAAATTGGTTAAAAGCCCCCAAACTCTTGCCTATCCTGTACTGCACACAAAAACAAACAAAAAATTGGCACCATCCCACTCTTTTGATTGACATGAAGCACTCAAATAGTGATTGTGATTAGAGATGGGCGGAAATATTTGCCAGACACGGATTTGCAGCAAATTTCCACATTTCTCCATTGTTGAATTTTTTCGCAAAAAGGGACCAAACTTGGCGTGGAAAAATTCACTGCATGTCCAAAAATTGGTGCCCACGTCACAAGAATTGTCTCTCCCATAAAAAGAATTGTTGTGTGTCAAACTTATTGTCACACGCGACTAATTTTTCCTGTTTTGCAAATCTTTTGAAAGATTTGCGAAATTTTCTAAGAAGTAGGACAGGTTCGCTCATCACTTATTGGATTCTTACATAGACAGTAAATAGTAATGAGCGAATCTGTCCCATTTTGTGAAAAATCCGCTAAACTACATGATAATTCACAAGATAGAGTAAAATCCATGAAACGTTTGTTCCGCAACTTTTTTTGCCACGTGTGTTCAATTTGGCATTACCACAACTTTTTCTGATGGGCAACAAATTTTTCTGCAGCACATTTTTGTGGAAGTTTCCTGAAACAATTTGCCAATGGTAATATGCAGAAATACGCTGTGAATCCATGCCTCGCTCTTCACAGCAAAGGTTAGGATGGCAAAAGTTTGTGTGATGCGGATTTTAAGTACAGGTTATCCAGAAAGCTCCGAATTACGGAAAGGCCATCTCCCATAGACTCCATTTTAATCAAATAATTCAGAATTTTAAAACTGATTTCCTTTTTCTCTGTAATAATAAAACAGTACCAGTACTTGATCCCAACTAAGATATAATTACCCCTTATTGGGGCAGAACAGCCCTATTGGGTTTATTTAATGGTTAAATGATTCCCTTTTCTCTGTAATAATAAAACAGTACCTGTACTTGATCCCAACTAAGATATAATTACCCCTTATTGGGGGCAGAACAGCCCTATTGGGTTTATTTAATGGTTAAATGATTCCCTTTTCTCTGTAATAATAAAACAGTACTTGTACTTGATCCCAACTAAGATATAATTACCCCTTATTGGGGGCAGAACAGCCCTATTGGGTTTATTTCATGGTTAAATGATTCCCTTTTCTCTGTAATAATAAAACAGTACCTGTACTTGATCCCAACTAAGATATAATTACCCCTTATTGGGGCAGAACAGCCCTATTGGGTTTATTTAATGGTTAAATGATTCCCTTTTCTCTGTAATAATAAAACAGTACCTGTACTTGATCCCAACTAAGATATAATTACCCCTTATTGGGGGCAGAACAGCCCTATTGGGTTTATTTCATGGTTAAATGATTCCCTTTTCTCTGTAATAATAAAACAGTACCTTGTAATTGAACTAATATATAAATAATCTTTATTGGATGCAAAACAATCCTATTGGGTTAATTCATGTTTTATTGATTTTTTAGTAGACTTAAGGAATGGATGTCCAAATTACGGAAAGATCCCTTATCCGGAATACCCTCGGTCCTGAGCATTCTGGATAACAGGTCCTATACCTGTACCATGCTTTGACCCAAAACAGAGATGGAATCTAGTCAGACCTGTATAAATGTATATCTTTTTAGATCTGGCGATCGCGTAGTTTAATAAAAGCCGACTGAAATTCTTTGTTCTTTAGTGTATAAATCAGTGGATTCAACATGGGGATCAGCACAATGTGCAAAAGGGCAAAAAACTTGTCTCTTTTGGAATAATAGCTTGTGGTGGGTCTCACATACAAAAAAACTAGAGTCCCATAAAAAATAATAACACAGCTCAGGTGAGAAGCACAGGTAGAAAAGGCTTTTTGTCTTCCCTCTGAGGATTGTATTTTCAGGATAGCAGAGATGATAAATATGTATGAGGTCAGAATAGGCAGAAAGAAACTGAAGACCACCAGTGCCCCTTCAATGTAGTTTAGAAGCTGCACCATGAAGGTGTCACTGCAGGAAAGCTTTAGCAGCGGTGTAACATCACAGAAGAAATGCTCAATGACGTGGGAACCACAATATGACAGTTTGGATATAACGGTAACGTGCCCAATAGGGTCCAAAAAACTAACGACCAATGATGCAACGATCAACGTAAGGCAGAGCTTCGGAGTCATCCGGGCAATATAACGAAGTGGATCACAAATGGCGACATAACGATCATACGCCATGATGGTCAGCAGAGAGTATTCAACTAGAAGCAAAGAGATGTAGACATACATCTGAGCCATGCACCCTGAATACGTCATATTCTTCTGTCGTGTGAGAAGCAGGTGTAATAAAGTAGGCAAGATATTAGTGGTGGAAACGATATCATTCATCGAAAGAGTCAATAGTAACAAGTACATGGGGGTGTGTAAGTGAGAATGTAACGAAATCACCAAAACCACAGTGAGATTTCCTAGAAGAATGAGAAGGTAGATGCCGAGGAACACAATAAAGGGCAACAGTTGCAGCTCGGGATCATCAGAAAATCCTTGGATTAAGAAATCTGACACATTTCCTGGCGGCATTTTCAAGTATTTTTTATTGGTTACAAAGGTAGAAATACCACATTCCACAGTTCCTCTGTTACCAAAAGAGACTTTCGTGTTGATGGAGCAGTAGCGCAGTGCCTTTCCAGGTTCTATTTTCTTTTATGTGCCTGGCACTCTAATGCTTAATGTTGCTTTGCACATAGGTTTAGCCAAGGAATTCAAATGGAGATGTTGGTAAAGCAGGGGTTCCCCCAAATAAGTCTGCAATAAAAATATTATACTGGGAGCCGGATAATAGGATATTGAGGATTTTTTAGACAGTCCATTCAATATGTGATAGAGCGGTTACATGAGCCGATATATTGTTCTCTTGGTATCTAAGAAGGATCACATCAAACATCTCAAGTGCTCTCTCATCATACTCATTTTATAATACTTACATTTTTGCTTTTCCAAACAAAGCAAGGGCATTCCCTGTAATCGATTATGAGGTTTATGTTACAATTAACATTGTTTTTATATTATTTTACTTTACAAAATCACATTTTTTGGGGGTTTGGAAAACTTTCACCATTTCATTCCTCTCCAAAACGGCTAGAAACAAAGTACAGTGAAAGCAATACGTACACAATATATTGTAGAAAGCCTATAGTAAAATGCATTCAGGTGTCTCATTTGCACATACACTGACTCAGATCAAACAATAGAGATGTATAGTTCCTCGTATTTCCTTATATAAACAAACGCCTTCCCTGGAGCATGTAGCCACATCGGATCAATTACTGGCTAAGCCATTTCTAGATAAAATAAGAATGGTCCCTTTGGCACCAGTAATGTAACCCCTGGAGACCATGGAGGTCTGTAGCATAGAGACACCATTACTTTCCGGCACTAAGTGAGATGAACAATTTGTAACCTATTGATAAAGCGTCAATGTTAAAGAACACAGTCTATTTCACTGGAGGGGCCAACATTTTAGGCACCCCCACAGTGAAAATGGGCGCTAGTAGTGATGAAAAATCTTTCCCGTTTTGCGTCGCTGAAAAATTGTTTAAAAAAAATGTTTGAAAAGATTCACAAAATGGTGAAAATGTTGCAAGTTTAAAAAAAAATGTTTGCGTACATCATTTTTCAGCCACGTGCGAAAATCTTTTGATGCATATGTAAAAAACATGACGGGCATGACTTTTTTTTTGAAGAACGTCATTTCTTTTACTCATGCAACTTTTTTTGACACACATCAATTTTTTTAACGTTGATGCGTGCCAAATTTTTTTGCAGCGAATTTTGGCGCCCGTTTCGTGATAGATCCCAAAATGGCGAAACACAGAAATTCGCAGTAAATCCATGCCTGGCGAATGATTTCACTCATCACTAACGCTAAGTTGTTTCCTCAGGCTGGTGCTCCTGTTAGGAGAGAACTTCACTAGGCTGTGGGAGAAACCAGAGCGTCACACCGCCATTTTATTTACCTTTCTCCCAGTGTCCCAGGAAATTTGTGCAGGGGATTCCTGGTGTGACCGCCATTTTACTTACTTTTGTCCCGGTGTCCCACCAGGTTTCTTCCACAACCTAGTGAAGTTCTCTCCTAACAGGAGCACCAGCCTGAGGAAACAACTTGGCATTAGTGATGGGCGAAATCATTTGCCAGGTATGGATTCGCAACGAATTACCATATTTCGCCATTGGGGGATTTTTTCACGAAATGGGCGTCAATATTCGCTGTGGAAAAATTCGGCACGCATCAACGTGCGTTAAAAAAATTGATGTGCAGCAAAAAAAGTTGCATGAGTAAAAGAAATGACGTGAGAAACCTGAGCGTCACACTGCCATTTTACTTACCTTTCTCCCAGTGTCCCAGGAAATTTGTGCAGGGGATTCCTGTGACACTGGGAAAAAGGTGACCGCCATTTTACTTCCTTTTCTCCTGGTGTCTTACCAGGTTTCTTCAGGCTGGTGCCTTTTCCTCAGGCTGGTGTTCCTGTTAGGAGTAGTGATGGGAGAAATGGTTCGCCAGGCATGGATTCATGGCGAATTTCCGCGAAATGGATGACAAAATTTACCGCAGAAAAATTGTCGCCGGCGCCAAAAAAGAATAGTCGCGGGCGTCATAGGAATACCCGCGCAACGAAATAATTGCCGCGGGCGACAAAAGAATAGCCGTGCGACAAAATAATAGCCGCGTGACAAAATAATAGCTGCGGGCGACAAAAGAATAGCCATGCGTCAAAAGAATAGCCATGGGTGACAAAATAATAGTTACAGGCGACAAATTTTTTGCCACATGACATTTTTGCCGTTTCGCAAATTTTTCACCGTTTCGCGGATCTTTTGAAAGATTCGCAAATTTTTCGGCGAAGCAGAACGGAACAGATTCGCTCATCACAAGTTGAGAGAGAACTTCACTAGGCTGTTGAAAAAACCTGAGCGTCACACCACCATTTTACTTACCTTTCTCCCAGTCTCCCAGGAATCCCCTGCACAAATTCTGAATTCCTATATGCGCAGGTGTGGTAAAGGATACACAAGGTTTTTTAGATTTTTGAGCCAAGTACCAAGGGGACTAAGCGCCAATGTAAGGAGATGACTGCGCAGCACTCATTTTTGTGCGGTTCTCCCCTAATAAGAGCCCCACCCTGGGGAAAAAACTTAGCTATCTATTTCACTAGGGGGTGCCTAACATTTTGGCACCCCCAGTGAAATAGACTTAACATTTCTTTTAAAAACTGGTACAGATTGTACACGTTTTTCCAACTTTACCTACAGACAAAGTTTTAACTTTGATAGAAGTCTTTTTTTTTTACAATATGATTCCCATTTTGTAACTTAAAAATCCTATTTTTCAAAAACTTCAACATTCTGTTTATTAAAGGGATGCTGTTGTGATGGGGCACTTTTTATTATGTTGGGTTGAAAACCCCAACATACTGTTCTTTGACTGCAGCTTATTCTTCCGCTTCTTCTTAGCGCCCCCCATTTTCTAAACGCTACTCCTCCTACAGTTTTAGGGGTACAACATCCAAACTCTCCAAACTACTTCACCTTATAGCAAAGCTTTTGCTTTTCTAAGCAAAACTGCCCCCCCATCTTTTTATGGTGAACCCCCCAATTTTCCCATTGACTTTGACAGGGAAGATTTTCAGTCTGCTGCCACTCTTACAGCTTTGAAGCTACACCCCCCAAACTTGAATACAATAATAATAGGGTCACCCTGAATGAAATAGTGACATTTTTTGGATCACCCAAAGTGGGAGGGACCAACAACAGCCAACCCACCTGACTTTAATGGGGAAATTGAAACTGCTGCCAATCTTACAGCTTTGAGGCTACACTCCCCAAACTCGAATCACAGTCATGGGCTCAGCCAGAATAGATTATGCTAATTGTTGGATGCCCAAAAGTGGGCAGAGCTGTGAACAGCCAATCAGATTTTACCTATTGACTTTCAATGTGGGAAATCCAACCTGCTGCCATACTCACAGTAATTACGCCGGGGGCCCCAAACTTTGCAGAGTTAGGCACCAGGTAACAGGGGTTCAAGGTTCGAAAAAGTGGGTAGAGCCACAAACAGCCAATCAGATTTTACCTACTGACTTTTTTTTACCTGCTGCCATTCTCACAATATTAACACCAGGCTCCCAAAACTTTGCACAGTCACTGGGTGACTATATGCCAAGTTCAAAAAAGTGGGCGGAGCTAACAACAGATTCCACCTATACATTTAAATTCAAACTGCTGTAGTTCTTTAAATATTAATACTAAGGTCCCCAAACTTTGCAGAGCTAGTCACCAGGTAACTGCGGTTTAGAGACCAACAGCCAATCAGATTTTACCTATCAAATTTTAATGGCAAAATTTAACCTGCTGCCAGTATTAACACTAGGGTCACTAGGGGACTGCATTTGTAGGTTTTAAAAAGTGGGTGGAGCCACCAACAGCCAAACAGACTTCACCTATTGAATTTTTTTTAAATTTAAATTTAAAATGCTGCCTTTCTCACACTATTTACAGTATGTCAGGGTTCCCAAACTTTGCACAGTAGGTCACTGGGTGACTATGTATTCAGGTTTAGAAGCCACCAACAGCCAATCACATTTCTTTAATTTATTTCAGTGTGGAAATTTTAAATGCCAATGTCTCCTCACTCCAACTTGCAGCACAGCAGTAAAGTGTGCCTGAGTCTGAGCTTTCAGCCAGCACTACACATTAGAACTGCTTTCAGCTAACCTATTGTTTCTCCTACTCCCATGTAACTGGAGGAGTCCCAAGCCAGACTTGGATTTCTTACTATTGAGTGCTATTCTGATACCTACTGGGAGCTGCTATCTTGCTCCCTTCCCATTATTCTACTGATCGGCTGCTGGGGGTGAGGGGGGGATATCACTCCAACTTGCAGCGCAGCAGTAAAGTGTGCCTAAGTCTGAGCTTTCAGAAGGAGCCAGCACTACACATTAGAACTGCTTTCAGCTAACCTATTGTTTCTCTTACTCCCATGTAACTGGAGGAGTCCCAAGTCAGACTTGGATTTCTTACTATTGAGTGCTATTCTGTAAATGGGACTTTTCTAAGAGCCTAAAGGAATTTCTTCCCAGAATCCTGTTATGACTTATTTGCATACGTATGAGGCGGTCTCCTCAACCCTTTTAGCTTGTTTGTGTATCCCCACTCCTGGCTCTACCTAAGCTGATCAGAAAACCCTGCACTACACTGAGGAGCCCCAAGAAGGGCGAAACCGGTCTGTAGTTGGGAATCTGATCAGCTATTATCCCGGCTTTTGCATTGAAAACCCAGTGGGTCAGCATTAGTCTATAGGATAAACCCATGTAAATGGGACTTTTCTAAGAGCCTAAAGGAATTTCTTCCCAGAATCCTGTTATGACTTACAGTATTTGCATACGTATGAGGCAGTCTCCTCAACCCTTTTAGCTTGTTTCTGATACCTACTGGGAGCTGCTTTCTTGCTCCCTTCCCATTGTTCTGCTGGGAGGGGGGTTGCAATCTTAAATTCATATTGATGGCATGCTGGTCCTTCGTATATACATATGGGTATATAAGAAGAAAAAGGTCCCAAAATGGGCCGAAATGTTGGTTGTACACGCAATTATGATACACTAGTATTTATTTGAACCATAAGACCCTTGGTGCTGGTTGTGTTTGATTCGGTATCTATATGGTATTCTGTGCACAGGGGCTGTCCACACGACTCTATAGTTTTTGAGAACTTGGAGAATGCTGGAATATGGATCCATTTGTTTGTTTGGTAAAACTTAGCTTACATTCATTTTTTGGGTCACACCATTGACCAGTTAACTTCCACAAAATCTCGTTTGTTAACTAGGGCAACTGGCTGCCAGGAATAGATTGCTTTTAAAAATGTTAATATATATTTAATTAGAACACTAATGAGGCCTCCATGGGTCTTTCCTCTACAGACACAATTGCCGTATTATCTAGGGAAATTTGCTTACACTATTTTCTCCTCTGGCCTCTCTTGGGCTCTGTGATGTTTTCTCTTCTCACCACATACATATATATATATACTGTATATCTCAAGTTAGTTGGTTACAACAACCTGTATAATTCTTAATTCTGCACCGGAATCCTTGTCTTTAGGGATAAACAGAACATTTTTCAACAGCAGGAAAAATTCATCTCAGCAAAGTAAGTCAAATTATTCTTACGGATGCAACTTACTTTTTCTTAATTGACCAAACCAATTTCATGTCTCTCCCTTCATAACTATTGGGTCAAGGTTGTAAAGACTGTAAAGACCAAAACTCTTATATACAAATAACTTGACATCAAAGTATTTTTGCTGCACAATACCAATTGGAACATGTAGTCTTTAACATTATCCTGAGCACAATAATGCATACATCTTAGTACTGGAGAGCTGAACCCACACCTACAGTTAGAGAGTAGAATGGAATAATAATTGTTTTTACTGGAAAAAAATAACTCAGTGTTCTATGGGAATATAATCTTGGAGCAACCATTCCAGTCGGCATGTACTTGTGTTGGATGCAGGTCGGTTTTCTTTCTTGGAATCCACATTCCATAATCTAAAATGGCTTCCTTGAGGGGAACATGACCAGGAAGCAGTGATAGGTTTATCATAGATAAAAGGGTAAGTAAGGGGCAGAATGTAGGGTGGAGGGTCCATGGGTAGTTCACAATTTTTTTTACCATTTTGGGTGAAAACACTGGGAGCTCAAAACTAACAAAATAATAATACAATGAACTCTCTAATTCTTTATTCACCAGTAGGTTCTTCCAGCATCCACTGAGATTAGAAAAAGAGAGGTTCCATTCTAATATTAAAAACAGGGTTGTTATAGTAAGCACTGTATAATAGTAATGAGTGAATCAGCCCTGTTTCGCCAAAAAACTTGCGAAAAAATTGAAAAATTAGTGAACTGGTGAAAAAATAGTGAAGCGTTTGTGGCGCCTTTTTTTGATGCGATCATATCCTTTTCACCTATTTTGATGTAACCATGTCTTTTTTTTACATGACCGCAAAATTTCACTGCTATTTTGCAAAACAATTCTTCGATGGCGAAATATGCTGGGAATCCATGCCTGGCTTATTACTACTGTAGAATTTTCTCCCTAAAGTGTTTGTTCCAGCAGATACATAAGACCAGGGATCCCCAACCTTTTTAACTCGTGAACAACACTCAGATATAAAGAGTGTTGGTGAGCCACACAAGGATGAAAAGAGTATTTTGGAGATGCCAATTAAGGGCTGTGATTGGCTATTTGGTAGCCCCATGTGAACTGCTGGCCTGCAGGAGGCTCTGCTTGGGCTTCCAAAACTTGCCTCCAAGCAACATCCAAGCAACATGTTGCCCCCGAGCCACTGGTTGGGGATCACTGCACTAGACAGTTTCAAGAAAGGGTTGAATGGGTTTTTAGCAAGTGAGAAAATACAGAGTTAATGAAATCAGTTAGAATCAAATTGATTCCTGGAGTCAGGAAAGATTTTTCCCCTGCTAAAGGTGGCCATACACGGAGACGGCAGCTTATCGGCCCGTGTAGGGGCAGCAATGACGGGCATGCCCGACCGATATCTGGCCTGAAATTGGCCAGATATCGATCGGGCAGTTTAAAAGATTTAGTCGGATCGGGGACCGAATCTGCTCGTTGATGCGGTCCCCGAACCAACTGCCGCCATTATAAAGAATTAGCCTAAATTTGCCCAATATCACCCACCCGTAGGTGGCGATATCGGGAGACAATCTGCTCGCTTGGCACCTTAAGGTACATTGGAGAGGCTGCAGATGGAATTGTTTGCCTTTCTCTATAGTAACTAGGGTTTAGACAGGTTTTATTTATACCAAAAGGTAAAACTCGATGAATGTGTTATTTTCAACTTCAATCACTGCTACACCGTGTTGTGTTAAACACACATAAATGTAATTATAAACAGATTGCAGGAGTACATTCTATAATCTAACAGATTCCAATTCATTTGCCATGTCCATGGGGCAATGTCTCTTTTGCTGCTGTAACCCAATGGCATTGTGTTTTTGGAGATATATCACAAACTTAAAAACAAACAAAAAAAAACAAGGAAAATAAAACAGATTCTACCCCATTTACTGTATGTACGACTGATATATATAATATAATTTACTGTGTCAAATTTTAGACTGATATTGTAGTACAAATCTATCAAGGAGGCACAGTGGGTAAAATAACATGAATATGGATGTTTCCATAAAGCATATGCTGTTTGTTCTTGTATTGACAAAGGATGACTACAGAGACAGCAGGAAACCAGTCTGAGATAACCACGTTTACAATGCAATGTTTTTCAGAGAAAACCGAGCTCCAAATCCCTCTTTTCATAGTCTTCCTGCTCATCTTCCTCATCATTATCATTGGTAACATTGTTATTTTTGCAACGATTATTTCCAGTTCCCACCTGCACACCCCAATGTATATTTTCTTGTGTGTCCTTTCATTTCTGGACATCTGCTATGCCTCGACAACCCTACCCAAGCTTCTGGTCATGCTCGCCACCCAACGGAAGATCATCTCATTTGTAGGGTGCATGACGCAGCTGTATTTCTTTCTGTCATTTATTTGCACGGAATTCCTTCTTCTTGCCACCATGGCCTATGACCGCTATGCTGCAATTTGTCACCCACTTCATTATACTTTACTTATGAGTCTGAAGAATTGTGTGAAACTTCTAGCAGCTTCCTTCGCCATTGGGTTTTTGGACCCTTTTGTATTTGCTTTATTAATAGCAAACTTGTCTTTTTGTGCATCCCGTCTCATCGACCATTTTTTCTGTGATGTTAGCCCAGTGCTGAAGCTCACCTGCAGCGACACCTCCATCTTGGAGATTTTGATCTACATCAACGGAGCCCTTGTTGGCTCTAGTGCATTTATCCTCACCTCAACTTCTTACATCTTTATCATCTGCACAATAATGAGGATCCGATCATCCCACGGACAACAAAAAGCCTTTTCTACCTGCGCGTCCCACCTGATGTGCGTTCTCATTTTTTATGTTACAATCATCTGTTTGGATACAAGACCCATAAAAGCTTTCAATCCAAAGCGGGACAAATTCTTTTCTCTCTTGTATATGACATTGATCCCTTTGCTAAATCCTATTATTTATACCTTGAAGAATAATGATTTCAAAGAATCTTTAAAGAAACTGATAACCAAAAGATGTGCATACTCAAAGTAACCCAAAGTTATTATATAATGTTAATCTTTCCAAATGATGTGATCTGGAATTCTGTTCATTGTTTTGAAAATCTCATGTAGGTAGTGGGAATTTTTTTCAAGCTTTCTGGCCTTAAATTATGCAACTCCAAATAAAGTTTTTCATGGGAAAACATGAGGGTGCAGGAGCTAATTTTAGCAGCATGTTCTTGTTCCATGAGTCAAGGAACAAGAATGTGAGAACCTTGCCTCAGACGACAGAGAGCAGCCAGTTAGTGATGAGCGAATCTGTCCCGTTTTGCTTTGCACTACAATATGCACAACAATATGTTTGATGAGAGACAATTCTTTTTGACGTGAGAGACAATTTTTTTGATGAGAGACAATTCTTTTTGACGTGAGAGACGGTTCTTTTTGACACAACTGAAAATTCTTTTGATGAGAGACAATTCTTTTTGACAGGAGAGACAATTCTTTTTGACAGGAGAGACAATTCTTTTGATGAGAGACAATTCTTTTTGACGCGAGAGACAGTTCTTTTTGACACAAGAGAAAATTCTTTTGATGAGAGACAATTCTTTCTGACACGAGAGACAATTATTTTGATGAGAGACAATTCTTTTTGATGCGAGAGACAATTCTTTTGATGAGAGACAATTCTTTTTGACGCGAGAGACAGTTCTTTTTGACACAAGAGAAAATTCTTTTGATGAGAGACAATTCTTTTTGACGCGAGAGACAATTCTTTTGATGAGAGACAGTACTTTTTGACATGAGAGACAATTCTTTTGATGAGAGACAGTTCTTTTTGACACGAGAGACAATTCTTTTGATGAGAGACAATTCTTTTTGACGCGAGAGACAATTCTTTTGATGAGAGACAGTTCTTTTTGACGCAAGAGACAATTCTTTTGATGAGAGACAATTCTTTTTGACGCGAGAGACAATTCTTTTGATGAGAGACAATTCTTTTTGATGCGGAGACAATTCTTTTGATGAGAGACAATTCTTTTTGACACGAGAGACAATTCTTTTGATGAGAGACAATTCTTTTTGATGCAAGAGACAATTCTTTTGATGAGAGACAATTCTTTTTGACACGAGAGACAATTCTTTTGATGAGAGACAGTACTTTTTGACACGAGAGACAATTCTTTTGATGAGAAACAGTTCTTTTTGACACGAGACAATTCTTTTGATGAGAGACAATTCTTTTTGACGTGAGAGACAATTCTTTTGATCAGAGAATTCTTTTTGACGCGGAGACAATTCTTTTGATGAGAGACAATTCTTTTTGACACAAGAGACAATTCTTTTGATGAGAGACAGTTCTTTTTGACACGAGAGACAAGTCTTTTTATAAGAGACAATTCTTTTGATGAGAGACAATTCTTTTTGACACAAGAGACAATTCTTTTGATGAGAGACAATTCTTTTTGGCGCAAGACATTTTTTTGATGTGTGACAATTCTTTTGATGAGCGAGACAATTATTTTTTGACGCACGACAATTCTTTTGACGCTCGCGCCAATTCTTTTGATGCGGGTGACAATTTTTGGATGTGCAGTGAATTTTTCTGCAGCAATTTTTTTCATCCATTTCACGAAAAAATCCTCCAATGGCGAGACGCGGAAATTGGTAGACATTTTTTTTCACCCATCACTATGGCCGTTTTGCTGGATTCATATTCCAGCATTCCAAAAATATATACAGGTATGGGACCTGTTATCCAGAATGCTCGGGACCAAGGGTATTCTGGATAAGGGGTCTTTCCATAATTTGGATCTCCATACCTTAAGTCTACAAAAAAATCAATAAAACATTAATTGAACCCAATATGATTGTTTTGCATCCAATAAGCTCTGCACATTGGATGAAATCTTTATTTCCATGGGAGGTAACATAGTAACATTGTAGGTTAGGTTGAAAAAGACACACACCCATCAAGTACCTGTACTTGATCCCAACTAAGATATAATTACCCCTTATTGGGGGCAGAACAGCCCTATTGGGTTTATTTCATGGTTAAATGATTCCCTTTTCTCTGTAATAATAAAACAGTACCTGTACTTGATCCCAACTAAGATATAATTACCCCTTATTGGGGCAGAGCAGCCCTATTGGGTTTATTTCATGGTTGAATGATTCCCTTTTCTCTGTAATAATAAAACAGTACATGTACTTGATCCCAACTAAGATATAATTACCCCTTATTGGGGGCAGAACAGTCCTATTGGGTTTATTTAATGGATAAATGATTCCCTTTTCTCTGTAATAATAAAACAGTACCTGTACTTGATCCCAACTAAGATATAATTACCCCTTATTGGGGGCAGAACAGCCCTATTGGGTTTATTTAATGGTTAAATGATTCCCTTTTCTCTGTAATAATAAAACAGTACCTGTACTTGATCCCAACTAAGATATAATTACCCCTTATTGGGGCAGAACAGCCCTATTGGGTTTATTTCATGGTTAAATGATTCCCTTTTCTCTGTAATAATAAAACAGTACATGTACTTGATCCCAGCTAAGATATAATTACCCCTTATTGGGGGCAGAACAGTCCTATTGGGTTTATTTAATGGATAAATGATTCCCTTTTCTCTGTAATAATAAAACAGTACCTGTACTTGATCCCAACTAAGATATAATTACCCCTTATTGGGGGCAGAACAGCCCTATTGGGTTTATTTCATGGTTAAATGATTCCCTTTTCTCTGTAATAATAAAACAGTACCTGTACTTGATCCCAACTAAGATATAATTACCCCTTATTGGGGCAGAACAGCCCTATTGGGTTTATTTAATGGTTAAATGATTCCCTTTTCTCTGTAATAATAAAACAGTACCTGTACTTGATCCCAACTAAGATATAATTACCCCTTATTGGGGGCAGAACAGCCCTATTGGGTTTATTTCATGGTTAAATGATTCCCTTTTCTCTGTAATAATAAAACAGTACCTGTACTTGATCCCAACTAAGATATAATTACCCCTTATTGGGGCAGAACAGCCCTATTGGGTTTATTTCATGGTTAAATGATTCCCTTTTCTCTGTAATAATAAAACAGTACCTGTACTTGATCCCAACTAAGATATAATTACCCCTTATTGGGGCAGAACAGTCCTATTGGGTTTATTTAATGGTTAAATGATTCCCTTTTCTCTGTAATAATACAACAGTGTACTTTATTCCAACTAGGATATAATTAATCTTTACTAAAGGCAAAACAATCCTATTGAGGTTTAATTTTTTTAGTAGACATGAAGAATATTGATGTAAATTATGGTCTCAGAGATTCTTTATAACTGGTCCCATACCAATAGTTTGTTGCACCTACTAACCCCGAATATTCTGGAAGACCCTAAATAGATGACTTTGTTTTATCAACAAAATGTAAAACATTATCAAAAGATGTTTTTGGTGTGGCCACACCCCTTTCCAATAAGTATTAAAGAACCAGGCAAAAGGCATAAAATAAAGTAAACGGAATGCTCATTCGCTCATCAGTGTTATCCTTAGTATCACTGTGTGTTCCATGCAAAGAGCTTCCGCATGTAATAATTTGCCCCACCGTTCATGCATTACACTATGGAAACTTGGATATCACTCAGAAATACAATTTATTAAGACCATTGAAATAAGGCTACCTAGGCATATTAGATGTTTCAGCCTATGGAAAAAAATGTTTTGAGTAAATTCAACTTCTATACCAGCATCCAAGGGCAAGATTCAGAATTACCGATATACTTCCTTGCTCCTCCCCCACCAATGGCACTTGACAAGCATGTCCTCTCTCACCTATGCTATTTGCCTTAGTATGAGATCCCTTGGTCATCGTGATTAAAGATAATTTCCAAATAAAATGTTAAAATTTGGGCATAGAAACTAAAACAATCTTTGCAGTTGATTTATTTGTATTCTTAGCTGACCCAATTACTCTCTTAGAACCATGCTTACAATATTAAGCACCTTTGGTCCATACTCTGAATCATACATTAACTGGCTCCTTACTGACTCCTTACTCCACTGATAAATTCCCACTTCCTTGTCTATTGTCCCAGGTCCCTCTACAATGGACTGACTCCTTTCGTAACCTTGGAATCATCATCCACTCTGACTAATAAATATGAAACTGTAAACCTTGGCCCAGTGTTTCAAGCCATGATCCAATAACTCACTGAGTGGACCAAATTTCCTCTATCTCTGTGGGGCATAACAACTTATTCAAAATAATATTCTTACCTACATTTCTATATCTCCTTCACAATGTCCCCAGTGTTAATTCCCAGAGAGAGTTAATCAAGCACTCCTTCTGTTCATATGGAATAATACAACCGTAAGAATACTACTGGAGAAACTAGAAGCCCCCTATGACCTAGGAGGCCTAGCGCTCCCCAATCTGTATGTCTATTATCTGGTCTCCCATTTCTATGATCTCTGTTGGTGCTTTGTTTGTGTCTGATCCAAATAACCCTAATATGCATTTCCAGGCACTGATCCTAGAATCCATGCATTAGAGAACTGCCCAGTATATCGTCAATGCTCTTTACCCCCTATTGACCTATTGTGATCTTTCAAAAAAAAAAATATATATATATTCTCCTCCATGCTTGACCCCTACACTCCTGTTATAGGGAAATACTCACCTTCCACACCTACACAACCTCCAGAACCTTAAAGCCTATTATTGGTGATACAATAAATACCTGGGGGATGTCTTGGATGACTTGGGTCTCCTTACTTATACAGCCCTAACTCAGAAATGTCTTCCTCAGCAACTTCTCACTCTTTGACACTCTTTCAAACAAAATCTTCATTCTCCTAACCCACAAAAAATGGTACCCTGACTGTATCAGATCCTTATGACTAAAGGCCCCAACGCCTTTGACTTGGTAAATGTGACCCCAGGGGACTGGGTAGAAGCAACTTTCTGATCTTATCTAGACATGGTAGTGGTAATTCAATACAAATTTCTGCACTAATTATATATCTCCACAAGTAAACTTAAAGACATGGCTAAGGGGACTGATTATACCTAGATGTAATTCACATGGATCACATTCACTCATATGATCTGGAAGTACCCTTCCATAATCTTATATTGGCCCATAGTTGTCAACTTCCTAGCTATTAATTTAGACTTCCCAATGATAGTTACCCCACAGGTCTGTATTGTTGAGATTTTATACAAACTTCATCCACATATACTACAAACATACTTTATAATGGATGGGAACATGTTTAGCATTATGGCTACAATCGGTCAATAAAGCTATCCCCCTAATCAAGTTAACTGCAAAAACCAGGGGTTCCATCAATAAATATAATAAAACTTGGTATCCTTGGTGTGAACTAGACCTCCATCTCTATGATCTACTACTGTATGATCTGCTATGTGTAAACCTTAAATAACTCTGGTGGTGTGACACTGATTTATAACCTACTGTTGTTCCCCTATTTAATTATGTTTTTTTATACTATGTTGGTTGCAAAAACACATTTAGGGGGGACATTTATTATTGTACGAACGCTCCAAGCTTTCTTTCTGTGACAATTTCGTACCTTGCGTGACAATTTCGTACTTTGTGACAAAATTTGTGCGACAAAATCATATTGTCATGCCGAGTACGAAAGTTTTGGATTCATTCAAGCTTCGGTATGGTGACGTTCCCTCAGTAGGGATGAGTGTATTTCTAACCGTCTCGCGTCTCCCGAAACGGCACGAAAATTGGCGAGCCGGCAAAATAATCACAAAACACATTTGTTGTTCGATTTTTTGATGTGACCATGAGCTTTTTTGACATGGCCAAGCCCAATTTTGACACGCCCAATTTTGGACGTGCAACCTTATTTTTTTTACGCACAACAAATTTTTCTGCTGCGAATATTCACAATGGTGAAATGCTGAAAGTCACTGCGAATCCATGCCTGGCGAAAAAATTCACTCATCAATCCAACTGAGACAAATAAGTGGTCATTTTCAATTACCCCAATCGCAAGAGATAGAACACTAAGGAGCTCACAACTCCGCTCATTAATGGTCATCTAAAAACCATTCCTTCGTTAATTCATTGGACTTATCACTTGCTACAGCAGTGCTGTATTCGTGGGAAATTGTAGGTTGGAGCATAGAAACATGCAACACTTTTTAGTAAAAAAACATGGAAGACCATGTCCCTTTTTGCGCCTTTTACACTGTCCTGCCAATTAAAACCAACATTATGTCTTTCTTGTAAAAAAAAAATGCTTGGTAACTGGATATGTATGTATATTTTCCAGTTACGTTGGGATACCATCTGTAGTAAGAGTTATAGGACCATGTGCTGGTTCTGGACCACCAAAATGGTGATATGGATGATGTAGTGCCCACAGTCTTGTAACAGATGTTCTCTTGTGTTTATAACTCCTCTGTTTAAATCTATTATTTGTAGTCTAGGAGCTGACTTTATAGGTGTCTTCTCAGCACCATCAAGACTGACCCCAAGAAAATATTCTTTTTTTCTGCTTTGCAAAAGCAATTTTAAATTCTTTATTCTTGAGGGTATAAATAAAAGGATTTAGCATGGGAACTAACACAATGTTCAAAAGAGACAAAAACTTGTCCTTCTCTGGATCGTAAGCTGTTGTTGGCCTCATGTACAAGCAGTAGATTGTTCCATAGAAGATACTCACACAAGTCAAATGGGAAGCGCATGTAGAAAAAGCCTTTTTTTGTCCTTCAGAGGACTTAATTCCCAGAATAGTTTGGATGATAAGAATGTAAGAAATACAAGTAAAGGTAAATGTACTTAACAAAAGGAAAGTCCCATTGAGGAAAATCAGAAGTTCTACAGTAGAAGTATCACTGCAAGTGAGTTTTAATACAGGAGTGATGTCACAATAGAAATGGTCAATCTGATTGGATGAACAGAAAGAAAATTGTGATATTACTGCATTATGGGGAACAGGGTCAAGTAATCCAGTGGTCCAAACAGCAGCAATATACTTAGCACCAAGCTGTGGATTCATAAGTGAGTGATAACGAAGAGGCAGACAAACTGCGATGTAACGATCGTAAGCCATAACCGTGAGAAGGAAAAATTCAATACAAGTAAAAGCCATGAAGAAAAACAACTGCATTTTACACCCAGTGGTGGATATGGTCTTGTGCTGTGTAATGAGCATGGTTAGAAGTTTTGGTAGAATAGCCGAAGTGTGCAAAATCTCCAAAATGGAAAAGTTACTCAAGAACCAATACATGGGGGTGTGAAGGTGGGGGTCCACTGTGACTGTTGTGCAAATTGTTATGTTTCCTGTTAAAATGATGAAGTAGATGAGAAAAAATAGCACAAAAAGGGGGACCTGGAGTTCTGGTGCATTGGAAAAACACTGCACTATGAACTCAATGACCTCTGACTGATTTCCCACAATTCCTTTGGGGAGCATCTTGTCTATAAAAGATAAAGAAAAACCAAATCATGAATTAGACAAAAGCAAATAAAGTTTATACTTGTGTATAGTCACAAGGGTGTAAGGTTCTTAATGCAGTCTATAGATCAGTGATCCCCAACCAGTGGCTCAGGGGCATCATGTTGCTCCCCAACCCCTTGGATGTTGCTTCCAGTGCCCCCAAACCAGGTAGTTATTTTTGAATTCCTGACTTGGGGGCAAGTTTTGGTTGAATAAAAACAAGATTTCCTACCAAATAAAGCCCCTGTAAGCTGATAGGGTTCATAGAGGCTGCCTAATAGCCAATAACAGCCCTTATTTGGCTCCTCCATGAACTTTCATGATGCTTGTGTTGCTCCCCAAGTCTTTTTACATTTGACTGTGGCTCACGAGTAAGAAAGGCTGGGAATCCTGCTATAGACAATACCATAACATAGGTATTTAGATATATATAGACACCCCATGCTGAGGCTGGCACTCTCCATTCCTAAGGCAACCATCCAGGTGCTAACTTAGGTCAAGGTCAAGGTCAAGGGGAGATTTGACCAAGATAGGAAGGTAGGGAGGACAAGATTAATAGGGAGGTATATGTACAAGGCGGAGTGGTCAGTGTGCAGGAATATAAAGGCTTACAGAAGGATAGGAGGAGTTGCTTTCTTTAACACTTCAATTGTGGAGAGAAACAATGGAATTATTAGGTGTGAGTAGAAAATGTGGTTGGACTGCTCTCTCTGGCATCAGGAATGCTTGGTCCTGGTATAGTTCAGTTAGTTTCCTCCTTGGGTACTGGTCCCAGGAGGCAGGGTTCAGAGTAAGGCCTATCAGAGTAAGAGCTTTCCCTTACCCTTTGGAGAACTTCTGCAACTAGTGGTGGGTATGGTGAGTGGCCCATTCACTCTTGTTGGGTTTTGCTGGTAAGCAATCCTGGGGTGAATTTTTCACATTACTACTTTTTGTCATTAGTATTTTGTATTGCATTATTAAAATCTAATGTTTTAAAGTGTATTGTTGTTATTGTGTAAATAAAACAGTTGTCTTATACAGCCATCCTGGAGTCTGTTTTTTGTCCCGGGTTAATTCATAAAATAATGTGTTTTGTAATCTGCATTAATGTAATTACTCATCCAATGATGTCTGAACTGATCTATACCCCCAGTGAGAATGGCCAAATTTACCATAAAGTCACCCAGGGGCCCATGCTTAGGGTGTGTGCCCCATTCGGGAAGGAAAGGGAGTGTGTGTCCAATGGTGCTAAGGGCAGCACAGGCTGCCAATCAGTGTTTAAAGTGTTTGGTGCATCATATTACATAAAAACACACTTATAGCAAAGAAAGAAAGAAAGAAATATAAGGTCTGTTGTAAAAAATGTGCATGGGTTGGCACAGTGGTTAGCATTTCTATTTTGCAGTGCTGGGGTCCAAGTTTCAATTCAAGCCAAGTTCTTTATGTGTGTGCCAGGAATTCCTCCTACACTCCAAAAACCCATGATTAATTGGCTCCTGATAAAACGCACCATGGTAAACCTCTGTCTATAACTTATAAACTGTTGTTGAATGCAATATCTGTGCCTACCAAACCTTTTTGCAAAGCATGGGAAAGAGAACTGAATATAAATATACCCGATGACTTCTGGAGTGGAATTTTTCATTCTGTGTATGAAACATCTAGAGCAGGGGTCGGGAACCTTTTTGGCCATAAACACCACATATCTTAAAATGTAATTCCGTGAGAGCCATACAATATTTTTGGCCGCGGATACTGTGGGGCAAAGTAGGGTGGGTCCCAAGGATGCCAGATGCGATGCGGAGAAGGGCGTGGCCTGTTCTCGGCGGATAGAAGACGTGTTTTAAGGCTTAGAACACGTCTTCTATCCGCCGAGAGCAGGCCACGCCAGCCGTTTTTTTTTTTTTATTAAAGATTTGCCAGAGAGCCAGATGCAGCCATCAAAAGAGCCACATCTGGCTCCCGACCAATAGGTTCCCTACCCCTGATCTAGAGCCTCTGGGATAAATGAAGCCAAATACAAATTGACCACAAGGTGGCATTATACACCAGCTAAACTTAATAGGATATATCCTAACTGCTCCAACAAGTGTTGGAGTTGTAACACTTCTGAAGGAACTCGTGTTCACATTTGGCTTACATGTCCAGCTCTACAGGTCCAACTCTAAAGCAATTTTGGTCTTGAGTGATTGATACTTAAAATAAAGTTACACAGTAACAATATAAAAATCGATGACCATGTTTTAATTATATTAAATGCCTCTTTAGAAAAAAATATTATCATTACAGACCCCCTTAGTCTACATTTCCGTCAGTCATTGATTCCATGGAAGTGGCAATCTACTTCCGCTCCGTATGTTGGCCACTTCCTTGGAATCAATAACTGAAGGAGATGTAGAGTAAGGTAATAGTAATATTTGTTTCCTGAATAGTTGGCAAACACAGAAGATATTAGACAGATGGAAGAACTTAATTATCAATAAAAGTTTCATTTATTGGAATATCTGGTCTCTTTAGCTGAACTTTACTAGAACTTTGTGGCAAGATAGATAACACATTATCAGAAATACCGAGCTCTCGTTTTCCATCCCTTCATAACTGGTACTTTATTCAGCTCTGTATTTTGGAATATTCTAACTTAGTGTAAGTAAAAATCTTATTAATGGGTGAAGGTGTGACTGCAGAGATTTATTTAAGTTTGAATTGGAATTCCCAGAAATTCTTCTGACATTTTTGTAGTAATTCAAATTTTATCGCAGTTTCTAGTCTTTTCCAGGTATTCTGGAATTTGTTGATTTTCCTCAGTAATCGACCCACATTTCCCTTTTTTTCAACTGGTTTTTCCATCTGAAAAAGTTGAATTCCATTGTTGTATATGGGCAACAGAAATCTGCCGGATTCCCGTGCACCTTTGGCAGGATAATGAAGTCAAGGTTTAACTTCTGGTTCTTTATCAATGTCACCATGTTAAAAATATTTACCTTTTTCTTAGCGAATGAAAATGCTATTAACCAAGATGAGCACTGTCTGAGTTCTCCATTGCGTTGGTATTCAATGCAAAGAAACATGTTTGTTCTTACCTTGAAAAGTGACGGCATAGGTGATAGTTTTCCAGCTAAGTGTCCAACACAGAGCTCTCAGATGCTTATTAATAACGTCACTGGGCTGCTCTGTGTGCCAATCAGAAGCCAGCTTTATCCCGAATGGAAAACAATGTTTTATTTAAAGATTCTGGTGGTGGATCGTTAATAAGCAGAACTGCCAAGGGAGATAATTTTATTCTCTTCAAGAAGACGTAGGGGAATACATACGGTTATGCAGAATAAAACTAAGGGTCTGATTTATTAACATTCAAATTGAAGTTTTTGCCAAGATTCAAGTATTTTTGTGCTAAAACGAACCAGTTTCGAATTAGAGTTTCCAAACCTTGAATGTTCAAGACTTAAAAAGCACAAAAAATTTTGAACGTAAAAATGAAGAATCCAAAGGTTGGCAAGTTCTTGTAGAAGTCAATGGAAGTTGTCCTAGCAAGTGATTTCTCTATGAAAACTTGCACATTTGAAATTCATTTTTTTCAATAAATATGCCTTCCCATGTTTATCTGTAATGCTTGTTGTACACCCAGTCATATTCTATTATGTGCACTGTGTTACCTACCTTGCTAAAATGGCTGTTATCAAAATATGCCAATTGTGACCAGGCTGCATATTCAAATAAATGGACATCTTTCACTCCATGACTAGTGAGGAAGGACCTTTATAAGTGCTAAATATTGCCTTGATTGCCTGCATAGGCCCTGAGCTGAAGCCTCCTCTTACCCACTGGCAGCCATGTGACCCAGGGAGCATCAGGGCTGCTAGTGGGTAAGGGGCCTATGCAGGCAATCAAGGCAATATTTAGAAATTATAAAGGTCCTCCCTCAATAGTCATGGAGTGGAAGATGTCCATTTATTTGAATGGGGCCCCATGATTTCTGATGGTGGCCCTCAGGAGCATAACTGGTGATGGAACTTTTATGACTCTGAATGCTATAAGTGTATTCCAGCATGCCTGTGATGCTGGACATAACTGTGCCTTTTTATGTTGGCTGGTCAGTCCCTGTAATGCTGGACATAACGGTGCCATTTCATGTTGGCTGGTAAGTGCCTTCACATCAGGTCTAATTCCTTCTTAAGAACATGAACCTGAAAATCTAGAAACTTCATCTTTGTTCACGTGCAAATCAAGAACTTTGGACTTCTACTAATTCTTCTGACTTCTGTAGACAAGTAGTAGATACTACTGACTGCTCTTTTTCTGATTTATGGCCTCCTCTCCACTGGTATTCTACTGCGTCTAACCAGTGGTTCTCAACCTGTGGGTTGGGACCCCTTTGGGGGTTGAACAGCCCTTTCACAGGGCTCCCCTAAGGCCATCGGAAAACACATTTCCAATGGTCTTAGGAACCTAGACACTGCTCCTCTATGGTTGGGGGTCACCACAACATGAGGAACTGTATTAAAGGGTCGCAGCATTAGGAAGGTTGAGAACGACTTTGTTAGACGGCCCATATTCTTTTTGGAGATTATACTAGATTCAATAGCAGAACTAACACAGAAATCAGTCTTTTTCTTGATGTCCAAGTCCCAACTGTTTGTAAAAACCTGTGGTGTTAATGATTTTGCCACTTTGTCAGGGCCTCAAAAAACCTGCGTGTATTTATGTAAAATCTCAGTGTCACCCCCAATAATTATTATTAATGGCTTGGCTGCCCGCTTTAGTGATGTTCCCATAATCTTTCCCATAATCCCCCCCATGACACCCTAAAGAGTAGAAGGAATTCACAATACTTTAGGGGTATTTTAGGTTAAGATGAAAAGTACAATGTATGCCACTTAGTGATGAGCAGATTTTTTCGCCAGGCACGGATTTGCAGTGAAAATTGTTTCACAAAACTTTTGTAAAAATTTGCTGCGCAAACATTGGTCACACGTCAAAAAAAGTTGTGGGCACGTCAAAATAGGCAAATTGTGCATGGTCATTTCAGTTTTTAGGTCTAGTTCATGGTGGGCTAGCCGGCAGTCAGGGTCAGCCAGGCAAAACTAAGGCAGGGCTACTGCCAAGTTTGTACATGTAGCTGCGTCCTTAGTAATTGTCTTGAAATAGTAACTTTTGAAGTTCCTCTGTAATTCCAGTAGGTAGAGCTGTGGGCTTTAGACCCAGGGCCTAGGAAGCAAGTAAGCTGAGTGCAGATAGCGTGACTATGTGGGTTGTGGGTATGGGTTTGGGTTGCGGTTTGTGGGTTCGAGTCAGATATAGATTTTGAAAAAAAAGGACCCATGAGGTGGCAGATTACTGGGTATATATTTAATTTGTGGTACAGCTACAACCACATTATTTGATACTTTGATAGTCCTCTCTCCCCACTCTCCCCAGTCCCCACTGGGGACTGGGGGCAAGGACACAATTAGTATGGAGAACATTATCACTGCAACTCCATCTTATTTTACAGTGTGAAAGGGGGCATTTGTACACATGTATTACTAGTGTAACTCAAAACAGGATTTCTGAGTTCTTAACCACAGTACAGTCTTCTCTGAAGTAAAGTGGTTAAGGCTCATTTAATAACATCGTATCACATATTGACACTCCCTTTAGGAGGCAGGAATTTTATTTCACCTCTGTGACACCCTTTATCGGAATTGGATCACTTCTAGTGGAACCTTAATTGAAACCTCCATTGAAATCCTCTAACCACATTCCCTATCCACTATTATCCCTACACTAACAGGTAGTATCACTTGGGAGAGATAACTCCAATCTATCACTTATATGTTGGAGCTCAGAACTGCTCTTTTTAGCTCAACCTGTCTGCCTTACACTCCTACAGTGTACTGTGAAAGGAGCTACACCTTCCCCATCTTATTCCTTATTCATGGGGCCCTTTTCTCAGACTTCTCCAAGGCTTATCTGCCTTGGGGTCTTTCCTTTACTGGGACCTTTGCCCAGGCTGTCCATCCATTTCCAGGAGAAACTTTTAACCAGAAAAGAAAAATAACTCAACAGTTCTTTAATGACCAAAGCCAGGGGATTTCTAAACTAGTTTGGGAAGTTAACCCTATGGAACCCTATACTATTTTACTGGGCAAGTTTCAAGTCAAAACTGTTTTGTTTTGCTCTCTTTTGTTTATCTGTGTGGTTAACAAAGTTTGGTCTCAAGATAATATATCTTTAGGAGAAAGAGGATGTGGACTGACCTTCCTGGCAGTGGAGATTTAGGGATAGCAGCTGTATGAGGGACCACTTAGATGAAAAAGAATACTTGACATGCTGTAAGATCAAAGATTCTGCTTCAGGGTGAATTCAGCATTCTCCAGATGTGATGATTATAAGTGGTCATGGCAAGTATATCCATTGAATGCAGTGAATATGTTGGTAGTAGAAGAGGATGAAAGGTTGCAAGTGACTATCTGTCTGTATAGGGCACCCACCAAGCATGACTCTTACCTGGCCGTAGGGTCCCTGGAGGGTGATGCTCGCAAGGAGGTTCTGCAATAACCGACCACAAAGAAATCCATTCTGGATGAGTTGGCTGCATGTTTGGAAGGGTTATATGAAGAATGTGCTGGCTGCGGCTATAGATCTGCAAGTCCAGAGATAGGGCGAGACACTCCCCCACTTTGCGGTGGTGCTGCAGTATATTTGGAATAAATTGAGTATAGTGGAAAGTTGGAACCTAGCTGTGGTACCTTAACCTGATTGAGGAGTCACTAACTATGCTTAAGTGAGCACTTACATTTATTTATTAGACATAGGTAGTAGTTATGGGCAAGTAGGTGTTCAACCAGAAGATGGGACTAAAACTGTATTCATTACCCTCATAGGCCTCTTTGAGATCAACCAAATGCCATTTGGATTAACCAATGCCTCTAGCACTTTCTGGAGACTCATGGAACAATGTTTGGGAGACATGAACTATGATATGTACATGTTGTGCTTATATACTTGGACAATTTTGTATTTCTCTCCTGCACATTCAAGGAACATTTATTGCATTTAGATGCCATGCTGGGTTGACTGGAGACTTTTTGGACTCAAGCTGAAGCCCACAAAATGTCAACTTGCACAGAGGTAGTAGCCAACTTTGGACAGGTCTTAGATACTTAGATTGTAAGCTCTACGGGGCAGGGACCTCCTTCCTACTGTCTCATACCACATGACACTTATATATATATACAGTAGATATATATTTATTGTATTTATTTATTATATCACTAGTCCTCCCTGTGTGTAATTCTGATTGTACAGCACTGCATACCCTTGTGGCACTTTATAAATAAACTTATACATACATACATACATACAGGTCATCAGTAGTGATGAGCGAATCTGTCCCATTTCGAAACAGCGGAAAATTTGTGAAACGGGGAAAATGTTGCGCTTAAAAAAAATTGTCTCCCGATGCGCCTCTATTTATTTTAACGCCACGACTATTCTTTCAACGCCCCCGACTATTTTTTAATGTGCAACTATTTATTTTGACGCCGCGACTATTCTTTTGACCCCCGGGACTATGTAGTTTGACACAGCGACTATTCCTTTGATGCGCAACTATTCTTTTGACACCTGCGACAATTTTTGGATGCAAGGCAAATTTTTCCGTGGCAATCTTTTTCATCTGTTTCGCAAAACAATCCACCAATGGCGAAATGGGGAAATGCACTGCAAATCCATGCCTGGCGAAACTTTTTGCCCATCACTAGTTATCAGCAAGGAAGGAGTAGTGACGGAACCAAAGTGCAGGCTGTACAGCAGTGGTCCAACCCCAGTAGTGTGGGGCAGTTATGATCTTTCCTGGGGCTGGCAGGATACTATTGGCATTATATTAAATTTTTTCCTTTGTTGCTTCATCACTAAACAGGTTACTTGTGGGGTGCCCCACAGAGAGGAGATAAGCGCCAACAAGTAGCCTGTTGGATCTTGGGCTAAGAACAACAGAGAGCCCTGAGGAATTAAAGTCCTGTCTGCTCAATTGGTTAAGACAGGGGCACTTACCTCCATGCCAGGGGAGAGATTGGATGGCCATCAGTGGCCTCAATTTGCTATCCACAAATCCTAAATAAATAGCACCATACTAATACAGAGTCACACCGGGGAGCCTTTTAAACTATGGACTTTGTAATAATTCAAAACTGGACATTGGTATGGCCTAGTGTTTACTGACCATTTTTCTAAGTTTGCAATTGTGGCCTCCACCAAAGACCAAACATAACAAACAACCAACCACCCCTATCTTATGTGAACTTATTTAATTAGGTCATATGATTGTTCCCAGCAATTACGTAAGTCCAGTACCAGCCCATACCACCCTTAGGGTAATGGTGTCTGAGAGCGATTTAGCTGGATGCTCCTAAACCTGCTGAGGACCATGGGGGAAGAATATATAAATGGCCTAAATTTATGCCTGATGTGATGGGGGCCTACAACAACATGATCCACGCTGCTACTGATTACACCTCTTTCTTTTTGCTGTTTGCCTACAATCTTGGTTGCCCCTTGATCTCATTTTGCCGGTTACTAATGCCACGACTGAGTAGTTATGAGCAAATCTTTCACTTTGCAAAAAAAATGAACTGTGAAATTCACAAAACATTTGTGAAACACTTTGAAATGGGTGTTTTTTGCTTTTTTTGTGTGCAAAATGCATTGAAGCCAATGGGTGTGATTTCTCTTCATTTTTGTGCACACAAACCACTTGGCTGTGGTCTTGTGAAAAAATTGATAGATGGAGAAAAGCAGAATTTACCACAGATCCATGCCTCGCAAAAAAAATGTTGATAATCACTAGAGGTGGATTCCAAGCCTCTACCAGCAAGGGACCATTAGTTACAAATAAACCCCCAGGTTGTGGAACATTTTGAGACAAATACTGGTTCTATCAGCAACTTTAGCCCCTTTTTTTTGCTCCAGTTGGGTTTTAATTATCTCAAATACTTTTTCACCAGGGATTGTTTCTAACCCCTCTGTTCAAATCTAGAACCCATTCCTTGTTGCCTTGGAGCTAATGGGCATCGTGTTGGCACCATCAAGACTGGCCCCAAGAAAATATTCTTTTTTTCTGCTTTGCAAAAGCAATTTTAAATTCTTTATTCTTTAGAGTGTAAATAAAAGGATTCAGTGAGGGAACTAACACAATATTCAAAAGAGAAAAGAACTTGTCTTTCTCTGGTTCATAGGCTGCTCTTGGCCTCATGTACAAGCAGAAGATTGTCCCATAGAAGATACTCACACAAGTCAAATGGGAAGCGCATGTAGAAAAAGCTTTCTTCCGGCCTTCAGAGGACTTAATTCCCTGAATAGTTCGGATTATAAGAATGTAAGAAATGCAAGTAAGCGTAATTGTGCTTAAGAAAAGGAAAGCCCCATTCATGTAAACGAGAAGAAGTAAGGTAAAGGTATCACTGCAAGTGAGTTTTAATACTGGAGTGACGTCACAATAGAAATGGTCAATCTGATTGGATGAACAGAAAGAAAATTTAGCTATTATGGCGTTGAGGGGAATAGGGTCAAGAAACCCAAAGGTCCAAACAGCAGCAATATACTTAGCACAATGCCGTAGAGTCATGAGTGAGTGATAATGAAGAGGGTGACAAACTGCCACGTAGCGATCGTAAGCCATAACCGTGAGTAGGAAGAATTCAATACAAGTAAAAACTGTGAAGAAAAACAACTGGAATTTGCACCCAGTGGTGGATATGGTCTTGTGCTGTGTAACGAGCATGGTTAGAAGTTTCGGGAGAATGACTGAGGAGTAAGACATTTCCAAAAATGAGAAGTTACTCAGGAGCCAATACATGGGGGTTTGCAGGTGGGGGTCGGCTGCGACCGTCGCACAAATTGTTGTGTTTCCTGTTACAATGAGGAGGTAGATGAGAAAAAAAATCACAAAAAGGAGGGGCTGGAGTTCTGGTGCATTGGAAAAACACTGGACTATAAACTCGGTCACCTCCGACTGATTTCCCACAATGCCTTGGGGCTTCATCTTGTCTTTATAGAAAAACAAAAAACAAATCGTGGAATGAATGAAAGGAAATACATTTTATACATGGGAGTAGGAGAAACAATAGGTTAGCTGAAAGCAGTTCTAATGAGTAGCGCTGGCTCCTTCTGAAAGCTCAGACTCAGGCACACTTTACTGCTGCACTGCAAGTTGGAGTGATATACCCCCCTCCCAGCAGCCAATCAGCAGAACAATGGGAAGGGAGCAAGATAGCAGCTCCCAGTAGGTATCAGAATAGCACTCAATAGTAAGAAATCCAAGTCCGGCTTGGGACTCCTCCAGTTACATGGGAGTAGGAGAAACAATAGGTTAGCTGAAAGCAGTTCTAATGTGTAGCGCTGGCTGAAAGCTCAGACTCAGGCACAATGCACTGAGATGGCGCCTACACACCAATATTACAGCTACAAATACATTTGTTGGTTCAAGAATAAAAGGTTAAATGGCAGAGGGAATTATTTGCTGTGTAACAGTGTCATTTAGAAATAAAAAGTACCCCATACAAATCACGACAGAATCCTTTTAACATCCTGAACATTACTAATTATAGACCCAAAATTCATAGGATTGTAATGTAAATGAGTTTCAATTTCTGGCCTTCAGGTACCAAATTTAAACTGAAAGTTCTATGGAGGAGGCACATAAAACACCTTTTTATTTTAGTTTGCATGTAATTAATGTTGTTATATGAGCTTACAGTAAGTATAATAACATAGAGAAAATAAAGAATAACAGAAGAATTAAATATTTCCTGATTCCTCCCATTGTGATTATTCCTTACTAGTGTCAGTGAGATGTATATTCTTACCTTGAAAAGTGACAGCATCCATAGCTTTCCAGCTATGTGCCCAATGCAGCTCTCTCAGATGCTTATTTATAGGGTCCACTGGGCTGTTCTGTGCACCAATCAGAATTGAGCTTTATCCAGAGGGAGGGATTATTACTGTGAGTTACTGTTTGTAGTTTGTTAATAAGAGGAAATGCCTTGGGGAACAGTCTCATTATTTTCAAGGCATAGGGGAATATATTATGTAGCAGAACACAACTATGGCTAATGAATTCATTTTCAATCAATATCATATATTGTACCTACAGTCACTAAGTGTTTAAAAACATTTCAAAACATTTATAAGGATGTGGACAGACCAAAATGTACTCTACCCCAAATTATACAGTAGCAGCCAAGGGTATCTCACACAATGAGTGTTGCCCTGTTTACAAGTCACTTCAGCACTTTAGAAAAGTTGTCACGCACAGTAACCCAAATCCCAGAACAAAAGCCAAGGTCCCTGGTCTGAGCTCACTCTTCTGCCTATAAACCGCCATGTTTGGCTTTGGGAGGAGCCCTCCACTACTCCACTGCTGGCAGGACTTATGTGAGAACCAGGGCAAACGTTCTGGGCAAGCAAGGGAACCTAAGCATTACTATGGAATCAGAAGGAGGAGACAAAGTCATCATCAGGCCGAGGTCAAAACCGCACTGACAGCGGGGTACAAAATTGGAATCCAAAAGGCGTGTTCAAAATCAGGCAAAAGGGTCAGGACAGGCAGCAATCCCCGAGTACGAAAGTTGCAGATTCATTCAAGCTTCAGTATGCTGAGTTTCCCTGGGCTGGGTTGGAGCTGCAGAGTGCCATTGAGCCCTCAGGGAGACTTTCCTTGGGCCGGGTTAGAGCTGCAGAGTGCCATTGAGCCCTGTGGGAGACTTTACTTGGGCCGGGTTGGAGCTGCAGAGTGCCATTGAGCCCTATGGGAGACTTTCCTTGGGCCGGGTTGGAGCTGCAGAGTGCCATTGAGCCCTATGGGAGGCTTTCCTTGGGCCGGGTTGGAGCTGCAGAGTGCCATTGAGCCCTATGGGAGACTATCCTTGGGCCGGGTTGGAGCTGCAGAGTGCCATTGAGCCCTAAGAGAGACTTTCCTTGGGCCGGGTTGAGCGCAGGGCCATGAGCCCTATGGGAGACTTTCCTTGGCCGGTGGGCTGCAGAGTGCATTGAGCCCTATGGGAGACTTTCCTTGGGCCGGGTTGGAGCTGCAGAGTGCCATTGAGCCCTATGGGAGACTTTCCTTGGGCCAGGGTTGGAGCTGCAGAGTGCCATTGAGCCCTATGGGAGGCTTTCCTTGGGCCGGGTTGGAGCTGCAGAGTGCCATTGAGCCCTATGGGAGACTTTCCTTGGGCCGGGTTGGAGCTGCAGAGTGCCATTGAGCCCTATGGGAGACTTCCTTGGGCCGGGTTTGGAGCTGCAGAGTGCCATTGAGCCCTATGGGAGACTTTCCTTGGGCCGGGTTGGAGCTGCAGAGTGCCATTGAGCCCTATGGGAGACTTTCCTTGGGCCGGGTTGGAGCTGCAGAGTGCCATTGAGCCCTATGGGAGACTTTCCTTGGGCCGGGTTGGAGCTGCAGAGTGCCATTGAGCCCTATGGGAGACTTTCCTTTGGGCCGGGTTGGAGCTGCAGAGTGCCATTGAGCCCTATGGGAGACTTTTCTTGGGCAGAGCTGCAGAGTGCCATTGAGCCCTATGGGAGACTTTCCTTGGGCCGGGTTGGAGCTGCAGAGTGCCATTGAGCCCTATGGGAGACTTTCCTTGGGCCGGGTTGGAGCTGCAGAGTGCCATTGAGCCCTATGGGAGACTTTCCTTGGGCCGGGTTGGAGCTGCAGAGTGCCATTGAGCCCTATGGGAGACTTTCCTGGTGGGGCCAGGGGTTGGGGAGTCTGCAGGGGGGTGCCATTGAGTCCTATGGGGAGACTTTCCTTGGGCCGGGTTGGAGCTGCAGAGTGCCATTGAGCCCTATGGGAGACTTTCCTTGGGCCGGGTTGGAGCTGCAGAGTGCCATTGAGCCCTATGAGAGTGCCTGCCCCTGACCACTGCCTGTTATTCGGACCTTCCTTGCCTGCTGCCAGTCCTGACCCTCTGCCTGCTTAACGGACTTATATTGTTTTGCCCCCTGCCTCTGACCACTGGCCTGTTTTATGGACTTGTATTTCTTGCTGAATCCTTATAATACAGTAAATGTCTCTGCATCTCAATATGCCTTCCTATCTACAACAGTACCTGTTATATCCATATTACACAGCATATAGGCTCCTACCTGCCAGCCACCCACCTGTGGCTGCTCCTGACACCAGTATTTTACATCATCCATAAGTAGCGAGATATTGAGATAGGATTCTAACATCTGGGGATGTTTGGCAAGAGAGCAATAGCCACATCATATATATAGTTAGGTTACATCCATGGGGATTGTACTGGCAACCCAAAGTTTTTATTAGAAGGGGATTGTGTTGTTGAATGATCTAGATCAGTGCTGTCCAACTTCTGTGGTACCGAGGGCCGGAATTTTTCCGACCTACGTGGCGGAGGGCCGATAATGGAAGCCAGTTTTGAAACCACACCCGTGTTATCACATGACCATACCCATATTAATGGTTGTAGTACAGCAAAAACCTGCCATACTCTGCCTTCCCTACTCTGCCTGTGTGTGGGGCCCGCGGGCCGCCAGTTGGACAGCACTGATCTAGATGAGATACCTCCTGCTCTAGTCTGGTTTGATAGGTATAGGAAGGCTTGTATTTCTGCATCTAGTTGTCCTCTAAAGACCTTTAATGAATCTTATAATGTTATCCAATAAATCTAATGGTTAAGTTATTTGGCTGATTTCTCAGTCTTTCTCTTTGGTTCCGTATATAAAACCACAGATACAGTTGTACCAGCTGACATGGAGGTATTCGCATATAATATTAATAATCCCACAATATTATTCATATTAATGTCCCACAATCATGTCACAATAGAGAAATACATTTTTGGTAGGAGGGGAATTGAGAGAAAAATCTTGTTCATTATTGAGGTTTTTTTGCAAACATAGATGGTCAACTGCAGTTGCCAAAAGGTCTTTTGCCTTGCTGTAGCTTGTTTAAGATTTATTGCTGATTGGATGCTGCTGGCTGCATTTTGTTGGAGTTAAGCAAGGTTGGATAGGCCAGTTTGATTGAAGATAAGTCGTTTATTCACATTGATTCTATGTCTCTGAACAAACAGCACACTCTTTAAATAGAAATATATAAAATATCATATATAATAATATATAATAATATATAATAATATATAATATGTAATATATATATAATAATATAATATAATAATATATATAATATATTATAATATATATTCATTTGTCAAAAGACAGGTAAGGCAGGGGGGCCCCAGGCAAACTCACTCATGTAGCACAACATGATTTAGCAAAAATAGTCAACACAATCCCAAAATGGTTAAACAATAGCAACAGAGATTAACAAAATGGGTTCCATGTTTTTTAATCTTATTTCCTATATATATACCTGGACACTCATTTATATTACTCCTTCTTACCCAGACCTCGCCTCTTCATCCCTACTTTTTAATAGCATGTTGCATAATTTATTCAGTGGTTAAATCAGTGATCCCCAACCAGTGGCTCGGGGGCAACATGTTGCCCCCCAACCCCTTGGATGTTGCTCTCAGTGCCCCCAAACCAGGGAGTTATTTTTGAATTCCTGACTTGGGGGCAAGTTTTGGTTGAATAAAAACAAGATTTCCTACCAAATAAAGCCCCATGTAAGCTGATAGGGTGCATAGAGGCTGCCTAATAGCCAATCACAGCCCTTATTTGGCACCTTCATTAACTTTTATGGCGCTTGTGTTGCTCTCCAAGTCTTTTTGCATTTGTCTGTGCCTCACGAGTAAGAAAGGTTGGGGACCCCTGGGTTAAATGATCAGGCTCTCTCCTACTAGCAGCTCATCCATTCATCCTCTGGCAGAAGTACTATATTTGCTGCAGCAGTATATCAACATTGTTATAATGTAAAATGTAAGGCTAACTACAATCAAACACTCTATAGGTACCATATACATTTTGAGTCCTTGTTTAAGTACCCTAGGAATGATTGTACCGTGATACCCCAAGCCAAGTCTGAAACCACCTCATGTTATCCTCCACCTTAGACTCACGGCTCCAATCTGCATCTCTTTCAGGATAGGACAAGAAAGATAATTGCAATCACCATGTGTTTTGTCACATACCTCCCCCATATAACTTTAGGGTAGCATTTTTACAATCTGTTTTACCTGCATAAACATTATGTAAGTACAATAAGTGATCTTTTGTTCTGGTTGTGTGGTTTGCAAACGTGCCCCACACATTATTGGCAGTGCAAGTAAACCTTCTATCTCTAAGTATGCTCCTTGATCTTTGATAGCATTGGGATAAATATTATTAGTGTCTATAGCAACTTTATACCTGTAATCTGTGAGATTAAGATCATTCATCAAGATGAAATCTTGCATTGAAACCTACTGGTGTAAGGGCCAAAGAGCATTTGTTTGCCAACCCCTCATTACTTGTATAAGGTGGTGCGACACCAAGATAAAACACTTTACCCAAAATAACAGCCACAGAGACATTATAACCCCTCTTTTGATCTTTCCAAATTTTCCAGAACCGATACATGAAACCAAATCTGGCAAGAAGTGCTAAAACTAATTTTAATGTGTGAAGCCAGTGACTGCACTCAGCATCTAACAATAGGCAATCCTTACTAGTAACCTTATACAGTGAGAGGTTAGTCATGGAACATTTATCACATGAAGGCCAGAGAAAGAGAGAGATCTTATCACTATTACATATAAACCCCTTCACAATGAATTTCTGGTTACCACAACATGAATGGTCATTCCATAAGGCATGGGGCATAAGGGATCCCCAACGTTTTATACCTGTGAGCCACATTCAAATGGAAAAAGTTTTTGAGAGCAACACAAGCATGAAAAAGGTTCCTGTGGGTGCCAATGAGAGCTATAATTAGCTATTTAGTAGCTCCTGTGTTGACTGGAAGCCTACAGAAAGCTCTGTTTGGCAATTACACTGGGTTTTTATGCAAGCACCTACTTTGAGGCCATTGGGAGCAACATCCAAGGGGTTGGGGAGCAACGGGTTGCTCATTGTTGGGGATCACTGCCATAAGTTGTAAAGGGCCGTGAACGGCTTTTGCACTAAAATCACTAAGGTTAATGAGAGACAAAAGAACAAAGACAAATAAACCAACTTGCTGCTGCCCTATTCAAGATTTTGGGAATGGGCTACTCTTGTAGATGCAGCCAAAACAGACCATGATGTAACCTAGATGTAACTTAGATGTAACCTTTATTGGCTAAGCTTTGCAACCACAGTTAATAAGTCTGCTTAGTGATTTCATTGTGCATTTAACACTAATCAAATTGGAAGAAATTCTAGTTTTCATTTTCCACAAATTATCTTTAAATTCCTTATTTTTCAGAGTATAAATGAAAGGGTTTAGCACAGGGACTAACACAACATACAGGAGAGCAAATGTGTCCTGGTTTGGACTGATGGATTTGGTTGGTCTCATGTACAAACAGATGATGGTCCCATAAAAGATGATAACACAAGTGAGGTGGGAGGTGCAGGTAGAAAAGGCCTTTTTCTGCCCCTGTGATGAATGAATCTTCAGTATTTTATAGAGTATGAAAACATAGGAAACTGAGGTTATTGTAAATGTGCTAATAACTACAATCACCCCATAAATATAAGTAATCATCTCTATAGGGGAGGTGTCACTGCAGGAAAGCTTTAGCAATGGTGTGAGATCACAGAAGAAATGATTAATGTGATTGGATGAACAAAAAGACAAGTTGGCTGTTAGCAGAGTATGTATCACTGGGTCCAGAAGGCCCGCAGCCCACACACCAAGTATAATCTTAGCACAGTGTTTTAGGCTCATACGTAAAGCATAGTGAAGTGGGTAACAAATTGCCACATAGCGGTCATAGGACATTGCAGAAAGGAGAATAAATTCAATGCAAGCAAATGCCATGAAGAAATATAACTGAACCATGCACCCTGAGAATGATATGGTCTTGTCTTGTGTGTGCAGCATGGCTAATAGTTTGGGGAGAATGGTTGAGGTGGAGGAGATATCCAGGAAGGAGAGGCTTCCCAGGAACATGTACATGGGTTTGTGCAACTGGGCACTAAGGGTAATAGTTGCAATAACAATTATGTTTCCAATAAGAATTATGAGGAAGGCAAGAAGAAACACTGTAAAAAGAGGGGTCTGTAGATCTTGTTTGTCCGAAAAGCACTGCACAGTAAACCTGGTAACTGCCGACTGATTCCCCAATGCCAGCATAGTCATCTTCCTTCCTATACAAGGAGTGGAAAGGGTTTTGTTACAATGATATTTCTTCTTTACATAGCTATATTCCTGTCTAAACTAAAAACCACTCAATGGAATAACACTGTTCTGCATAATAATGCAATAATGTCTTTTTGCACACATTGTGGGGAATTTTCTATGTTGCCTTTGTACACAGCACCTCAATCAAGAAAGAGGGAGACAATATGGGGAGAAATTTAGGCTTGGTAACTTCAAGAATGAGTAGATTACCTTGGAACTAGTCCTCTTGAAATAAGTATATATTACCCTGACATTTGTATAAACATATTAAATTAAAAATGTAAAGTGAACCAGAGCCTGGAAAAAGGGGTAAGCAACAGAGACCCCTGCCTAGTGCCCATGTGGGGAGAAACAGCCAGCTAATGCCCAATGCAGAAGGGCAAGTGAGTTAGTGAGCAAGAACTCAACAGGGCTTGTGGGATCATCTGTGGGGAGAGAACAAGTAGGTGCGGGGACAATGAGAGGTGGTCAGGCCAAGATAGTATTGCCCTAAGCAGATTTCTTCAGTATTACAAATAAAATGTCCAAAGTAGGAGAGCATCAGAATGAATCCACATAAAATGGAATGAATAGTCACAAACACCCTAAGTTGGAGATTAAGTGGCCATAAGGTCTTAGCAACATTCAGTGTAAGTAACCAAGCCAGATAACACTGAACATTTCCACTTTTCAAATGTCTTTCCTCAAAATTATACACAAGAAGTATTCTCTCCTTAAAAAACAACAGCAACCATAGCTTTCAAGCTGAGTGCCCAATACAGATGCCTCAGATGCTCATTTATAAGGTCTCTCAACCTTTCAGTAGTCCTATCAGGAATCAGCTTTATCCCAAGACTCCGCTTGTAGGTTCCTAATTGGCACAGTTGCAGTGGGATATGTTATTCTCTTCTTCAAGCCATTTGGGAATACTGTACATCAAGGTTATGCCATTTTAAATTATCTCATATATTGTACACCCAGTCAATATCTACTATATCTACTATATGTGAAGTGCATTAGGTACCTTGTTGCACTCAGGCAGTATTTTCTTGAGAAAATAAACCTATTTGGGTGTGGATTTACCAAAAAAAAAAAAGTGAAAAGCACATCAGAAATAGTAGGAGAAGGAGGGTGGAAGCTTCTGTCCTACAGGTGCAACCTGTGTTGCGTCTATGGGTTTGACTGATGAAGATTGAAATCTATACAGTACAACTCATAGACCTACATGATAACTTGAGGTTATTAATTTTGGGAAGGTTGAACCAAGGGTTCCATAACAGAGAGGAAATGTTCAAGTTTATTGTATACAATTATTTCTGAGATCATTAAAGACCTTAAAGGAGTAGGAAAGGTAAAAACTCAGTAAGCTTTATCAGAAAGGTCTATGGAAATACAGCCATAAGCACTCACAGAAACACTGCATTGAGTCCTCTGTCAAACGAAACACAGGATTTCTTGTCTTCTTTTGTGTATACATGTACTTTGGTATCTGACTTCCTCTCTCAGAATAATCCTTCATTGCTGGGGCACGAGTCTGCACAGCTCTCTCCTATCTCCATTCTCCTGCTCCCCTTCCCATAAGAATTCATACAAATTCACTACCCCCCTCCCATGAGAATGTGTGATTTATAGCACGGAAGCTACGGAGACCAAGCTAAAATGGCAGCTGTATTCTTAAACAAATGGAGGGAGATTCTAGGGCTGTTTACTCAGGTATGGTAAAGCTTTCTGCAGAATAAATATAGCGTTCTAGGTGGAATGAATGTGGCTTCTATAGGCAGTAAAATGCCAAAATGACTTTCCTTTATTTTAGTGGGAGTTCAATAATGTTCTTTCCGCTTACAGGCAGACCAAAAGATGAAAAACACTTTATCATAAATGATTCATATAACAATACAGTTGTAGCTATAGTTATCACACAACAGTAATGTTATGGTTCTTAAAGACCCAGAACCCAGCTTTTAAAAAGTAACTATGTATTCACAATGTGACCAGTCTCTCCAGTACTCAGAGAATGATACTTGGTAAAAAGGTATTGGATCACTTATCCAGAAACCCGTTATCCAGAAAGTTCTGAATTACGGAAAGACCATTTCCCATAGACTCTATAATAAGGAACGAATTCTAATTTTTTAAAAATTATTTCTTTTTTCTCTGTAATAATAAAACAGTACCTGTACTTGATCCCAACTAAGATATAATTACCACTTATTGGGGCAGAACAGTCCTATTGGGTTTATTTCATGGTTAAATGATTCCTTTTTCTCTGTAATAATAAAACAGTACCTGTACTTGATCCCAACTAAGATATAATTACCACTTATTGGGGCAGAACAGCCCTATTGGGTTTATTTCATGGTTAAATGATTCCTTTTTCTCTGTAATAATAAAACAGTACCTGTACTTGATCCCAACTAAGATATAATTACCCCTTATTGGGGGCAGAACAGCCCTATTGGGTTTATTTAATGGTTAAATGATTCCCTTTTCTCTGTAATAATAAAACAGTACCTGTACTTGATCCCAACTAAGATATAATTACCCCTTATTGGGGCAGAACAGCCCTATTGGGTTTATTTAATGGTTAAATGATTCCCTTTTCTCTGTAATAATAAAACAGTACCTGTACTTGATCCCAACTAAGATATAATTACCCCTTATTGGGGCAGAACAGCCTATTGGGTTTATTTAATGGTTAAATGATTCCCTTTTCTCTGTAATAATAAAACAGTACCTGTACTTGATCCCAACTAAGATATAATTAACCCCTTTATTGGGGGCAGAACAGCCCTATTGGGTTTATTTAATGGTTAAATGATTCCCCTTTTCTCTGTAATAATAAAACAGTACCTGTACTTGATCCCAACTAAGATATAATTACCCCTTATTGGGGGCAGAACAGCCCTATTGGGTTTATTTAATGGTTAAATGATTCCCTTTTCTCTGTAATAAAAAAACAGTACCTGTACTTGATCCCAACTAAGATATAATTACCCCTTATTGGGGCAGAACAGCCCTATTGGGTTTATTTAATGGTTAAATGATTCCCTTTTCTCTGTAATAATAAAACAGTACCTGTACTTGATTCCAACTAAGATATAATTACCCCTTATTGGGGGCAGAACAGCGCTATTGGGTTTATTTAATGGTTAAATGATTCCCTTTTCTCTGTAATAATAAAACAGTACCTGTACTTGATCCCAATTAAGCTATAATTACCCATTATTGGGGGCAGAACAGCCCTATTGGGTTTATTTAATGGTTAAATGATTCCCTTTTCTCTGTAATAATAAAACAGTACCTGTACTTGATCCCAACTAAGATATAATTAATTCTTATTGGAGGCAGAACAATCCTATTGGGTTTATTAATTATTTAAATGATATTTAGCAGACTTAAATTGTGGAGATCCAAATTACAGAAAGACCCCTTATCCGGAAAACTCCAGGTCCCAAGCATTCTGGATAACAGGTTTCCGGATAAGGGATCCCATGCCTGTATAATTCATGATTTTTAGATCTGAAAAATATGATTTATGGAAAAAGAACAAAATACAAACGTTAGTACGTGGGCCCCAAATAGAAGATCTATTATTTTTGAGGGATTTTTTTAATATTTGGTCTGATTTTAAGCACATTTAACCTTCGATGCCAAATATTATAACTATAACTCGCTGTAGCCATAGCGAACAATTAGAATGTTTTAATGCAAGAGTTTTTGCAGAAAAATAGTATGAGAAGGAAGCACTGAAAAATTCATTCAGCCCCATAATCAGAATCCCACTAGAGATAACGAGCAATAACTATTAACGTGTACTGCAATGCCTTGAAAGGATAGATAACTATAGCTGCACATAGTGTTGATATATGCGATGAGCGAAATTATTTCCCAGGCATGGATTTGCGGTGAACTTCTGCGTTTTGCCACCGGAGGATTTTTCCGCAAAACAGGCGACAAAAATCGGTGCAGAAAAATGTGCTGCTCATTAAAAAATTGTCAACTGTGTCAAAAAAGATTGTTGTGCACGTTAAAAAAATGATGCGTGCAACAATTTTTTTTGACGCACAACATTTTCACCGTTTCTTTAAATTTTCGCTATTTGGTGAATCTTTTCAAAGATTCGCAATTTTTTTTGATGAAGTAAAATGGGACAGATTCACTCCTCACTATTAGTGATGAGCGAACTTGTCCCGTTTCACTTACCCATAAAATTTGCGAAACGGCAAAATGGCAAAAAATAGCGAAACACATTTGTTGCAAATTTTTTTTTACGCCCACCTATTTTTTGTCGCCCAATTTTGCCATGACTGTGCCTTTTTCTGACATGACCACTCCCTTTTTGACGCACAACAAAAAAAATTCTGTGCGACAAATTTTTCACCAGTGAATTTTCACAGAAGTTTTGCAAAACAATTCTCCAATGGCGAAATGCGGAAATTCACTGTGAATCCATGCCTGGTGAAAAAATTTGCTAATCACTATTCACTATTAATAAATAATATGCTATGTGAATCTTTTGGCTGTGTACAGGACCTTCTTTACTTTATTAGTCCATATCACTTCAATCAAATTATAAAAAAAAATCACTGGAATGAACCAGAACAACATGGACGTAATCTTCCAGGAAGAATGGGCCAAAATTACTTCCAAAAATTGCGTATTTAGCGCAACAAAGTTGCAGTTGTGATTGCTGTTAATGGTGTTTCTACCATGTTTGACTGAGGAATGGATACTAAAAGGTGTGTAACCAACACCTTTGCATAATAAACTTTTCTGTCTCAAAATAAAAAAAAAATTGCACCTGTAAAACCATTTTCATTTCAGACAGAAGAAAATTGTAGGGAAGTCCAAAGGGGGAGGACAATACAACGTGTGTCCATGAAGTATTTGTTCCTACGTGAATTAGTAGAGAGTTGAGAGTTTCTACCCGTGTAACTTTCTGTAGCTAGTAACCTTCCACACATGCTAATTCTACCAATAAAATATTTTATTGGTAGAAAGAAGCCATTTAATATGTGAGCAACTGAGTTAATTACCAAGCAAACATATTACTAATTAACTTATAACTGATATGTTTATCTGATAAATAGTGATGGGTGAAATGTTTCACCAGGCATGGATTTGCGTCGAATTTCCATGTTTCGCCATTGGCGGATTGTTTCGTGAAATGGATAAAAAAAATTTGCGGGGTAAAAATTTGGCACGTTGTCGTCAAAATAAATAGTCGCGGCAACAAAGAATAGTCACAACGTCAAAGAATAGTCCTGGCGTCAAAATAGTCGCGGCATCAAAAGAAATAGTTGTGGAGTCAAAATAATAGTCGCATGTCAAAAAATTAGTTGCGGGCATCAACAGAATAGCCGCGGGCGACAAAAAAGTTTTACGCCATTTTTTCCGTTTCGCGAATCTTTTGAAAGATTCACAAATTTTCGGCAAAGCAAAATGGGACAGATTCGCTCATCACTACTGATAAACATAAATCATTCCACACCAAATAACAAAAGGTGCATTCTAGTGCCACATGGTCCCTATGGTGTGCCATGACTGCTCAAGATCTGGTCACCCACATTTAGAGATCAAAGTCAAGAGGTCAAAAAAGTTACAATAAACAATAAAGTAAATATTCAGCTTTGGCATCAAATCTGGACTAATGTGAGAAAAAATCAAGATCAACATATATCGTACAACCTACAAGGGAATGTATGCAATGGGTGATGAGGTTCCTATGGAAGATCCCATTATACTATTACAAAGTCCTAAAATAAACCTGAAAGTTTTTTTCCCCTGGAGAGATATTAATCATAAAGATTCCACAAGCTGCAGTTATTATAGATAGTGAGCTGATTATTGTGTATTCTCTTAGGGAATTCCCTCTGTCTCACTGGTTATATAAACTGGGTTCCTAAAGAGACCAGCAGACTCTGTGCCCCTGCATGGAACAACCTTCTGCTCCTCAGGCTGAGCAAAGGCAAGAAATATCTGGCTTTGTACGTTACCCCACTGTTCTCAACTGTTAAATGGATTAGAAGTTCGGTAAACCATTTTGATTTTCTCAGCTACTCCTCAGACTCTTCTGCCTGACTTGGGCTGGAGAAAGAGGATTTACTCATATACACTGTCTCTGATCTGGGATCAGTTCTCACAGATGGGATAATGTTACTCTCCTAAAGCTCAGAGCACAAAAACAGAAGTATTGTCTAACTGCCCATGATGGCACCATTCTCTAACAGGATCATTTCAGCTACCATCAATGTTCAACAGTTTATAAAGATAAGATGTAATTTCTAGAGTACAGATGGGAGATACTCTATGCATCTATCATTGATATATGTAGTTTTTTTTTAATTAACTTTCATACAGAGGAAGGGAGAAAAATGACCTCGGGAAATGTTTCAGGATTTATCATTCAAGGCATATCTGATACTCCTGAGCTTCATAATTTTCTTATTGTGCTAATCCTTGGAATCTATCTCATCATTCTGCTGGGAAATCTCATCATATTCTTAGTCATTTCATGCAATCCTCACTTACACACCCCCATGTACATATTCTTGCAGAACCTTTCATTCATTGACATTTCTTTCCCCTCAAATGTTTTACTTAATTTACTCCATATTCTTCACACACAACAAAATAACATTTCATTCTTGGGGTGTATGACTCAAATGTATGTTTTTGTGGCCTTGGCTGACAGTGAGTACTTTCTCCTGACGGCCATGGCATATGATCGTTATGTTGCCATCTGTGATCCCCTTCATTACATTGCCCGAATGAGCAGGAAACGCTGTGCTGGGCTTATAACTGCAGCATTCACTGGTGGTTTTGGCGGAGCGGTCAGCTTTATTGTACTTATATCTAAACTATCATATTGTGCTTCCCATCTTGTTAACCATTTTTTCTGTGATGTCGCAGCATTGCTAAAACTTTCCTGCAGCAGCACTTTTAGTGTGGAACTTTTAATTTACATTGAAGGGGCATTGCTGCCTTTCAATTCCTTCCTCCTTACTCTGACCTCATACGTTTTTATTATTTCTGCTATCCTGAAAATACAATCCTCAGAGGGGAGACAAAAAGCCTTTTCTACCTGTGCTTCTCACCTGGCCTGTGTGATAACCCTTTATGGGACAGCACTTTCCTTGTATATGAGACCCACCACAAGTTATTCCCTAAAAAGAGACAAGTATTTTTCCCTGCTGTACATTGTCCTGGGCCCTGTGCTAAATCCCCTTATTTACACACTGAAAAATAGAGAATTTCAATCTTCCCTAAATAAAGTGAGGCAAAAATGTTTATATTTTTTTTACTAGTTAGAGGCAGCCAATAAAACTTCAGGCTGAGCATGTGACTTATAAAAATATTTCTGTAATAGTTATAAAATTTTCATATCCGAAAGATCATACACTGCGCGAAAACCTTTCTGACTTTGAACCTTCAGTGCATGATTTTCAAAGCCTCCCATAGGAAAGTCACGACACTAAAGTTTGAATGAAGAATCAAACTTTCGGAGTTGTTGGGACAAATACAATTTTGTCACACAAATTGACACAATGCACAAAAAAGTCACGTAAGTTAACGAAAATATTGTAGAAAATAGGCACAGTTAGAAAAAATACAATTTTTTCACATTCGTATTTTGATAAATGTACCCCAATATATTTTTTTTAAAAACGTACACATTCTGCCGAATCCAAAATGGGTAACCATGTCTCTCTATTTCTATCAAACAGCAATGCTTTTCTGAACTTATCAGTTTTTATAAAAGTTTATGACAATTCAAAAAAGCACTGGACAGTTTGATGCCCATTGTGCATAGGATCACCAAAGTATCTGGCATACAAAGACCCCAAAAAGAAGTCAGTGCATGCAAATTGGCCCAGAGATCACTACAGCTACTGAAAATTCAACACATTTACTGCATTTTTGTGGGGTAAAAAACACAAAAAATTAACTGTGGGTTTAATGTGCTTTTGTAGAGGAGGATTTCTTGCACATTATATTTGGATTGGATTTGATTTGATATGCTTCCCCTAGGCATTTCTACTACACATTGTGATATTTGTTTAAAGTTTGCTTCAGTTTGAATTATCTGCATGTCAAGTAATTGGAATCATTAGAGTAATTAACTTGTGTCAGAAAGCACAACACTACCAACTATTTCTGTGGTGACTCACCTGGAATTGTCTGTGTGCATGCATTATTGCTAAAGAGTTTATTATACTTTGCAGTTTTCTTTTTATAGTTTTTTTTCTTTTTCCTTTAAACTTTTGCGCTGACATTTTTGTATCACAGTTGCTAGGATTGGCAAAGAAGAAATTATGGAAGGACTTTCCCCTTAAAAAATTGGTTTTGTACTTCTCCCATTTTACCAGTCAGGCTTCTTGCACTTATAAACATACATTTACTACTGGCACCAGTTTGTAACTTGTGTAAATAAAACCTCTGGCCCTCTCTGTTGTTACTAATACCTCTATCCAAATGCCCACCCCCATTCCACTTGCTATGATCCAGATCCTTCTATAACTTACCTTTTACAGAATTACTCACTGCACCCTCCCCCCATGCCTAGTTTAAATTCTCCTCCTCCAAACCTTCTAGTCATCCTCCTCTTAAAAGCACCTACACCTTCATCATCATCATTCAGGGTCAGCCCATCCCTGGCAAAGGACCTGTAGCCAATTGAAGAATCATCCAAGTTGTCCAAAATCCAAACCCCTATTCTCTAGGTTATGGGGGAGTTAAGCACCTTAGTGTATAATTAAAGATATTGATTAAAGAGATTGGCAGAATTAATGATCTCTGTTTGGTTAAGGAATAACAACATTGATCTGTGACATTTGCTGGGTCCATGGAATATGTAAAAAGGCTTTAAACAGTGTGTCCAGAACTGAAAGTAGTAGTAGGACTGAATTTTTTGTAATACAGAAGGGTAAAATCAATCTGGGGCTGGGGCTTTGGAAGGTTTGTGTTGATTTATTGCCTGCATTATTTCATCTTCTATAATTATAGCCGCTAGAGCATTAGTCATGGACAATGAATATCTCCAAGACAATCATATTTGTGGTGTTATTAATGGAGGCCAAAGTGGAACCATTGTACAGTTTAGCATAACTTTTAGAGAAGATCCATTTTTTTAAGGGATCCTTAATATTTGGTCTAATTTGAGCACATTTAACCTGCCAAATAAAACATGCCAAATATTTTATGAATAGGTATACACATAAGACCTAGCAATGAGCGAATCTGTCCCTTTTCACCCAAAAATTTGCAAACCTGTGGAAAAACTTTTTTGACTTGCATTACTTTTTTGACGTGACCGCAACTGTTTTTGACGTGACGGTAACTGTTTTTGACGTGACGGTAACAGGCAAATCCATGCCTGGCAGAAAAAGTCACTCATCACTAGTAAGAACCATTCCCCTAATTAAAAAACTTAAATTGCGATTGAATTAGTAATTTTTTTTGACAGGCGTGAATTCTCAGTGAATTTCTGAGAACGTTTTTATACGTATAACTTGCTGTAGCCAAAGGAGACAATGTAAATATTTTAACTCAAGAGTCCTACAAAATACAATATTTGAAGGAAGCACTGAAAAATTAATTCATACCAATAATCAGAATTTGACTACATATGATGAGGAATACCTATTGATGCATGTACTGCAATGCCTTGAAAGGATAGAGACCTATAACTGCATAAAGTGTTAAGAAATGATACATTATATAAATCTTTTGGCTCTGTAAGGGACCTTGCTTATTGCACCAGTCCATATCACTGCACTCAAATTGGTAAAAAAAATCTGTGGCAGGAACCAGAACAACATGGAGATACTCTGCCAGGGAGAATGGGCCCACACAAGAATTATTAGAGGGTTTTTGCCCATGTAATCTTCTGTAGCCAGTGGCCTTCCATGCATGCTAATGGGCAGGCATACAGCCTATGCTTAGTTCCTAATGTCAATTGGAAACCAGTGTGGTAGTGAGTGTGACAAGTAAAAATAAAATGTAAAGACTGATGAAGAATTGTGTATACACACTGCCAAATAAACAAGATCTGGTCATGGGCCCAAAACAACACCAGGGAAATTCAAGATAGATGTAAAAGAAAAGAATCAGTATCAACATGTATTGTACAGCCTATGAAGGAACTTCGGGTGGGTGATGAAGTTCCTATAAGAGGTCCCCTTACTGATGAAAATCCTGAATTAAACCTGTTAAGTTTACAGAAATATTGTTTCCAGAGCTTTTTCCCTGGAGAGATATTTATCTTAAAGATACCTGATTCCACAAGCTGCAGTTATTATAGATAATGAGCTGATTATTGTGTGTTCTCTGAGGAATTACCTGTGTCACACTGGTTATATAAACTGGGTTCCTAAAGAGACTGGCAGACTGGTAAATGGATTGAAAGTTTGGTCAACCATTTTGATTTTCTCAGCTACTCCTCAGACTCTTCTGCCTGAATTGGGCTGGAGAAAGAGGATTTACTCATATACACTGTTACTGTCCTAAAGCTCGGAGCACAGAAACAGAAGTATTGTCTGACTGGCCATGACTGCACCATTCTCTAACAGGATCATTTCAGCTACCATCAATGTTCAACAGTTTATAAGGACAAGATTTCTTGAGTACAGATGGGAGATACTTTATGCATCCATCATTGATATATGTATTTTCTTTAATTAAGTTTCATACAGAGAAAGGGAGAAAAATGAACTCGGGAAATGTTTCAGGATTCATCATCCAAGGGTTCTCTGATACTCCTGAGCTTCAAAATTCTCTGTTTGTGCTATTCCTTGGAATCTATCTCATCATTCTGCTGGGAAATCTCATCATATTCTTAGTCATTTCATGCAATCCTCACTTACACACCCCCATGTACATATTCTTGCTGAACCTTTCACTCATAGACATTTCTTCCACCTCAAATATTTTACCCAATTTGCTGCATATTCTTCTCACACAACAAAATAACATTTCATTCTTGGGGTGTATGACTCAATTGTATCTTTTTGTTTCCTTGGCTGACAGTGAGTACTTTCTCCTGACGGCCATGGCATATGATCGTTTTGTTGCCATCTGTGATCCCCTTCATTACATTGCCCGAATTAGCAGGAAACACTGTGCTGGGCTTATAACTGCAGCATTCACTGTTGGGTTTGGTGGAACAGTCGGCTTTATTGTACTTATATCTAAACTATCATATTGTGCTTCCCATCTTATTAACCATTTTTTCTGTGATATCACACCATTGCTAAAACTTTCCTGCAGCAGCACTTTTAGTGTGGAACTTTTCATTTACATTAAAGCTATATTGTTGGGTTTCAATGCCTTCCTCCTTACTCTGACCTCATACATATTTATCATCTCTGCTATCCTGAAAATACAATCCTCAGAGGGGAGACAAAAAGCCTTTTCTACCTGTGCTTCTCACCTGGCCTGTGTGATAACCCTTTATGGGACAGTTTTTTGCCTGTATTTAAGACCCCCAAAAAGTCATTCCCTAAAAAGAGACAAGTATTTCTCACTGCTGTACATTGCCCTGGGCCCTGTGCTAAATCCTCTTATTTACACACTGAAAAATAGAGAATTTCTATCTTCCCTAAATAAAGTGAAGCAAAAATGTTTATATTTGTTTACTAGTTAGAGGCAGCCAATAAAACTTCAGTCTGAGCATGTGACTTGTAAAAATATTATATAGTCTCAAAAATATATTTCATGATAGAGTGTTGCTCTGATGATCAATACATTGGCACCAGTTGAATGCCTAAGGGGCAAATTTTCGGAAACTCTAACTTTTCTAATTTTTTTAACTAGAAATGGATTAGACACAGTGGGCTAGGAGGCTATTTCATGAAACCAATACCTTCAAATGTCCCAATTTTCTACCACTGTACTCAAGGATACACTGGTTTTATAACTGCAACCCTTTGAGGGACTTTGTTAGGATGGACCACAGCTGAAAAGGCTGATCTAAATATATAACAATTTAGTTTATATTTCTGAAAAAATCCCAAATGTATTTGACAGATGCTGAAGAGGTTGTGAATAAAAGGGCTCTCTGCCCCACATCTCCCAGGACTGCCCAAAAATCTTACTATGGAAAAGTAGAACAATGTTAAAATGAAGTTTTGATAAATAACATCCTCACAGACCCCTTGATAAAATAATGGATAAACCCTACAATTATGACCTGTGTTTCAAAAGAAATCCCTTAATTTAACCATATTATAGAACAGCAGGAGTCAACAATGATTAGATATATTATAGATATATGCATCCTAGTGGGACCTAATGTTAGAATAACTAGTCTAACTGGGTGGGATACAGAGCACTGACACTAATGTTAGAAACCTATGAAGGAGGAAAAGGAAAAATAATGTTCAAGTAACATCTGTACTTAAATTATTAAGTTAAATTATTTCGTTTATTTGAGTATTTTATTCAGCTTGATGGTGTATATAATAAAATTGACCTGGTTTTTATACTTATACAATACAATCCTATATTGTAAAGGGGAAGAATGACCGTCTCCTCCCATGAATCTATACCCCTATTGCCCTTACAGTGGCTAACCGGCATTGCTTGCCCCCAGGTCCTTCCCCAGAATGGATTAGCTTAACAAAGTCAAATACAACCAAGTCTCTTTTATAAAATGCATACTTAAAGACATCTATCCTGTGTTAATTTAAGGTTTTCATCTGTCCCTTAAATGGTTGAACAACAAAAGGTTAAACTTCCCCTTTAAAGTGCCAGCATAATGTCACATTTCAGTTACACTCAGTGCCTGACGTTTGTGCCCTCTCACTTTAGGGACATGTACTGGAGGGGGGACTTAGTTTAGGTAAGAAAACTATATATATTTTTTTACAGTTTTGTGTATTTTCACTTCTGGAACAAGATTTAGAGCTCTCAATACAAAAAAAGAAACCTTTCTATTTTTATGATATAGGGATTTATGCCAGAAAAATATTTTATGGACAAAAATTCACTGATTTGGAAAGCCTCATGTCTCTCAAATGTGCCAATAGCTGATATGTATAGTTTTATGGAGATTTCTGACTTCTATAGATCAAAAGATCCCTGCAGTAAATTACCAGATTTTCAATGAATTACAGCAGAACATGGCATACTTTAGATTCCAATGGCAAAAATCCTGGAACATTATGTTTTTATCCTATATCCATATATTTTTGGAAAGTACACATTCTGCCGAATCCAAAATGGGTAACCATGTATTTCTACTTCTAAGTATCAAACAGCAATGCTTTTCTGAACTTATCAGTTAAAAATTAATGACAATTAAAAAAAAAAAAATCATCTCAGAGCTCAAGCATCTTATCTCCCACATAGGTACCAAAAAATATGAAAGCCAAGGGTCCACTAAACAGTTTGATGCCCATTTTGCATATAATAACCAAAGTATCTGGCATTTAAAGACCCCCAAAAGAAGTTAGTGCATGCAAATTGCCCCAGAGATCACTATAGCTACTGAAAATTCAACACATTTACTGTATTTTTGTTGGGTAAAAACGATCTGTGGCACTTAAAGGGTTAATGTGCTTTTATAGAGGAGGATTATTGGCACACTATATTTGGACTGGATTTAATATGCTTCCCCAGGGCATTTCTACTACACACCGTGATATTTGTTTAAAGTTTGCTTTGAAGTATGGATTGACTTTGATTTTTCTGCATGTCAAGTAATTGGGATCATTAGAGTAATTAACTTGTCAAAGAAAGCATAACATTATTAACTATTTCTGTGCTGACTCACCTGGAATTGTCATGCATTATTGCTAAAGAGTTTATTACACTTTGGTTTCTTTTTTTAGTTTTTTTTTTCTTTAGCCTTTGGTGCTGACATTTTGTTGCTAGGATTGGCAAAGAAGAAATTATAGAAGGACTTTCCCCTTAAAAAATTGGTTTTGTACCTCTCCCATTTTACCAGTCGGGCTTCTTGCACTTATAAACATACATTTACTACTGGCACCAGTTTGTAACTTGTGTAAATAAAACCTCTGGCCCTCTCTGTTGTTACTAATACCTCTACTCAAATGCCCACCCCCATTCCACCTGCTATGATTCGGATCCTTCTATAACTTACCTTTTGCAGAATTACTCACTGCACCCCCCCATGCCTAGTTTACGATCTCCTCCAAACCTTTTAGTCATCCTCCTCTCAAAAGTAGCTACACCATCATCATCATCATTCAAGGTCAGCCCATCCCTTGCAAAGAACCTGTAGCCAATTGAAAAATAATCCAAGTTCTCCAAAATCCAAACCCCTCCTCTCTAAGTTATAGGGGAATTTGTTAAGCACCTCAGTGTATAATTAACAATATTGATTAAAGAGATTGGCAGAATTAATGATCTCTGTTTGGTTAAGGAATAACAGCATTGATCTGTGACATTTGCTGGGTCCATGGAATTTGTAAAAAGGCTTGAAACAATGTGCCCAGAACTGGAAGTAGTAGGGGCTGATTTTTTTGTAATACAAAAGGGTAAAATAAATCTGGGCCTGGGGCTTCAGAAGGATTGTGTTGATTTATTGGCTGCTTTATTTCATCTTCCATAATTATAGAATCTATTTGTGGTGTCATTAATGGAGGCCAAAGTGGAACCACTGTACAGTTTAGCATAACATTTAGAGAAGATTTTTTTAAGGGATCCTTAATATTTGGTCTAATTTGAGCACATTTAACCTGCCAAATAAAACATGCCAAATATTTTCTGAATAGGTATACAAATAAGAGCTAGCAATGAACGAATCTGCTCCTTTTCATTGACTTCTACATGACTATGCCAGCTTTTCAATGGCGAAGCTTTACAATTTACAATTAAGAAATTGTAGTTTAGAGTAATTAGTATAATTTATGATTTCTAGAGCTCAAAAATACGATTTATGAAAAAGAACTTACGCAATGGGTGAAGAGGTTCCAATGGAAGATCCCATTATACTATTACAAAGTCCTAAAATAAGCCTGATAAGTTTTTTCCCTGGAGAGATATTAATCATAAAGATACCTGATTCCACAAGCTGCAGTTATTATAGATAATGAACTGATTATTGTGTATTCTATGAGGAATTCCCTGTGTCACACTGGTTATATAAACTGGGTTCCTAAAGAGACCGGCAGACTCTGTGCCCCTGCAGGGAAGAACCTTCTGCTCCTCAGGCTGAGCAAAGACAAGAAATATCTGGCTTTGTACATTGCCCCACTGTTCTCAACTGTTAAATGGATTAAAAGCTTGGTTAACCATTTTGATTTTCTCAGCTACTCCTCAGACTCTTCTGCTTGACTTGGGCTGGAGAAAGAGGATTTACTCATATACACTGTCTCTGATCTGGAATCAGTTCTCACAGATGGGATAATGTTACTGTCCTAAAGCTCGGAGCACAGAAACAGAAGTATTGTCTAACTGCCCATGACGGCACCATTCACTAACAGGATCATTTCAGCTACCATCTATGTTCTACAGTTTATAAAGATAATATGTAATTTCTAAAGTACAGATGGGAGATACTCTATGCATCCATCATTAATATATGTAGTTTTTTAATTAAGTTTCATACAGAGGAAGGGAAAAAAATGACCTCGGGAAATGTTTCAGGATTTATCATTCAAGGCATATCTGATACTCCTGAGCTTCATAATTTTCTTTTTGTGCTAATCCTTGGAATCTATCTCATCATTCTGCTGGGAAATCTCATCATATTCTTAGTCATTTCATGCAATCCTCACTTACACACCCCCATGTACATATTCTTGCTGAACCTTTCACTCATAGACATTTCTCTCACCTCAAATATTTTACCTAATTTGCTACATATTCTTCTCACTCAACAAAATAACATTTCATTCTTGGGGTGTATGACTCAATTGTTTGTTTTTGTGGCCTTGGCTGACAGTGAATACTTTCTCCTGACAGCCATGGCATATGATCGTTATGTTGCCATCTGTGATCCCCTTCATTACATTGCCCGAATGAGCAGGAAACACTGTGCTGGGCTTATAACTGCAGCATTCACTGGTGGTATTGGCGGAGCAGTCAGTTTTATTGTCCTTATATCTAAACTATCATATTGTGCTTCCCATCTTATTAACCATTTTTTCTGTGATGTCACAGCATTGCTAAAACTTTCCTGCAGCAGCACTTTTAGCATGGAACTTGTCATGTACATCGAAGGGACTTTGGTAGTTTTCAGTTCCTTCCTCCCAACCCTGACCTCATCCATATTTATCATCTCTGCTATCCTGAAAATACAATCCTCAGAGGTACAGTATCTAGTAGAATTAAGTCTAAAACAACTGGACTTTTTCTGAGTTTTTCTTGAAAACGTTTCACCACTCATCCGAGTGGCTTCTTCAGTTCAAATGACTGGTAGGGAATTCCCCGGTATTTAAACTCTTGATGGTAGTAGAGTCACAGACATCCAATCACAATGGTTCCATTGAACTTGTTCAGTTAGGTGTTAGCTGAAACTGACAGGTGTAAGAAGGTATGATCCAATCACAATGGTACCAAGATTCTCATTGATGAAGGTGTTAATCCTTCAAAGTACATGACTGGAAGTGTGAACTGTTGTGAAACTGCCGGGGTAAGGATGTCAACGCGCCATTGTATACAATGGCGCGTTGACATCCTTACCCCGGCAGTTTCACAACAGTTCACACTTCCAGTCATGTACTTTGAAGGATTAACACCTTCATCAATGAGAATCTTGGTACCATTGTGATTGGATCATACCTTCTTACACCTGTCAGTTTCAGCTAACACCTAACTGAACAAGTTCAATGGAACCATTGTGATTGGATGTCTGTGACTCTACTACCATCAAGAGTTTAAATACCGGGGAATTCCCTACCAGTCATTTGAACTGAAGAAGCCACTCGGATGAGTGGTGAAACGTTTTCAAGAAAAACTCAGAAAAAGTCCAGTTGTTTTAGACTTAATTCTACTAGATACTGTATATCATGACCTGGATGAATGAGAATCTTCATAGACAATCCTCAGAGGGGAGACAAAAAGCCTTTTCTACCTGTGCTTCTCACCTGACCTGTGTGATAACACTTTATGTAACAGCACTTTCCTTGTATGTAAGACCCACCACAAGTTATTCCCTAAAAAGAGACAAGTATTTCTCACTGCTGTACATTGCCCTGGGCCCTGTGCTAAATCCCCTTATTTACACACTGAAAAATAGAGAATTTCAATCTTCCCTAAATAAAGTGAGGCAAAAATGTTTACATTTTTTTACTAGTTAGAGGCAGTCAATAAAACTTCAGTATGAGCAAGTGACTTATAAAATATATATATATATATTTTAGGAGTTTTTGTGTATTTTCACTTTTGGAACAAGATTTAGAGCTCTCAAATGTGCCAATAGCTGATATGTACAGTTTATGAAGATTTCTGACTTCTATAGATCAAAGATTCCCAGCAGTAAATTACCAAATTTTCAAAGCATTACAGCAGAATACGGCATACTTTAGATTCCAATGCCAAAAATCCCGGGACATTAGGTTTATCCCAGGAAACTATGTATTTTTTAAAAAGTACACATTCTGCCGAATCCAAAATGGGTAACCATGTCTTTCTGCTTGTAAGTATCAAACAGCAATGCTTTTCTGAACTTATCAGTTTCTATAAATATTTATGACAATTCAAAAAATATCCCCTCAGAGCTCAAGCATCTTATCTTCCACATAGCACTAGGTACCAAGAAAAAAATATCCTAAATATGAAAGCCAAGGGTCCACTGGACAGCTTGATGCCCTTTGTGCATAGGATCACCAAATTATCTGGCATTTAAAGAAAAAAAAGTAAGTTCATGCAAATTGTCCCAGAGATCACTACAGCTACTAAAAAGTCAACACATTTACTGCATTTTTTTGGGGTAAAAACCCAAAAATTTATCTGTGGGGTTAAAGTGATTTTGTAGAGGTGGATTTATGGCACACTATATTTGGATTGGATTTGATATGCTTCCCCTAGGCATGTCTACTACAATTGTGATATTTGTTTAAAGTTTGGTTTGGAGTATGGATTGGTTTTGATTTATCTGCATGTCAAGTAATTGGAATCATTAGAGTAATTAACTTGTGTCAGAAAGCACAACACAATCAACTATTTCTGTGCTGACTCACCTGGAATTGTCTATGTGGATGCATTATTGCTAAAGAGTTTATTACACATTGTTTTTTTTTTTTTTTAGTTTTTTTCTTTTTCCTTTAACCTTTGGCGCTGACATTTTTGTATCACAGTTGCTAGAATTGGAAAAGAAGAAATTAAGGAAGGACTTTCCCTTTAAAAATTGGTTTTGTACCTCTCCCATTTTACCAGTCAGGCTTCTTGCACTTATAAATAGAGATGTAGCGAACTGTTCGCCGGCGAACTAATTCGCGCGAACATCGGGTGTTCGCAAGTCCGCAAATTCGCGAACTTTTCGTGATGTTCGCAATTTGGGTTCGCCGGCACCGAAAAAATCGCAAAACTTACGATAACGTTACGAATGCTCCGAAAAAGTCGCAAAACTTACGATAACGTTACGAATGCTCCGAAAAAGTCGCAAAACTTACGATAACGTTACGAATGCTCCGAAAAAGTCGCAAAACTTACGATAACGGTACGACTGCTCCGAAAAAGTCGCAAAACTTACGATAACGTTACGAATGCTCCGAAAAAGTCGCAAAACTTACGATAACGTTACGAATGCTCCGAAAAAGTCGCAAAACTTACGATAACGTTACGAATGCTCCGAAAAAGTCGCAAAACTTACGATAACGTTACGAATGCTCCGAAAAAGTCGCAAAACTTACGATAACTTTACGAAAGTGCCGGAAATTACGAAAAAGTCGCAAAATTACCGATCATTTCGAAAAACAGCGTGTGTCAATTTTTCAGAGAAATTTTTGCTTGATCCCCCTCCTGCATGCCACTGTCCAGGTCGTGGCACCCTTTAAACAACTTTAAAATCAGTTTTCTGGCCAGAAATGGCTTTTCTAGGTTTTAAAGTTCGCCTTCCCTTTGAAGTCTATGGGGTTCGCAAAGTTCGCGAATATTCGCAATTTTCGGCGGAAGTTCGCGAACAGGTTCGCGAACTTTTTTTTTGAGGTTCGCTACATCCCTACTTATAAACATACATTTACTACTGGCACCAGTTAGTAACATGTGTAAATACAACTTCTGGCCCTCTCTGTTGTTACTTATACCTCTATCCAAATGTCCACCCCCATTCCACTTACTATGATCCAGATCCTTCTATAACTTACCTTTTGCAGAATTACTCACTGCACCCTCCCCCCATGCCTAGCTTAAAATCTCCTCCAAACCTTCTAGTCATCCTCCTCTCAAAAGCAGCTGCAACATCATCATCATTCAGGGTCAGCCCATTCCTGGCAAAGAACCTGTAACCAATTAAAAAATTATCCAAGTTCTCCAAAATCCAAACCCCTCCTCTCTATATTATAGGGGAATTTGTAAAGCAACTCAGTGTATAATTAACAATATTCAATAAAGAGATTGGCAGAAAAGATCTCTGTTTGGTTAAGGAATAACAACATTGATGTGTGACATTTGCTGGGTCCATGGAATTTGTAAAAAGGCTCTAAACAGTGTGTCCAGAATTGAAAGTAGTAGCAGGGACTGAATTTTTTGTAATACAGAAGGGTAAGAGCAATCTGGGCCTGGGGATTTTGGAAGGTTTGTGTCGATTTATTGCCTGCTTTATTTCATCTTCTATAATTATAGCATCTAGAGCATTAGTCATGGACAATAAATATCCCCAAGACAATCATATCTGTGGTGTCATTAATGGAGGCCAAAGTGGAACCATTGTACTGTTTAGCATAACATTTAGAGAAGATCCATGCTTTTAAGTGATCCTTAATATTTGGTCTAATTTGAGCACATTAAACCTGCCAAATAAAACATGCCAAATATTTTAGGAATAGCTATACAAATAAGAGCTAGCAATGAGCAAATCTGTCCCTTTTTGCCAAAAAATTTACGAACCTGTGGAAAAACTTGCACAACTTTATTGACGTGACCACAACTTTTTTGACCCAACTGCACATTTTTTTGCAGAAATGGGGAATTTTGCTGCAAATCCATGCCTGGCGGAAAAATTCACTCATTATTTGGAAGAACCATTCCTCTAGTTAAAGAATCTAAATTGTGATATAATTAGTGATGAGCTAATTTTTTTTGCCAGGCATGGATTCTCAGCGAATTTCTGTTTTGATACCTATAAGTATAACTTGCTGTAGCCAAAGGGGACAATGTAAATATTTTAATTCAAGAGTCCTAAAAAATAAAATATTTGAAGGAAGAACTGAAACATTAGCTCACACCAATAATCAGAATCCCACTACATATGATGAGGAATACCTATTGAAGAATGTACTGCAATGCCTTGAAAGGATAGAGACCTATAACTGCATAAAGTGTTAATAAATAATATGTTATATAAATCTTTTGGCTCTGTAAGGGACCTTGCTTATTGCACCAGTCCATATCACTGCACTCAAACTGATAAAAAATCTGTGTCAGGAAAGAGAACAACATGGAGATACTCTGCCAGGGAGAATGGGCCCACACAAGAATTATTAGAGGGTTTTTGCCCATGTAATCTTCTGTAGCCAGTGGCCTTCCATGCATGCTAATGGGCAGGCATACAGCCTATGCTTAGTTCCTAATGTCAATTGGAAACCAGTGTGGTAGTGAGTGTCACAAGTAAAAATAAAATGTAAAAACTGATGATGAATTGTGTGTACACTGCCAAATAAATCATGGGCCCAAAACAACACCAGGGAAATTCAAGATAGATGTAAAAGAATCATGTATGGCAAGTCAGTGAGTCAGGATTCTGCTGATATCGGTCGACTCACCGGTTAAAAGATGTTGATCGGGCGCCATAGAAGGCGCCTGAGCAAAATCTGCGTCAGGGCCGAATCGGCAGAAGGAGGTAGAAATCCTATCAGCATGTATTTCAAAAAGGATTTTCCATGTTACAAAAGTATCCCTACATACTGCAGCAGATGATATAGAAGGAAAGAGAACTACACTGTGACTGTGTTTTCTCAACTGGCAGAAAATTGCCAAGGCACTAAGAATCACACAGTGGCCAATAAAAGAGTTTCTACAGTTTCTACTTTTTAATGCACCCACAGGAAGAATTTCAGCCTGAACATTTCTTTAACCATTTTTGTAGATAGCAATTTACTAAATAAAGGAAGTTAGAAAGATTGATGATATCTGCAAGCGTTAAAAGTATTCCCAATGTTTAACCTTTACAAAGAGGCAATTTAGACTTAAAAACCAATATACCAGCTCATCAATCAAAGTAAATTCTCCTTTTTTTATTCTTTTAATACTGTGAAGGTCAGATATTAATTCTTGGTTCAGGATGGTACAGCTGAGCAACCGACGAGGTTTATCACTGTCTTATCTCAACTGTCTCCAATTCTACTGCTGACTTCTGACCATCTCCACAGGGGCTGGTTTAAGCGGTACTCTAACCACAATCCAAACTAGGCAGCAAACCAGGGTCTGTGAAATTTGCTGAATCCATGGAATTTGTAAATAGTGTGCCAGGAAATAAAAGTAGTTCCGAAATCTTTTTGTGTCACTGAAGAGAAAAATCAATCAGGGCCCAGAGCTTTGGAAGGTTTCTGTTTAGTGATGAGCGAATCTGTCCCGTTTCGCTTCATCAAAAAATTAGTGAATCTTTCAAAAGATTCGCGAAATGGTGAAAATGTTGCACGTCAAAGCAAATTGTCGCCCGCGGCTATTCTTTCATCGTGCGGCTATTCTTTTGTCGCTCGCGGCTATTATTTTGTAGCGCGGCTATTATTTCGCCATCCACGGCTATTATTTTGTCGCGCGGCTATTATTTTGACACAGGCGACAATTTTTGGACGTGTGGTAAATTTTTCCGCGGCTAATTTCTTCATCCGTTTCGCGAAACAATCCCCCAATGGCGAAATGCGGAAATTCGCCGCGAATCTATGCCTCGCGAAACATTTCGCCCATCACTATTTCTGTTGAATTAAAATCTGCTTTGTTTCATCTTCTGTAATTACAGAATCTAGACCTTTATGTTGAGCTGCTATTAGATGTGGAAGATGAATATCCAGAAGGCAGTTTGTAATATTTGTGGTGTCAGCAGTAGATGTAGAACAGGCTGTAGTGACACCACTGTAGAGTTTAGCATAAAATAGAGAGGCCCATTTATCAGAATTCTAAAATTAGTGGTTGTAGTGGTTTTTGAACCCACAAAAAAAAAATAATATTCACTAAGACCACAAATGCAATTTAATGAAAGTAATTTATTAAAAAATCCTTTTATAAAAAGCATGTACAGAAAAATCCCCTGAGACTATCCAAATAAAAATACAAAAACTTCAAAATTCTCAAATTTGTAAGTATTATCATACAAATAAAAGCTTCAGAAAAATCCAAAAACCATAAAGCAAAGAAAGCTTTTCCAATTGGAAAAGGAAAGCTGTCGTTGACTTCTACATGACTTTGCCAGCTTTTCAATGGCGAAGCTTTGTATTAGTGTTTTTCATGGTTTTTACAATTAAGAAATTGTAGTTTAGAGTAATTAGTATAATTTATGATTTCTAGAGCTCAAAAATACGATTTATGAAAAAGAAATGGGCCCCATATAGAAGATCTATTATTTTTGAGGGATCGTTAATATTTGGTCTGATTTTAAGCGCATTTAACCTTCAATGCCAAATATTTTATGAATAGGTCTCCCTAAGTGTCCTTCCCTTAGTTAAAGAATCATTGATCTAGGTGAATAAAAGAATTATTACATAATTTTCTAGACTGTTGGGTTACCTATAAGTATAACTCGCTGTAGCCATAGCGGACTATTAGAAAGTTTTAATGCAAGAGTTTTTGCAGAAAAAGGAAGCAATGAAAAATTAATTCATCTCCGTAATCAGAATCCCACTAGGGATAATGAGGAATAGTGTACTACAATGCCTTGAAAGGATAGATAACTACTGTATAACTGCACACATTGTTGCTCTTCACTATTAATAAATATCCTGCTATGCGGCATATTCATCAAAGTAGAAGTTTGAATCCCGAAATGGGAAAAATTCAGATTAGATACGATAATCGGAATAGTCCCGATCCGAAAGTCACAAAATTTTCGTATACGAACGGTTGGAAACGGCGGGAAAACCTCAGTGGCACTCTGCAGCTCCAACCTGGCCCAAGGAAAATCTCCCATAGGGCTCAATGGCACTCTGCAGCTCCAACCTGGCCCAAGGAAAGTCTCCCATAGGGCTCATTGGCACTCTGCAGCTCCAACCCGGCCAAAGGAAAGTCTCCCATAGGGCTCATTGGCACTCTGCAGCTCCAACCCGGCCCAAGGAAAGTCTCCCATAGATCTCAATGGCACTCTGCAGCTGCAACCTGGCCCAAGGAAAGCCTTCCATAGGGCTCAATGGCACTCTGCAGCTCCAACCCGGCCAAGGAAAGTCTCCCATAGGGCTCAATGGCACTCTGCAGCTCCAACCCGGCCCAAGGAAAGTCTCCCATAGGTCTCAATGGCACTCTGCAGCTCCAACCCAGCCCAAGGAAAGTCTCCCATAGGGCTCAATGGCACTCTGCAGCTCCAACCCGGCCCAAGGAAAGTCTCCCATAGGGCTCAATGGCACTCTGCAGCTCCAACCCGGCCCAAGGAAAGTCTCCCATAGGAATCAATGGCACTCTGCAGCTCCAACCCGGCCCAAGGAAATCCTCCCATAGGGCTCAATGGCACTCTGCAGCTCCAACCTGGCCCAAGGAAAGTCTCCCATAGGGCTCAATGGCACTCTGCAGCTCCAACCCGGCCCAAGGAAAGGTCTCCCATAGGGCTCAATGGCACTCTGCAGCTCCAACCCGGCCAAGGAAAGTCTCCCATAGGCTCAATGGCACTCCTGCAGCTCCAACCTGGCCCAAGGAAAGTCTCCCATAGGACTCAATGGCACTCTGCAGCTCCAACCCGGCCCAAGGAAAGTCTCCCATAGGGCTCAATGGCACTCTGCAGCTCCAACCTGGCCCAAGGAAAGTCACGATACCGAAGCTTGAATGACTTTGAAACTTTTGTACTCATTGCGACAAATATGATTTTGTCATGTAAATTTTGCAGCACAATACGAAAAAGTTGCGCAAATCAGTGAAAAAATCAGCAAAAATACGCACAGTATGAAAAAATGTGTTTTTTTTTATTTGGAGGCAAACATACTTTGATAAATGTGCCCCTATGTGAATCTTTTGGCTGTGTAAGGGACCTTCTTTACTTAGTCCATATAACTTCATTCAAATTGTTGAAAAATATAACTGGAATGAACCAGAACAACATGGACATAACCTCCCAGGAAGAATTGGGCAAAATCACTTTCAAAAATTGTGTGAAAATTATATGTATTTAGCGCAACAAAGTGGCAGTTGTGATTGCTGTTAAAGGAGAATGCAAGTCAAAATTTAAAAAGCATACTGCCCAATAGTCCTCCTGTTGTTTAGTAAAAACGCCACACTTTTGGCTCACCTAATCAAATATTTACTCAGTCACATTTACTTCACATTTTCTAGAACAGGCAGCCATCTCTAAAAAGGTATTCTCCATTCCTTTCCCTCCTTGCTTCATACTGCACGTGTGTTTCATTCCCTCCCCCCCTCCCCTCTGCCAGATCCGCTTCTGATTGGCTGGTAGGTATGTGTAGCTCAGAACACGAGAGAGGATCAAGTTACACACATGCTCAGAGAATAGGAAGGCTGCCGCTGGCACCTACAGGAAGGGGAGAGAGATTTCAGTGATGTCACTGTAGTCTTCACACTGCTGTAGGCTGCCAGCACCATATCCCAGAGAAGCAAGCAGGGATCTGGGAATTTAGATATGCAGTAAGTACTTAAAAAGAATGCCTTTAGACTTACTTTTAATTAATATGAACCTTTCATTGTCCTTTAATGGGTGTTTCTACCATGTTTTGACTGAGGAAGTGGATACTGTAAGGTATGTAACCAACACCTTTGCATAATTAACTTTACTGTCTCAAAATAAAAAAACTTTTAAAGCACTTTTAAAGCACAACAACAAAAGGTGCATTCTAGTGCCACTTGGTCCCTATGGTGTGCCATGACTGCACATGATCTAGTCACCCACATTTAGAGATCAAAGTCAAGAGGTCAAAACAGTTACAATAAACAATAAAGTAAATATTCAGCTTTGGCATCAAATCTGGACTAATGTGAGAAAAAAAATCAAGATCAACATATATCGTACAACCTACAAGGGAATGTATGCAATGGGTGATGAGGTTCCAATGGAAGATCCCATTATACTATTACAAAGTCCTAAAATAAGCCTGACAAGTTTTTTTTTCCCTGGAGAGATATTTATCATAAAGATACCAGATTCCACAAGTTGCAGTTATGATAGATAATGAGCTAATTATTGTGTATTCTCTGAGGAATTCCCTGTGTCTCACTGGTTATATAAACTGGGTTCCTAAAGAGACCGGCAGACTCTGTGCCCCTGCATGGAAGAACCTTCTGCTCCTCAGGCTGAGCAAAGACAAGAAATATCTGGCTTTGTACATTGCCCCACTGTTCTTAACTGTTAAATGGATTAAAGGCTCGTTTAACCATTTTGATTTTCTCAGCTACTCCTCTGACTCTTCTGCCTGAATTGGGCTGGAGAAATTGAGACATTGAGTAATTGACATTACTCAATTGGCATTGAAGGATTTACTGATCTGTGATCAGTTCTCACAGATGAGATAATGTTACTTTTCTAAAGCTCGGAGCACAGAAACAGAAGTATTGTCTAACTGCCCATGACTGCAACATTCACTTACATGATCATTTCAGCTACCATCTATGTTCTACAGTTTATAAAGATAAGATGTAATTTCTAGAGTACAGATGCGAGATACTCTATGCATCCATCATTGATATATGTAGTTTTTTTTAAATAACTTTCATACAGAGGAAGGGAGAAAAATGACCTCGGGAAATGTTTCAGGATTTATCATTCAAGGCATATCTGATACTCCTGAGCTTCATAATTTTCTTTTTGTGCTAATCCTTGGAATCTATCTCATCATTCTGCTGGGAAATCTCATCATATTCTTAGTCATTTCATGCAATCCTCACTTACACACCCCCATGTACATATTCTTGCAGAACCTTTCACTCATAGACATTTCTTTCTCCTCAAATGTTTTACCTAATTTGCTACATATTCTTCTCACACAACAAAATAACATTTCATTCTTGGGGTGTATGACTCAAGTGTTTGTTTTTGTGGCCTTGGCTGACAGTGAATACTTTCTCCTGACGGCCATGGCATATGATCGTTATGTTGCCATCTGTGATCCCCTTCATTACATTGCCCGAATGAGCAGGAAACACTGTGCTGGGCTTATAACTGCAGCATTCACTGTTGGTATTGGCGGAGCCGTCAGTTTTATTGTCCTTATATCTAAACTATCATATTGTGCTTCCCATCTTATTAACCATTTTTTCTGTGATGTCACAGCATTGCAAAAACTTTCTTGCAGCAGCACTTTTAGCATGGAACTTGTCATGTACATTGAAGGGACATTGGTAGTTTTCAGTTCCTTCCTCCCTACTCTGACCTCATACATATTTATCATCTCTGCTATCCTGAAAATACAATCCTCAGAGGGGAGACAAAAAGCCTTTTCTACCTGTGCTTCTCACCTGGCCTGTGTGATAACCCTTTATGTGACAGCACTTTCCTTGTATGTGAGACCCACCACAAGTTATTCGCTGGAAAGAGACAAGTATTTCTCACTGCTGTACATTGTCCTGGGCCCTGTGCTAAATCCATTTATTTACACACTGAAAAATAGAGAATTTCAATCTTCCCTAAATAAAGTGAGGCAAAAATGTTTATATTTTTTTACTAGTTAGAGGCAGTCTATAAAACTAAAAATAATAAGTATTTTATTGGGCTTGATGGTGTATATAATAAAATTGACCTTGTTTTTACACTTATACAATAAAATTCTATATTGTCAATATTGTGTATATTGGAAGAATAACCTTCTCCCCCCATGAATCTATACCCCTATTGCCCTTACAGCAGCTGACTGGCATTGCTTTCTATTATCTTTACGTACCCCCAGGTCCTTCCCCATAATGGATTTGTTTCACACAGTCAAATAAAAACAGCAAAATACAACCAAGCCTCTTGGTATGCTTAAAGACATCTATCCTGTGTTCACCTTTCAAGTACCAGCAGAATTTCACATTTCAGTTTTACTCAGTGCCAGACATTTTTGAACATTCATTTTGTGCTCTCTAACGGGGGGGGGGGGGGGGGGGGGGGGGGGGGGGGGGGTTGTAAGAAGACTATATATTATTTTTTTAGGAGTTTTTGTGTATTTTCACTTTTGGAACAAGATTTAGAGCTCTTAAATGTGCCAATAGCTGATATGTACAGTTTATGAAGATTTCTGACTTCTATAGATCAAAGATTCCCAGCAGTAAATTACCAAATTTTCAAAGCATTACAGCAGAATATGGCATACTTTAGATTCCATTGCCAAAAATCCTGAAGCATTAGGATTATGCCAGGAAACAATGTATTTTTTAAAAAGTACACATTCTGCCGAATCCAAAATGGGTAACCATGTCTTTCTACTTGTAAGTATCAAACAGAAATGCTTTTCTGAACTTATCAGTTTCTATAAAAATTTATGACAATTCAAAAAATATCCCCTCAGAGCTCAAGCATCTTATCTTCCACATAGCACTAGGTACCAAGAAAAAAATATCCTAAATATGAAAGCCAAGGATCCACTGGACAGTTTGATGCCCATTGTGCATAGGATCACCAAAGTATCTGGCATTTAAAGAAAAGAAAGTAAGTGCATGCAAATTGTCCCAGAGATCACTACAGCTACTAAAAATTCAACACATTTACTGCATTTTTGTAGGGTAAAAACCCAAAAACTTATCTGTGGGGTTAAAGTGATTTTGCAGAGGAGGATTACTGGACTCTATATTTGGGTTGGATTTGATATGCTTCCCCTAGGCATTTCTACTACACATTGTGATATTTGTTTAAAGTTTGGTTTGGAGTATGGATTGGTTTTGATTTATCTGCATGTCAAGAAATTGGGATCATTAGAGTAATTAACTTGTGTCAGAAAGAACAACACTATCAACTATTTCTGTGCTGACTCACCTGGAATTGTCTATGTGGATGCATTATTGCTAAAGAGTTTATTACACTTTGGGGTTTTTTTTTTTAGTTTTTTTTTTCTTTTTCCTTTAACCTTTGGAGCTAACATTTTGTATCAAAGTTGCTAGAATTGGAAAAGAAGAAATTATGGAAGGACTTTCCCTACATACATTTACAACTGGCACCAGTTTGTAACTTGTTTAAATAAAACTTCTGGCCCTCTCTGTAGTTACTAATACCTCTATCCAAATGCCCACCCCCATTCCACCTGCTATGATTCAGATCCTTCTGTAACTTCCCTTTTGCAGAATTACTCACTGCACCCTCCCCCCATGCCTAGTTTAAAATCTCCTCCAAACCTTCTAGTCATCCTCCTCTCAAAAGCAGCTACACCATCATCATCATCATTCAAGGTCAGCCCATCCCTGGCAAAGAACCTGTAACCAATTGAAAAATCATCCAAGTTCTCCAAAATCCAAACCCCTCCTCTCTAAGTTATAGGGGAATTTGTAAAGCAACTCAGTGAATAATTAACAATATTGATTAAAGAGATTGGCAGAATAACAACATTTATCTGTGACATTTGCTGGGTCCATGGAATTTGTAAAAAGGCTTTAAACAGTGTGCCCAGACCTGAAAGTAGTAGCAGGGACTGATTTTTTGTAATACAGAAGGGTAAAATCAATCTGGGCCTTGGGCTTTGGAAGGTTTGTGTCGATTTATTGCCTGCTTTATTTCATCTTCTATAATTATAGCATTTAGAGCATTAGTCATGGACAATGAATATCCCCAAGACAATCATATTTGTGGTGTCATTAATGGAGGCCAAAGTGGAACCACTGTACAGTTTAGCATAACATTTAGAGAAGATCCATTTTTTAAGGGATCCTTAATATTTGGTCTAATTTGAGCACATTAAACCTGCCAAATAAAACATGCCAAATATTTTATGAATAGGTATACAAATAAGAGCTAGCGATAAGTGAATCTGTCCCTTTTTACCAAAAAATTTGCGAACCTGTGGAAAAACTTGCACAACTTTATTGACGTGACCACAACTTTTTTGACCCAACTGCATATTTTTTTGCAGAGCAATTATGAGAAAGTTTTTGCGAAATGGGGAATTTCTCTGCAAATCCATGCCTGGCGGAAAAATTCACTCATCCTTATGAAGAACCATTCCTCTAGTTAAAGAACCTAAATTGTGATATAATTAGTGATGAGCTATTTTTTTTGCCAGGCATGGATTCTCAGCTAATTTCTGTTTTGATACCTATAAGTATAACTTGCTGTAGCCAAAGGGGACAATGTAAATATTTTAATTCAAGAGTCCTAAAAAATAAAATATTTGAAGGAGGAAATGAAACATTAGCCCACACCAATAATCAGAATTTGACTAAATATGATGAGGAATACCTATTGAAGAATGTACTGCAATGCCTTGAAAGGATAGAGACCTATAACTGCATAAAGTGTTAATAAATAATATGTTATATAAATCTTTTGGCTCTGTATACTTATTGCATCAGTCCATATGCACTCAAATTGGTAAAAATTGGTAAAATTCTGTGGCACGTACAAGAACAACATGGAGATACTCTGCCAGGGAGAATGGGCCCACACAAAAATTATTAGAGGGTTTTTGCCCTGCCCTGATAATGGATTGTGTATACACACTGCCAAATAAACAAGATCTGGTCATGGGCCCAAAACAACTCGAGAAAAATTCAAGATAGATGTAAAAGAATCAAAAGAAAATAATCAGAATCAACATCTTTTGTACAGCCTATGAAGGAACTTGCTCAATGGGTGATGGGGTTCCTATAAGAAGTCCCATTACCAATAACATTACAGAATCCTAAAATAAACCAAAGTTTTCAGAAATATCATTTCCAGAGCTTTTTCCCTGGAGAGATATTTATCATAAAGATACCCGATTCCACAAGCTGCAGTTATTATAGATAATGAGCTGATTATTGTGTATTCTCTGAGGAATTCCCTTTGTCAAACTGGTTATATAAACTGGGTTCCTAAAGAGACTGAGACTCTTTGCCTTCATGGAAGAACCTTCTGCTCCTCAGGCTGAGCAAAGACAAGATCTATCTGACTTATGTATTTGTATGATAAAAGGTTTTGATAGGAGCACTGCAAGGTGAGAGTGTAGGTAAGTAATGGAGGGCAGTGAGGGTTCATACAAGCTCTTTGGTCTTTATTACTATTCCCTAAAAGTACAAGATACATTTGTGTAGATATTCTGTGAAAAAGAACATAAGAATTTAAAATGTAGGACAGATTTTACAAAAAAAGGTAAGCTTTTGTATTTATTAAATTTCCTGATATTTATATAGCACCAACACATTATACACAGCAGAATATTGAGCTTATATTAGGAACCAACATTCAGTACAGACAAGAGAGACAAAACCAGAAGCCTGCAAGCTGGATATAACATTTGTTGTACAGGAAACCAACTCATTTAAAAATTATTATTATGAATGGAAACTGATTCTTTCTAAAAACAATAAAAAGTCTTAGTTTCAGAGGGACTCTAATAAGTACAGTGTCATCTAATTTGCTGATGTTACAGTTGATATCAAAGCAAACAATGCACAGGGAATGTCTAGGGGTTCCGATTTGGAGCAGAAATAACAAACAACACAATTCAGTTACAAACCCCACTGGGCGCCATTTTGCTGCTCCTTTCTGCCATGAGCAGTAGGTCTTAAACCTGACTCAGCCAGACACATCCATATTTGTGCTACACAACTGTATAAACATAAGAACTACACAACTGCAAAATGTATCCCCAAAGATTTTGGAAATCCATACTCTACATGTCTAGACCAATCGGGTTAAGATGTACCTCTTGATGTATCTCTGTCCAACTCCCTGCAACTCCCCACAGTTGAAAGGAACCTTTCACCACTGCCGTTCCTTTTAATTTGTCAGATGCCACTGGCAAATTATAAAAGATCATTAAGGGCTGGAAGACTCCTGATAATAGGAAACCATTGACAAATTAAGGAGCTGGAAAAGGAATGACAGTGGGGGAAGGTTCCTTTCAACTGTGTTACCTGTGCATCGTATGCCTTTGAGTGTGGACAGATAGACCAATGGGGCATAAATTCTGTCAGGGTGCTCGTTTACACCTTATCGGCAATAGCCAGCCATTTTCACAAACCCTATCATATGACCGTCTGGTATTGCTTGACAAGGATTGGGAGACAAACTGTGTATCAATTCCCAGAAACAATGTTTCACAGTTGGAAAGGCACACTCCAACCCTCTCTCTCTCTTCGCATAGGGGGCAAGGCTATGAATTTAACTGAACTGAGAACGAGAAAGGAGAGAGAGAGAGTCAGCTGTGCGATTGTTCGCCCCAGGAACATGTTTGGCATTGAACCATCTATTGAGGCATAAACAGTTAAGTACCAGTTCCCTCAGAATTTTAAAAACAGGGATGGAAGAAGAGGTTTGATGGTTTATCACCTGAACAATGCTAGTGTTGTCACACCCAAATGTAACCCATTTATCCCGTAACTGTTCCCTCCAGATTACAACAGAAACAAAAATTGGAAAAATCTCAATAGAGTCATGTTCCAAATCAAGTCAGATTCAGACTCCACCTCTGGCCATTTGGTTGTGCACCATTGACCTCTGAAAAAAGAGCCTTTGCCAGCACTGCCTGCAGCATCAATATATAAGTTGAGTTCAACATTAGATACTTCAGTTTCTTGCTAACACTTTCTACTATTGAGCTCCGCCAGGAATTATTGCCATATTGCAACATCATTCCTGATCCCTTTTGACAAGTGGGTGAAGTGATGAGGGGCTAAAACACCTTTTGCTGAAGCTTCTCCTACTCACCCTGGAAACCACTGCAGATCATACCTTCTTGGTGGCCCCTGCAGGGCTGGGACTGACCTGGTCTGCGCTTCCAGCACACACTGAATCCAGTCACAGCCGTATTCTGCAACTGCTTGCCTCACTTTGTTAAAGGATATCCTCCAAAGCATTGTCACATCACTGAAATAGACCAGCTGGATGGAGCTAGTAGCCAAGGTGGGATGTAGGTGTGAATGAAAGCTGAAGCTGCCAAATCCCTTTGCTCCTCAGAAAATGGCATGTAATGAGAAGGAGAAATGACATTGATACTTGTGGTCAAATCAGAGTAAAGGAAAGACTAATGCGATTGGTCCCAGCAGCCATGGCCCAACTCCTTCCAAGTATGGTGGTTACTGGGCTGCCTGAAACAGAATATTATCTAAATAGCCATGCCTGCAACATTTGCCAACAGGATAATTTGGGCAACCAGCAATGTCCAACAGTATAAAAGACAAAATATAATATCTGGAGTACATATGTGAGCTTCTCTCTCTCTCTATATATATATAGTTAAAATATGTAACATTTTTTTAATTACTTTTATACAGAGAAATAAAGACTTGAAAAATGACCTTAGGAAATGTTTCAGGATTCATCATCCAAGGGTTCTCTGATACTCCTGAGCTTCAAATCCCTCTTTTTGTGCTATTCCTTGTAATCTATCTCATCATTCTGCTGGGAAATCTCATCATATTCTTAGTCATTTCATGCAATCCTCACTTACACACCCCCATGTACATATTCTTGCTGAACCTTTCACTCATAGACATTTCTTACACCTCAAATGTTTTACCTAATTTGCTACATATTCTTCTCACACAACAAAATAACATTTCATTCTTGGGGTGTATGACTCAAATGTTTGTTTTTGTGGCCTTGGCTGGCAATGAATTCTTTCTCCTGACGGCCATGGCATATGATCGTTATGTTGCCATCTGTGATCCCCTTCATTACATTGCCCGAATGAGCAGGAAACACTGTGCTGGGCTTATAACTGCAGCATTCACTGGTGGGTTTGGTGAATCCATGGGCCATGTTACCCTTATATCTAAACTATCATATTGTGCTTCCCATCTTATTAACCATTTTTTCTGTGATATCACACCATTGCTAAAACTTTCCTGCAGCAGCACTTTTAGTGCGGAACTTTTTATTTACATTGTAGGGATATTGCTGGGTTTCAGTCCCTTCCTCCTTACTCTGGCCTCATACATATTTATCATCTCTGCTATCCTGAAAATACAATCCTCAGAGGGGAGACAAAAAGCCTTTTCTACCTGTGCTTCTCACCTGGCCTGTGTGATAACCCTTTATGGGACAATTATTTGCCTGTATATGAGACCCACCACAAGTTATAACATTAAAACTGACAAGTATTTCTCACTTCTGTACATTGTCCTGGGCCCTATACTAAATCCTTTTATTTACACATTGAAAAATATAGAATTTAAATCTTCTCTAAATAAAATGATGCAAAGATGTCACCAGTTGATGGCAGTCAATAAAACTTCAGTCTAAACATCCTATACTGAAAATAAAATGATTATATAGCATAAAAAAAACCATATTCCATGCTGTACATTGTCCTGGGCCCTGTGCTAAATCCTTTTCTTTACACACTGAAAAATAAAGAATTTCTGTCTTCTCTAAATAAAATGACGCAAAGATGTCGACGTCACCAGTTCATAGCAGTCAATAAAACTTCAGTCTTAACATCCTACTTGGAAAATTATTGTAGGGACCCATAGGGTTAAACTGCCCCTATGACTGTAAACCCTACCCCTTCCTAGTTTACACTGCTATTGGGCAAAGACCCATGTATCTAGTTATTCTTTTTACTTGTACCTTATTGGTTATTTGGGTTGATCACACCTCTTGCACTCTCATATAGTGTTTAGCAGGCGGGTGTGTCTTCCTCTTTGGCTATTTGAATGAGGACTATCTAGAATAGCAGAATACCGTAAGAGCACTCTCTAGGAGAGTGAGGTAGAGAGAACTAGATATCAAGAGCAGTTCAGGCTCCAACCAGGAGGTTAGCTGGAAGTACCCTTCCACACAGGCAATGTTGCCTTAGCCTAGGAAAACGGTTAAGACGCAGGATACAGGTTAGTGAAAATCCCTGATCCATAGTCGGCTGAAGGACCCATCCAAGCTAAAGGTATTCAACCTGAGGACTGGAGTAACTATCCAGGCTGCCCTCCATAGTGGTGCCGTGCTTACAAGTACTTTACCCTGCCCAGTCTCCCAAAGAGGTGGGATAAACCAGTGGCATCCTCTCTTGCTATCCTCAGTGGGTTCTGCTATATCTGCCTTTGTGAGTATATTGCTATAACCCTGCACTTCTACTTGTCTTTGACAATAAACTTGTTCTATTTGTTCAACTGCAAGAACCTTTTGGCGTCCATCTTTACTGCACACAGCAAAGTGGGCACTAATTTATGGCCAAAGTAAATGCCTTTACATGTAAATAATGTCATCTGGGGAACCCAGAAAGATAAGAGATATAAAGAGAAATAATGTGTTAAATGCAGTGACACAATATATGAACAAAAACAAAATGTTTTAGCATACCATATGAACGAAAAAACGGACTAAGCTTTCTTTTTCTCTATTTTTCTGTCTCTGTGCAACAAATTATAGCCTTCTATATGTACTGCCCAATCACGTGACTCTTCAGCCATGTTCAAGAGATTTTTAACTGTTTTTTGAATAGCAGATGAATAGCAGATGAATAGCAGATGACTGTATAATTGACATATACAATAACAAGTATGGCTGAAGTTGGGCTAAAGTGAGCTCAATTAGGCCTATATTACTGATATGTAAGCCTTTGTGGCCCAGACCTCTGTTCAAGCTTCCCAAAAATAGTGAACTTAATAGTAAATCTTAATCTTATCCTCACAGTCCATGACATTTGCTGGCTCCACGGAATTTGTAAAAAGTGCCTAGAACCGGAAGTAGTAGGGACTCAAATTATTGGTAATACAGAACAATACAATTAATCTTGGCCTGGACCTTAAGAAGCCTTGTGTTGATGCTCTGTCTGCTCTATTTCATCTGCCATTATTACAGCACATAGAGCATAAGTCATGGAAGATGAATATCCTATAGACCGTTTGTGATATTTGTGGTGTCAGTAATAGAGGCCGCCTTGGAATACTTGTACAGCTTAGCATAACATTTAGAGAAGATCTATTTTTGAAAGGCATCATGAACATTTAAGTTGCTATGCCAAACATTTTATCAATGGGCGTCTCAGTAAGGGCCATTCCCCTAGTTAAGGAACCATTGATTAAGGTGTATGCAGAAAAACAATTTTTATTGTGATAAAATTAATAATTGTTTGATGTTTTCAATGACAAAATGTTATAGTTCTTTGGCTATATATAAGTACAACTTGTTGTAGCCATAGGGGACAATGAATGTTTCGAAGCAACTGAAACATTAGTTCATCCCCTTAGTAAGAAGCCCACTAGAGATGCTGAGAAATAGCTATGAAAACATGTGCTGTAATGCCTTGAAAGGATAGAGATCTACAACTGCTTACAGTGCTAATAAATAATATGCTGTATAAATATTTTGGCTCTGTTAGGGGCTGTGCCGACTTTATCAGTCCATACCACTTAAGATGGTAAAAAAACTGGTGAAATGAACCAGAACAACATGGAGATAATCTGCCCGGGAGAATTGACCACAATCACTTCCAAACACTGTGCAAAGATGATATGTACTTAGCACAACAAAGTGGCAGTTGTGATTGCTGCTAAAGGTGGTTCTACCATTGATTGAGGAATTAACTCTTCTTTCTCATGATTAAAAAAAAATTGTAACTTCAAGTGCCAACTTTGTTTTCTTTGTAAATAAACTTTAACAATGCAGATTTTCATTCAAGGCTGTAAAATGTAGAAAAGTCCAAGGAGAGAGTCAATACTTGTGTGTCTATGAAGAATTTGATCACATAAACATTATTAGCGGGTTTACTACCCATGTAAATTTCTAGCGCAAGTGGCCCTGCGAGTGCCCATACAGGCTATTGGGGTGGGATACAGTGTATGCTTAGTACAACATTAACATTAATAGGAAGCGAATGTGACAATTTAAAGTAAAGTGTGTTCCCTTTGTACCTTTGGACTGATGACTGATGATGAATTGTGTATACACACTAGTCAGGGGCCCAGATCAACACCAGAACATGCAATCATCAAAGGAAATTTAGAGATCAAAGTCAAGATAGAGGCCAAATCAGTTACAATAAACAAAAAGTAAATATTCAGCTTTGCAGTCGGAGTTGGACTAATGTGGGGAAAGAATCAGGATCAACATGTATTGTACAGCCTACAAAGGAACTTGCTCAATGGGTGATGGGGTTCCTATAAGAGGTCCCATTACCAATAACATTACAGAATCCTGAATTAAACCTGTTGAAATATCATTTCCAGAGCTTTTTCCCTGGAGAGATATTTATCATAAAGATACCAGATTCCACAAGCTGCAGTTATTATAGATAATGAGCTGATTATTGTGTATTCCCTGAGGAATTCCCTGTGTCACACTGGTTATATAAACTGGGTTCCTAAAGAGACCGGCAGACTCTGTGCCCCTGCATGGAAGAACCTTCTGCTCCTCAGGCTGAGCAAAGACAAGATCTATCTGACTAATGTATTTGTATGATAAAAGGTTTTGATAGGAGCACTGCAAGGTGAGAATGTAGGTAAGTAATGGAGGGCAGTGAGGGTTGATACAAGCGCTTTGGTCTTAATTACTATTCCCTAAAAGTACAAGATACATTTGTGTAAATATTCCGTGAAAAGAACATAAGAATTTCAAAATAAAAAATGTTGGACAGATTTTACAAAAAAGGTAAGCTTTTGTATTTATTAATTTCCTGATATTTATATAGCACCAACACATTATACACAGCAGAATATTGAACTTAGATTAGGAACCAACATTCAGTACAGACAAGATGGACAAAACCAGAAGCCTGGAAGCTGGATATAACATTTGTTGTACAGGAAACCAACTCATTTAAAAAATATTATTATGAATGGAAACTGATTCTTTCTAGAAACAATAAAATGTCTTAGTTTTAAACTGACTCTAATAAGTACAGTGTCATCTAATTTGCTGATGTTACAGTTGATATCAAAGCAAACAATGCACAGGGAATGTCTAGGGGTTCAGATTTGAAGCAGAAATAACAAACAACACAATTCTATTACAAACCCCACTGGGCGCCATTTTGCTGCTTCTGCCATGAGCAGTAGGTCTTAAAACTGACTCAGCCAGACACATCCATATTTGTGCTACACAACTGTATAAACATAAAAACTACACACCTGCAAAATGTATCCCCAAAGATTTTGGAAATCCATACTTTACATGTCTAGACCAATCGGGTTAAGATGTACCTCTTGATGTATCTCTGTCCAACTCCCTGCAACTCCCCACAGTTGAAAGGAACCTTTCACCACTGTCGTTCTTTTTCCAGCTCCTTAATTTGTCAAATTCTACTCGCAAGTTATAAAAGATTATTAAGGGCTGGAAGACTCCTGATAATATGAAACCATTGACAAATTAAGGAGTTGGAAAAGGAATGACAGTGGGGGAAGGTTCCTGTGTTACCTGTGCATCGTATGCCCTTGAGTGTGGACAGATAGACCAATGTGGCATAAATTCTGTCAGGGTGCTCGTTTATACCTTATCGGCAATAGCCAGCCATTTTTCCCAAACCCTATCATATGACTGTCTGGTATTGACCGTAACTGTTCCCCCCAGATTACAACAGAAACAAAAATTGGACAAAGCTCTAATAGACTCATGTTCTAAATCAAGTAAGATTCAGACTACTCCTCTGGCCATTTGGTTGTGCACCATTGATCTCTGAAAAAAGAGCCTTTGCCAGCACTGCCTGCAGCATCAGTATATAAGTTAAGTTCTACATTAGATGCTTCGGTTTCTTGCCAACATGTTCTACCATTGAGCTCCGCCAGGAATTGTTGCCATATTGCAACTGCTTGCCTCACTTTGCTAAAGGAAATCCCCCAAAGCGTTGTTACTTCACTGAAATAGACCAGCTGGATGGAGCTAATAGCCAATAGCAGGTGTGAATGAAAGCTGAAGCTGCCAAATCCCTTTGCTCCTCAGAAAATGGGCTGCCTGGAACAGAATATTATCTACATGGCCATGCCAACAGCATAAAAGACAAAATATAATATCTGGAGTACATGTGAGCTTCTCTATTTTACTTCTACTTTCAAACAGAGAAATAAAGACTTAAAAAATGACCTTAAGAAATGTTTCAGGATTCATCATCCAAGGGTTCTCTGATACTCCTGAGCTTCAAATCTCTCTTTTTGTGCTATTCCTTGGAATCTATCTCATCATTCTGCTGGGAAATCTCATCATATTCTTAGTCATTTCATGCAATCCTCACTTACACACCCCCATGTACATATTCTTGCTGAACCTTTCACTCATAGACATTTCTTTCACCTCAAATGTTTTACCTAATTTGCTACAAATTCTTCTCACACAACAAAATAACATTTCATTCTTGGGGTGTATGACTCAAATGTATGTTTTTGTGTCCTTGGCTGCCAGTGAATACTTTCTCCTGACGGCCATGGCATATGATCGTTATGTTGCCATCTGTGATCCCCTTCATTACATTGCCCGAATGAGCAGGAAACACTGTGCTGGGCTTATAACTGCAGCATTCACTGTTGGGTTTGGTGAATCCATGGGCCATCTTGTACTTATATCTAAACTATCATATTGTGCTTCCCATCTTATTAACCATTTTTTCTGTGATGTCACACCATTGCTAAAACTTTCCTGCAGCAGCACTTTTAGTGTGGAACTTTTTATTTACATTGTAGGGACATTGCTGGGTTTCAGTTCCTTCCTCCTTACTCTGACCTCATACGTATTTATCATCTCTGCTATCCTGAAAATACAATCCTCAGAGGGGAGACAAAAAGCCTTTTCTACCTGTGCTTCTCACCTGACCTGTGTGATGACCCTTTATGGGACAGTTATTTGCCTGTATATGAGACCCACCACAAGTTATTCCCTGGAAAGAGACAAGTATTTCTCACTGCTGTACATTGCCCTGGGCCCTGTGCTAAATCCTCTTATTTACACACTGAAAAATAGAGAATTTCTATCTTCTCTAAATAAAATGATGCAAAGATGTCACCAGTTCATAGCAGTCAATAAAACTTCAGTCTAAACATCCTATGTGGAAAATTATTGTTGGGACCCATAGGGTTAAACTGCCCCTATGGCTTTAAACCTTACCCCTTCCTAGTTTACACTGTTACTGGGAAAAGACCCATGTATCTAGTTCATCCTTTGTCCTTATACCTTATTGGTTATTTGGCTTGACTCTCTTGCACTCTCATATAGTGTTTAGCAGAAGGGTGTGTCTTCCTCTTTGGCTGCCTCTGTGTCTCAGGAACAGGTCACTGAGCCTGGGATCATAATAGGCCACAGTAAAGCCTTATTGCCCTGGAATTACCATCTACTCTGGTGAAGTCGGGGACAAGGACCCCATGAATGAGGACTATCCAGAATAGCAGAATACCGTAAGAGAACTCTCTAGGAGAGTGAGATAGAGAGAACTAGATAGCAAGAGCAGTTCAGGCTCCAACCAGGAGGTTAGCTGGAAGTACCCTTCCACACAGGCAATGTTGCCTTATCTTAGGGCCACAATTAGGCATATATTTATGATATGTAAGCCTTTGTGGCCCAGACCTCTGTTCAAGCCTCCCAAAAATAGTGAACTTAATAGTAAACCTTAATCTTCTCTTCACATTGCATGCCATTTGCTGGGTTCCTGGACCCAATGCCTAGAACCAGTAGTAGTAAGGACTCGAATTATTGGTAATACAGAAAAATACAATTAATCGTAAGAAGCCTTGTTTTAATGCTCTGTCTGCTTTATTTAATCTTCCATTATTACAGCACATAGAGCATAAGTCATGGAAGATGAATATCCTATAGACAATTTGTGATACTTGTGTTGTCAGTAATAGAGGCCGCCTTGGAATATTTGTACAGCTTAGCATAACTTTTAGAGAAGATCTATTTTTGAGAAGCATCATGAACATTTAAGTTGCTATGCCAAACATTTTATCAATGGGGCTCCCAGTAAGGGCCATTCCCCTAGTTAGAGAACCATTGATTAAGGTGTATGCAGAAGAACACAATCTTTATTGTGATAAAATTAATAATTGTTTCATGTTTTCAATGTCAAAATGTTATAGTTGTTTGGCTGTATATTAGTACAGCTTGCTGTAGCCTTTGGGGGACAATGTGAATGTTTCAATGCAAGAGTCTTAACAAAGAAATAACGTATAATGAGGAATCACTGAAACATTAGTTCATCCCCTTAGTAAGAATCCCACTAGAGATGCTGAGAAATAGCTATGAAAACATGTGCTGTAAAGATCCCAAATAACAAGAATGTTATCATTTACCTACAAGAAATTAATAGCTAAACATAATGTAAACCACCCTTTGCCAATAAATGGGAAATTGAATTAAAGTTATCACTCACACAATGGGAAAAAATTTGCCAAAATAATACCAAAATATTTATATCTACGAAATTACAAGAACTTAATTATAAAATTTTATCAAGATGGTATTATACCCCAGAAAAACTAAAAACATATGGACAATGTATCAGATATTTGCTGGAGGTGCAATTCAGAGAGAGGATCATATAAACACATCTGGTACAAATGTAAAAAACGTGATCCACATTCAAAAAGTAATTGACCAAATATTTCCAAACAAAATTATACTGAACTCACCAGCAGTAATGCTACTCTATGATACTAATAGAAATAAAAGAATTACGCTTCCATTAATTAAATATATAATAACTACGGCCAAAGCGATTATCCCACGAAAATGGAAAACAACAGAACCACCAACAATACAAGAGTGGTTACAATTACTAAATGAAACTAAAAATATGGAAGTTTATATGGAGTCAATTGCTTATAAATTAGGAAATCTACTCAAACACTTCAAAAATTCGAGGCCCTGGTCTGAGTATGTTGACCAGAACAATTGAAGCCAAGAAATCGCTCTTAGGGGCTGATTTACTAATCCACAAATCCGAATCCCGAATGAGAAAAAATCTGATTGGAAACGAACAATTTGCGACTTTTTCGTATTTTTTCGTCGCCATCGCGACTTTTTCGTAGCCGTTACGACTTACGCGAATTGTCACGACTTTTTCATAGCCATTACGACTTGGGCGAATTGTCGCGACTTTTTCGTATTGAGCGCTCGCAAACGGCGGGCAAACCTTTCCGATTTTTTCGCGACGGCGGTGAAAAAGTTGCGACAATTCGCGCAAGTCGTAATGGCTACGAAAAAGTCACGACAATTTACAAAAAAGTTGCGACGCCGACAAAAAAAATCGCAAAATACCGATCATTACGAAAAAAACGCATTCGGACGCTTTCGATCCGTTCGTGGATTAGTAAATCGGCCCCTTAGAGTTGCATTTCTAATTGAAAGTCCTAAATATATGAAGAAATATACTAAATTATGTATATTGAACATCTGGAATTTTATTTCTAGATAAACTCTAGTATACAACTGAAATATGTCTCTGAATCCTACCTAAAGTATTAGTCACATTATAATACTGTTACATTTTAACAAAGTGATGTTATGTTATTTTATGTTTTCTTACATATTTTTTTATGTACATAAATTTACTTACCCTTTATTTCCTTCCCTTTTCTTTTGTAACCTTTTTACCTGTGAAAAACAAAATAAAAAGTAAATTGAAAAAAAAAAAGAAAACGTACTGGAATGCCTTGAAAGGATAGAGATCTTTAACAGCTTACAGTGCTAATAAATAACATGATATATACAAATTGTGGCTCTGTAAGGGACTGTGCCAACTTTACCAGTCCATACCACTCAAGATGGTAAAAAAAACTGTTGGAATGAACCAGAACAACATGGAGATAATCTGCCTGGGAGAATGAACCACAATTCCTTCCAATCACTGTGCAAAGATGATATGTACTTAGCACAACAAAGTGGCAGTTGCGATTGCTGCTAAAGGTGGTTCTACCATGTATTGATTGAGGAGGGTGACACTTATGTAGCCAAAACCTTGCTAAAATATAAAACTACTTTACCTGTCTCCACAAATGATTAAAAAACCAAAAAAAATACACACTACCCTCAACAAACAACAACGATATTAATCAGTATATGGTAACAAGTAAACTGTACAATTGCAGATTTCATTCAAGGGCTCTAAAATGTAGAAAAGTCCAAGGAACCAAGTCGGCCAAATAACATTTCGCTCACTCCAATAGAAGAAATCAGCATTACAAACATTATAATACGAAGGAGTCTTATACATGTGAACTTCTTTAGCCAAGTGGGCCGCTGCGAGTGCCCATACAGGCTATGGGACATGGCCACCGCAAACACCAACAGACAATAACATACAGTCGGCTCATCGACTCTAGAAATACCAACAATCTAACATTAATACGGGAAAGAGTGGGAAAAGCTCTTTAATAGAAAACCAAACAAACAACCCAACAACCTCAACTAAAAAAACCACAAAAAAAAATCCATAACCCCAAATACAACTAAAACAGAAAGCCACAAAAACAAAATACACCGACACTGCATAAAACACATACCTAATCCAAAGCCAAACACACAACAACCGCACCACAAACAAAAAAAAACATAACACAAAAAAACCAACAACCCACTCCCACCACCCACTCGTAGTGTTCCACACTTCTAGACTTACATGGGAAACTAGACCCAAAAAAACAAAAAAATGACTGAATGAATGAATTGTGAACAACTAATACCCAACACTGTCAGCCGCGCCCCAGCAATCAACACCCCAAGACCTAGCATAACCATCAACCACAAGGACAATTAAAGAAGATGCAAAGTCAACGATACGAGGCACACAAACTCGCCTCCATACAAATAACACAAACAGTACATATCTCGACTATGCAGCAAAAGTCGCGCAGAATGGACACTAATGATGGCCCGCAGAAGAATCAGAAGACCTCAACATGCTACATCCTCGTACAGAAAACAACATAATACAAAAGAGAAACATATGCTCAAGATGAGACGTGATGGGGTTCCTATAAGAGGGTCCCATTACCAATAACATTACAGAATCCTGAATTAAACCTGTTGAAATATCGTTTCCAGAGCTTTTTCCCTGGAGAGATATTTATCATAAAGATACCAGATTCCACAAGCTGCAGTTATTATAGATAATGAGCTGATTATTGTGTATTCTCTGAGGAATTCCCTGTGTCTCACTGGTTATATAAACTGGGTTCCTAAAGAGACCGGCAGACTCTGTGCCCCTGCATGGAAGAACCTTCTGCTCCTCAGGCTGAGCAAAGACAAGAATATATGATTTATGTATTTGCACAATAAAAGATATGAAAAGGAGCACTGAAAGGTTAGAATTCGGGTAAGTAAAGACAACAGTTTGGGTTCATAGAAGAACTTTTGATTACTATTCCCTGAAATACAAGATACATAATCTGTGGAAAAGAATTTAAAAATAAAGAATGTAGGGCAAGCTTTTGTATTTATTAATTTCCTGATATTTATATAGCACCAACACATTATACACAGCAGAATACTGAGCTTAGATTAGGAACCAACATTCAGTACAGACAAGAGGGACACAACCAGAAGCCTGGAAGCTGGATATAACATTTGTTGCACAGGAAACCAACTCATTTAAAATAATAATATTATGAATGGAAACTGATTCTTTCTAAAAACAATAAAAAGTCTTAGTTTCAAAGTGACTCTAATAAGTACAGTGTCATTTAATTTGCTGATGTTACAAAGCAAACAATGCACAGGGAATGTCTTAGGAGCAGAAATAACAAACAACACAATTCAGTTACAAACCCCACTGGGCGCCATTTTGCTGCTTCTGCCATGAGCAGTAGGTCTTAAAACTGACTCAGCCAGACATCCATATTTGAGCTACACAACTGTAAAAACTACTCCTGCAAAATGTATCCATAAAGATTTTGGAAATCCATACTCTACATGTCTAGACCAATCGGGTTAAGATGTACCTCTTGATGTATCTCTATCCAACTCTCTGCAACTCCCCACAGTTGAAAGGAACCTTTCACCACTGTTGTTCCTTTTCCAGCTCCTTAATTTGTCAGATGCCACTGGCAAATTATGAAAGATCATTAAGGGCTGGAAGACTCCTTATAATAGGAAACCATTGACAAATTAAGGAGCTGGAAAAGGAATGACAGTGAGGGAAGGTTCCATTCAACTGTGTTACCTGTGCATCGAATGCCCTTGAGTTTGACCAATGCCAGCCATTTTTTACAAACCCTATCATATGTCTGGTATTGCTTGACAAGGATTGGGAGACCAACTATATCAATTCCCGAAAACAATGTTCCACAGGTGGACAGGCACACGCCAACCCTCTCTCTCTCCGCATAGGGGGCTCCGAATTTTGCTGAACTGAGAATGAGAAAGGGAGTCAGCTGTGCGATTGTTCACCCGAAGAACATGTTTGGCATTGAACCATATATTGAGGCATAAACAGTTAAGTAAAAGCTCCCTCAGAACTTTTAAAACAGGGACGGAAGAAGAGGTTTGATGGTTTATCACCTGAACAATGCTAGCGTTGTCACACCCAAATGTAACCCATTTATCTCCTAACTGTTCCTCCCAGATTAAAACAGAAACAAAAGTTGGAAAAAGATCTAATAGACTCATTTTCTAAACCAAGTCAGATTCCGACTTCTCCTCTGGCCATTTGGTTGTGCACCATTGGCCTCTGAAAAAAGAGCCTTTGCCAGCACTGCCTGCAACATCAGTATAAAAGTTGAGTTCAACATTAGATGCTTCAGTTTCTTGCCAACCGTTCTACTATTGAACTCTGCCAGGAATTGTTGCCATATTGCAACATCATTTCTCATCACTTTTGACAAGTGGGTGAAGTGACGAGGGGCTAAAACACCTTTTGTTGCTGTCGAGAGTTTTCGCCAAAAGGCCCTTCCTATGGGGATAACCCTAGTTGCATTACTAATAATGATTGCAATCGGTAACCTTCCTAGCCATTCTTGCCCTGTCATAGAAGTCATGTATTAAATTTCAGAAAGAAGATAGTAGATGGGAGCATTGGTTTCATGTGGACCTACAGATTATCTAAGTAATGAATCACTAGGATGCGTTAAAACCAGCGCTATTTATACCATGCCATATTAGCCATACATGCCATTACTTTCAGAAAACTACCGTTCTGAAAATGCCCATTTTCCTGTAAACTGGAGGATGCATCACTCTGGGGCCAACACAGACTTGAATAAATCCCACTGCAAAGTCCATATTGTGTTGCCAAAAGCTCATTAACTGTACTTTTCTATAATTACCGCCTGCCCCAAGTAGGTGTTAATTTTCGCACAGACTAATGCGATATTTAGCGCGTCTACGTGTTTGTGAATCATGCGTTAGTGTTATTTCTGCATGCAAATTAATGCAATGCAGTAAAATTAATGCATTCGGTTGCGTGCTATTTAACACACGCGATATGTGACTTAACGCATGCGATAATACTTTAGATAATCACGTTTTCTTCACGTCTATTTTAATGCAAAAAAAAGCATGTGATAAGTGTTATTCCACTGCAAAAAGTTGCTCAAAACCTCAAAATAATAACATGATATGGCACATCCCATAGGAAGGCCCATATCCATGAAACATTTTTCTTCAAAATAGCAGATGAGTAAGTGAAAACATTGATGATGGACTGGGAGAAGCTTAAAGTTTACCTGCCTTTATTTTGGGCACTATACAAGCTACTCATATAATTGATTAATACCAGAAGCAACAAAAGGGGCTGTAATTGTGGCCTAACAGGAGTCACAGGGATAGACTGCTCCTACATGGGGTCTTGTCTAACCTCATGTCCCCATGTGTTTGGCTCTGATGGAGAAGGCGATAATTGCATTAAACCTAGCAAGAACTTCATGTAATATGCTACAAGTGGTTCATAATACTTGTAGAAGGTGCAGACATTGCAGAAGTTGTTATCAACTGGCTAAACACTAAATGGTGCTCCATCTACACCATTAATGAGGTCAGTGGCATTACCCTGCCCGCTTCTGCCTTCCTTAACATGTCGGTGTCCATGCTCAAGATAACAGCTGTCCTTATCAACATTAGCAGGTTGGTGCCAGCTGTTATTAGCGTGCTGCTGAAGCTGTGGACTCCATCTGACTCTACCGCGGGAAGGTGTCACAGCTTGAGGCTCCGGGGTTGGTGTCCAATGTTGCCTTGCTGGGCTGATGCTTCTCCTACTCACCCTGGAAACTACTGCAGCTCATCCCCTCTTGGTGGCCCCTGCAGGGTTGGGACTTGCTCCTCCTCCTGCCGCTCCTAGATGATCAGGTAAGTCAGGCTGAACTGACCTGGTCTGCACTTCCAGCACACACTGAATCCAGTCACATTCTTATTTTGCATTCTGCTTTCCTCACTTTGTTGAGGATATTCTCCAAATGTTGTCACGTCACTGAATTAGTCCAGGTGGATGGAGCTAATAGCCAAGGTGGGATGTAGGTGTGAATGAAAGCTGAAGCTGCCAAATCCCTTTGCTCCTCAGAAAACAGTATGTAATGAGAATGAAAAATTACATTGATACTTGTGGTCCAATCAGAGTAAAGGAAAGACATAGTAGCTAATGCGATTGGTCCCAGCAACTATGGCCCAACCCCTCCCAAGTGTGGTGGTTACTGGGCTGCCAGGAACAGAATATTATCTACATGGCCATGCCTGCAACATTTGCCAACAGGATAATTTGGGCAACCAGCAATGTCCAACAGTATAAGAGACAAAATAAAATATCTGGAGTGAATGTGTGAGCTTCTCTATTTATATACAGTATAGTTCACATGTCATTTTTTTTAATTGCTTTTATACAGAGAAATAAAGACTTGAAAAATGACCTTAAGAAATGTCTATGAAGATTTTTGGTAATCCTTTCAAAGTAACTCCACAGCATTCACACCTCTGTGAGTTTCAGATGTCACCTTCTGAAGAGTTACACAGTGCCATTGTGATTGGATTAGTGGAAGAGTATATATGCTGAGGACTTCCCATACCAGTCTGTTTAACTGAAGAAGCTGCTCGGATGAGTAGTGAAACGTCTTCAATGATTACCAAACAAGTCCAGTTGCTTTAGATTTATTTATACTAGATATGGCCTTAGGAAATGTTTCAGGATTCATCATCCAAGGGTTCTCTGATACTCCTGAGCTTCATATCTCTCTTTTTGTGCTATTCCTTGGAATCTATCTCATCATTCTGCTGGGAAATCTCATCATATTCTTAGTCATTTCATGCAATCCTCACTTACACACCCCCATGTACATATTCTTGCTGAACCTTTCACTCATAGACATTTCTTTCTCCTCAAATGTTTTACCTAATTTGCTACATATTCTTCTCACTCAACAAAATAACATTTCATTCTTGGGGTGTATGACTCAAATGTATGTTTTTGCATCCTTGGTTGCCAGTGAATTCTTTCTCCTGACGGCCATGGCATATGATCGTTATGTTGCCATCTGTGATCCCCTTCATTACATTGCCCGAATGAGCAGGAAACACTGTGCTGGGCTTATAACTGCAGCATTCACTGGTGGGTTTGGTGAATCCATGGGCCACCTTGTCCTTATATCTAAACTATCATATTGTGCTTCCCATCTTATTAACCATTTTTTCTGTGATGTCCCACCATTGCTACAACTTTCCTGCAGCAGCACTTTTAGTGTGGAACTTTTAATTTACATTGTAGGGACATTGCTGGGTTTCAGTTCCTTCCTCCTTACTCTGACCTCATACATATTTATCATCTCTGCTATCCTGAAAATACAATCCTCAGAGGGGAGACAAAAAGCCTTTTCTACCTGTGCTTCTCACCTGGCCTGCGTGATCACCCTTTATGGGACAGCACTTTGCCTGTATTTGAGACCCACCACAAGTTATAACATTAAAACTGACAAATTTTTTTCCCTTCTGTACATTGCCCTGGGCCCTGTGCTAAATCCTTTTATTTACACACTGAAAAATAGAGAATTTCTATCTTCTCTAAATAAAATGACGCAAAGATGTCACCAGATCATAGCAGTCAATAAAACATCAGTCTAAACATCCTACTTGGAAAATTATTGTAGGGACCCATAGGGTTAAACTACCCCTATGTCTGTAAACCCTACCCCTTCCTAGTTTACACTGTTATTGGGCAAAGACCCATGTATCTAGTTATCCTTTTTACTTGTACCTTATTGGTTATTTGGGTTGACCACACCTCTTGCACTCTCATATAGTGTTTAGCAGGAGGGTGTTCCTCTTTGGCTGACCCCGTGAATGAGGACTATCAAGAATAGCAGAATACCGTAAGAGCACTCTCTAGGAGAGTGAGGTAGAGAGAATTAGATAGCAAGAGCAGTTCAGGCTCCAACCAGGAGGTTAGCTGGAAGTACCCTTCCACACAGGCAATGTTGCCTTATCCTAGGGCCACGGTTTACTGTACACAGCTACAGTGAGTTGTACTAGCTCCACAGGTAACTTCCATCTAGCGAAGGCCCATCCATGACATTTGCTGGCACCATGGAATTTGCAAAAAGTGCCTAGAACCAGAAGTAGTAGGGAATTAAATCATTGGTAATACAGAAGAATACAATTAATCTTGGCCTGGACCTTAAGAAGCCTCCTGTTGATGCTCTGTCTGCTCTATTTCATCTGCCTTTATTACAGCATAGAGCTGGAAAGTGAACATCCTATAGACAGTTTGTGATATTTCTGTTGTCATTAATAGAGAATATTTGTACAGCTTAGCGTAACATATAGAGAAGATCTATTTTTGAGAGGCATCATGAACATTTAAGTTGCTATGCCAAACATTTTATGAACGGGCCTCCCAGTAAGGGCCATTTCCCTAGTTAGAGAACCATTGATTAAGGTGTATGCAGAAAAACAATCTTTATTGTGACAAAATGAATAATTCTATGATGTTTTCAATGACAAAATGTTATAGTTTGGTTATGTGTAAGTACAGCTTGCTGTAGCCATAGGGGACAATGTGAATGTTTCAATGCAAGAGTCTTAACAGAGAAATAACGTATAAGGAGGAATCACTGAAACATTAGTTCATCCCCTTAGTAAGAAGCCCACTAGAGATGCTGAGTAATAGCTATGAAAACATGTGCTGTAATGCCTTGAAAGGATAGAGATCTATAACTGCTTACAGTGCTAATAAATAATATGATATATACACATTTTGGTTCTATAAGGGACTGTGCAAACTTTTTCAGTCCATACCACTCAAGATGGTAAAAAAACTGGTGGAATGAATCAGAACAACATGGAGATAATCTGCCCGGGAGAATGGACCACAATCACTTCCAATCACTGTGCAAAGATGATACTTGTACAACAAAGTGGCAGTTGTGATTGCTGCTAAAGGTGGTTCTACCGTGTATTGATTGAGGAGGGGGACACTTATGTAGCCAACACCTTTGCATAGTTAACTCTTCTGTCTCATGATTAAAAAAAATGCACCTTCAAGCACCAACTTTGTTATGTTAATAAACTGTAACAATGCAGATTTTCTTTCAAGGCTCTAAAATGTAGAAAAGTATACTTGTGTGTCCTTATCACATTAAAATTATTAGAGGGTTTACTGCCCATGTAGCTTTCTTTAGCAAGTGGCCCTGCGAGTGCCCATACAGGCTAATGGGGTGGGGTACAGTGTATGCTTAGTACAACATTAACATTAATAGGAAGGGAGTGTGACAATTTAAAGTAAAGTGTGTTCCCTTTGTACCTTTGGACTGATGACTGATGATGAATTGTGTATACACACTAGTCAGGGGCCCAGATCAACACCAGAACCTGCAATCACCAAAGGAAATTTAGAGATCAAAGTCAAGATAGAGGCCAAATCAGTTACAATAAACAAAAGTAAATATTCAGCTTTGCAGTCGGAGTTGGACTAATGTGGGGAAAGAATCAGGATCAACATGTATTGTACAGCCTACAAAGGAACTTGCTCAATGGGTGATGGGGTTCCTATAAGAGGTCCCATTACCAATAGCATTACAGAATCCTGAATTAAACCTGTTGAAATATCATTTCCAGAGCTTTTTCCCTGGAGAGATATTTATCATAAAGATACCTGATTCCACAAGCTGCAGTTATTATAGATAATGAGCTGATTATTGTGTATTCTCTGAGGAATTCCCTGTGTCTCACTGGTTATATAAACTGGGTTCCTAAAGAGACCGGCAGACTCTGTGCCCCTGCATGGAAGAACCTTCTGCTCCTCAGGCTGAGCAAAGACAAGATCTATCTGACTAATGTATTTGTATGATAAAAGATATTAAAAGGAGCACTGAAAGGTTAGAATTCAGGTAAGTAAAGACAAGAGTTTTGGTTCATTGAAGCACTTTTGACTACTATTCCCTGAAATACAAGATACATATTCTGTGAAAAAGAATTTTAAAATAAAGAATGTAGGGCAAGCTTTTGTATTTATTAATTTCCTGATATTTATATAGCACCAACACATTATACACAGCAGAATACTGAGCTTAGATTATCAACCAACATTCAGTACAGACAAGAGGGACACAACCAGAAGCCTGGAAGCTGGATATAACATTTGTTGCACAGAAAAATATTATTATGAATGGAAACGGATTCTTTCTAAAAACAATAAAAAGTCTTAGTTTTAAAAAGACACTAATAAGTACAGTGTCATCTAATGTGTCATCTAAAGTTACAGTTGATATCAAAGCAAACAATGCACAGGGAATGTCTAGGGGAATCCTTACTCTACATGTCTAGACCAATTGGGTTAAGATGTACCGCTTGATGTATCTCTGTCCAACTCTCTGCAACTCCCCACAGTTGAAAGGAACCTTTCACCACTGTTGTTCCTTTTCGAGCTCCTTAATTTGCCAGATGCCTCTGGCAAATTATAAAAGATTATTAAGTGCTGGAAGACTACTTATAATAAGAAACCATAGACAAATTAAGGAGCTGGAAAAGGAATGACAGTGGGGGAAGGTTCCTGATACTCTTCATGTTGCTCCTAGATTGTCCAGGTAAGTCAGGCTGAACTGACCTGGTCTGCACTTCCAGCACACACTGAATCCAGTCCCAGCCTTATTCTGCTTGCCTCACTTTGTTAAGCATATCCTCCAAAGCGCGGTCACGTCACTGAAACAGACTAATGGAGCTAATAGTGAAGGTGGGATGAAGGTATGAATGTTGAAGTTGAAGCTGCCAAATCCCTTTGCTCCTCAGAAAATGGCATGTAATAAGAAATGACACTGATACTTGTGGTCCAATCAGAGTAAAGGAAACACATGGGAGCTAATGCGATAAGTCCCAGCAGCCATGGCCCAACCCCTCCCAAGTGTGGTGGTTACTGGGCTGCCTGGAACAGAATATTATCTACTTAGCCATGCCTGCAACATTTGCCAACAGGATAATTTGGGCAACCAGCAATGTCCAACAGTATAAAAAGACAAAATATGTACATATGTGAGCTACTCTATTTATGTATAGTAACATATGTATATTTTTTTATTAATTACTTTCAAACAGAGAAATAAAGACTTGAAAAATGACCTTAGGAAATATTTCAGGATTCATCATCCAAGGATTCTCTGATACTCCTGAGCCTCAAATCTCTCTTTTTGTGCTATTCCTTGGAATCTATCTCATCATTCTGCTGGGAAATCTCATCATATTCTTAGTCATTTCATGCAATCCTCACTTACACACCCCCATGTACATATTCTTGCAGAACCTTTCTCTCATAGACATTTCTTCCACCTCAAATATTTTACCTAATTTGCTACATATTCTTCTCACTCAACAAAATAACATTTCATTCTTGGGGTGTATGACTCAAATGTATGTTTTTGCATCCTTGGCTGGCAATGAATTCTTTCTCCTGACGGCCATGGCATATGATCGTTATGTTGCCATCTGTGATCCCCTTCATTACATTGCCCGAATGAGCAGGAAACACTGTGCTGGGCTTATAACTGCAGCATTCACTGGTGGTTTTGGTGAATCCATGGGCCATCTTGTTCTTATATCTAAACTATCATATTGTGCTTCCCATCTTATTAACCATTTTTTCTGTGATGTCACACCCTTGTTAAAACTTTCCTGCAGCAGCACTTTTAGTGTGGAACTTTTATTTTACATTGAAGGGATCTTGGTGGTTTTCAATTCTTTCCTCCCTACTCTGACCTCATACATATTTATCATCTCTGCTATCCTTAAAATACAATCCTCAGAGGGGAGACAAAAAGCCTTTTCTACCTGTGCTTCCCACCTGGCCTGTGTGATAACCCTTTATGGGACAATATTTTGCCTGTATATGAGACCCACCTCAAGTTATAACATAAAAACTGACAAGTTCTTTGCACTGCTGTACATTGTCCTGGGCCCTGTACTAAATCCTCTTATTTACACACTGAAAAATAGAGAATTTCAATCTTCCCTAAATAAAATGATGCAAAGATGTCACCAGTTGATGGCAGTCAATAAAATTCAGTCTAAACATCCTACATGGAAAATTATTATATAGTATCAAAATAAAAACATATTCTATGACACAGTGTAGCTTTGACTCAGCTCTTGATCAGTAAGTGGGCACTAATGTATGACCAAAGTAAATGCCTTTTCACCTGAATAATGTCATCTGGGGTACCCAGAAATATAAAAGATTTTGAAATAATGTGTTAAATGCAGTTACACAATATAAGAACAAAAAACCAAATATTTAGGGTGATATATCTTCTATCTTATGAGATACGTAGTTGGTAAGGTAGAATTCCAGCTGGTTCCCCCATGAACTATTTCATGTAATGGATGTCCTTGATTGATTAGTTACATAAATACTGTCTTAAATGTCCCATTATGTTACCACTTGAGAGTGTGATGGTTTTATAACCACAACCCTTGCTTAGTTAGGATGGCCCACAACAGGAAAGGGTGATCTCCTCAACATATATAACAATTTAGTTCATCATCTTGAAGAAGACCCAGATATATTTGACAGATGCTGGAGAAGTTGTTGGGAAAAGGGCTCTCTGGCTAAAATTTTTTGGACTGGCCAAAAATCTTTCTATGAAACAATTGTAAAATGTAATTTTGATCAATAACATCCCCCAGAACTCTTGAAAAATATGGTGGATAAACCCATATTCCCAGTCTTACAAAACTGACTAGTGTTTTGTTACTTATATTTTAACTGCAGCCTGAGGATTTATAAGCCTTTGATGGAAGTTATACTTAACCATATTATAGAATAGTAGGAATTAACAATCAATAGATGTATTATAGATTTATGCAAACTTGTGGGAACTAATCCTAGAATTACTAGGCTGACTGAGTGGGATAAAGAGTAATGACACTAACGACAGAATCCTGGGATGGGAAAAAGGAAAAATGACATTGAATATCTGTACTTGTTAAATTATTTTATTGTTTTTTAAGTTTAATTGGGCATCTTCTTTGGCTTGACGACGTACAGTATGTAATATAATAATATAACATAACGTAACTTGGAGGCTCTTTAAATATAAGATCCCATTTAAGAATTGGAGTCCAAAACTACACTGCAAATTTTAGAAAAGGCCTTACCAGCTTTTTTTTTTATTATTTTTTATTTCTTGATGAAGCAAATTGTCAACAACATTTGTTACAATTACGCAATGAAAGTTCAATAAAATGGTACAACAGAAAAGATACAAGTCGTGTCTTGTTTCATTTACAAAGTTTTTAAATCAGTTATAGCTTCACCGATTTTATGCATGTCAAAAAAAAAAACCAAACCAATAATGGTAATAAAGAAAATGGAAAGAAAAGAAAAAAAAAAGAAAGGAAGAGAGGGAGAGAGAGAGAGCATAGCAATGCAAAACATGTATGTATATCGTTATTTATAAAGCGCTACTTATGTACGCAGCGCTGTACAGTAGAATACATTAATACAAACAGGGGGTTAAGGATAATGGATAGATACAAAGTACAACAATAAATACAAATAAATACAAGATACAGTTGCAATAAGAGTCAGAAACACAAGATGAAGGAGGTCCCTGCCCTGTAGAGCTTACAATCTATATGGGAGGGGTAACTAACAGACACAAATGGGCAAATATAAGTGCTGTAGGTCACAGTGGGTGACATTACAATATAAGTGCCAGTTCTCAGATCAGGTGCTGAGTGAGTGCTCCAAAAGGGAGTCTTTAACCTTAGTTTTAAAAAGACTGGGGGAGGATTCTCTCCGGAGGAAATCAGGGAGGGCATTTCCAATGTGAGGGGCAGCAGGGCAGAAAGGGTTAAGGTGGGAAACAGCAGTAGTAGTGGGAGGTGCAACCAAGCAGTTGCTCTGCGAGGAACGAAGGAGTTGGCCAGGAACGTATGGAGACACAAGGGAAGAGATGTAGTGAGGAGCAGAGGAATGGAGGGCTTTGAAGGTTAAGAGAAGGAATTCATAAGATATTCTTTGTTTAATAGGGAGTCACGATAAGGACTTTAGCAGGGGAAGGGCCTGAACTCTCCTGGATGAGAGGAGGAGAATTCTGGCAGCAGTGTTTAATATAGACTGTAGGGGGGAAATATGGGAGTTAGGGAGGCCGGTTAATAGCAGGTTGCAGTAGTCAAGTCGGGATAACATATAAAAGAAACATATGAAACATATAAAAGAAAATAGAAAATAGGCACTAAACAAGAGATAAAAATGAAAGAGAGCACTACTGGCTCTTTAGGTGTATAAATATAACCCAGGACGTAAATAAATATTAGTTAGCTTAAGGAATAACCAATTCTATAACCATTTATGGGTTTATCTGATAACTCAGTAATTCGTGGGGAGGTAAATTCAAAGATGGTTTAGTGAGAAAAATCTGAGTTGCTTTTATCTGAGTATTTACTAGAATTCCAAGGGTCCCATTTAGCGTGGTATTTATGCAAGAGGTGGTTGTTCCTAGCATTATAGTATTCCATAATGCTGTTATTGTTGATTAATGCTGAGATTTCCTCTAGTGTAGGGATTTGATATTGATTTCCAGTAGTAGTCGGGAGGCTGCTAAGATATGAATTATCAAGCACTTTTTGTTCCACGAGATATGATCCAAATCTAGATTTAGGAGAGCAGTTCTGGGAGAGAGGGTGATTTTGAGTATTTCTGTCAAGAGTGAAAATATTAAGGGCCAGAACTCCCAAAGCTTGTGGCAATCCCACCATTTATGAATGAAAGTTCCCACCTGGTTGCAGTTTCTCCAACATTTATTTGATGCAGTGGCCAGGCCTTACCAGCATTGTAAAGTAGAAGGATGACCTTCTCCTCCCATGAATCTATACCCCTAATAAATATTGCAGTGGCTGGCTGGCATTGTTTGCAATTATCTACAAGTACCCACAGGTCCTTCTGCGTAACAGATTTGCCCATTATGGCTGCATATTTATTCATCCCTGGGACATTATGTTATATTTATTAGAAAAAACAGATTATCAGATTATAACACTTTCTTAAATATTTTAATTACATCGGTATCTCTTTAATCCATAGGTACCATACCATATGAACGAGAGTCTGAGAAAGTCAGAAAAAGATGCCTTTCTTTTTCTCTATTTTCCTTGTCTCTGTGGAACAAATTCTAGCCTTCTATATGTATTGCCCAGTCACGTGACTCTTTCAGCCATGTTTTACGAATTTTTAACTATTTTTTAGATAGCACATGAGTTTTCTGTCTCATGATTAAAAAAAAATAAAAAAAAATTGCACCTTCAAGCACCAACTTGATGTAAATAAACTGTAAAAATGCAGATTGAAACATTTTCATTCCAGGCTATAAAATGTAGAAAAGTCCAAGAAGAGAGTCAACACTTGTGTGTCCATGATAATGACACGTGACAATATTTTTTGCAAATTTTGTTCTTGCTGCTAATGCCGAAACGACTAAATCAGCCGTGAATCAATGCCTGCCAAAAAATTTTGCTCAACACTACAGAACATACAATCACAGGAAATTTAGAGATCAATGTCAAGATGGAGGCCAAATCAGTTAAAATACACAATAAGTAAATATTCAGCTTTGCCATCAAATCTGGACTAATGTGGGAAAAGAATCCGACCAGTCCGACCCTGGGTGATGAGGTTCCTATAAGAGGTCCCGTTACCAATAACATTACAGAATCCTGAATTAAACCTGTTAAGTTTACAGAAATATCATTTCCAGAGCTTTTTCCCTGGAGAGATATTTATCATAAAGATACCAGATTCCACAAGCTGCAGTTATTATAGATAATGAGCTGATTATTGTGTGTTCTCTGAGGAATTCCCTTTGTCTCACTGGTTATATAAACTGGGTTCCTAAAGAGACCGGCAGACTCTGTGCCCCTGCATGGAACAACCTTCTGCTCCTCAGGCTGAGCAAAGACAAGATCTATCTGACTAATGTATTTGTATGATAAAAGATATTAAAAGGAGCACTGAGAGGTTAGAATTCAGGTAAGTAAAGACAACAGTTTGGGTTCATAGAAGCACTTTTGATTACTATTCCCTGAAAGATACATATTCTGTGAAAAAGAATTTTAAAATAAAGAATGTAGGGCAGATTTTACAAAAAAGGTAAGATTTTGTATTTATTAATTTCCTGATATTTATATAGCACCAACACATTATACACAGCAGAATACTGAGCTTAGATTAGGAACCAACATTCAGTACAGACAAGAGGGACAAAACCAGAAGCCTGGAAGCTGGATATAACATTTGTTGTACAGGAAACCAACTCATTTAAAAAAATATTATTATGAATGGAAACTGATTCTTTTTAAAAGCAATAAAAAGTCTTAGTTTTAGAGGGACTCTAATAAGTACAGTGTCATCTCATTTGCTGAAGTTACAGTTGATATCAAAGCAAACAATGCACAGGGAATGTCTAGGGGTTCAGATTTGAAGCAGAAATAACAAACAACACAATTCTGTTACAAACCCCACTGGGCGCCATTTTGCTGCTCCTTTCTGCCATGAGCAGTAGGTCTTAAACCTGACTCAGCCAGACACACCCATATTTGTGCTACACAACTGTATAAACATAAGAACTACACAACTGCTAAATGTATCCCCAAAGATTTTGAAAATCCATACTCAACGAGACCAATTGGGTTAAGATGTACCTCTTGATGTATCTCTATCCAACTCCCTGCAACTCCCCACAGTTCAAATGAACCTTTCACCACTGTCATTCATAGTAACTCGTTGGTTTGGGGGCACTGAGAGCAACATCCAAGGGGTTTGTAAGAAACATGTTGCTCGGAAGCCACTGGTTGGGGATGACTGATCTAGGTAATGAATCATAGTTTCAATACCTGCTTCCTGTCATGTGGACCACAGCAAAAAGGTGCTAAAAAACCTCAAAATAATAACATCATATGGCACATCCCATAGGAAGGACCATATCTATGAAGCATTTTTGTTTAAAATAGCAGATGAGTAAATGGAAACACTGATGATGGACTGGGAGAAGCCTAAAGGCTGATTCAATGTTAGACTTCGCTAGCAATGCACCAGCTCCAGCAAGCCTGACCAGATCTAGAGCCCTATCAAAGGATGCACAATGTACCCTAGTCTCATCTTTATCTATCCCGTCATTCACAAAACTGTTCTCAGCAAAGTATAGATGATGAATTAGACAGCACTTACCTGCGTTATTTATTTTTGGGCACTATACCAACTACTGGTACTCATATAATTGATTAAAACCAGAAGCAACAAAAGGGGCTGTAATTGTGGCCTAACAGGAGTCACAGGGATAGACTGCTCCTGTACGGGGAACCTGTCTTGTCTAACCTCATGTCCCCATGTGTTTGGCTCTGATGGAGAAAGAGGTAATTGCATTTAACCTAGCAAGTACTTCATGTAATATGCTACAAGTGGTTCATACTTCTTGTAGAAGGTGCAAATGCAGCAAAAGTTGTTATCAGCTGGCTAAACACTAAATGGTGCTCCATCTACACCATTAATGAGGTTAATGGCATTGGCCCTCACACTTCTGCCTTCCTTAACATGTCAGCGATTGGAGGAGCCAATCTCGAGATAGCAGCTGTCCTGATCCACATTAGCAGGTTGGTGCTGCTGAAGCTGCAGACTCTGTCTGACTGTACCTCTCTTTGTGCAGGAAGGTCTCAAAGCTTGAGGCTCCGGGGTTTGCATCTGGTGTTGTCTTGCTGAGCTGTTGTTTCTCCCACTCTCCCTGGAAACCAATGCATCTCATCCCTTCTTGGTGGCCCCTGCAGGGCTGGGACTTAGGTGCTCCGGAGGATGTGACCTGATATTCCTCCCGCCACACCTAGACGGTCCGGGTAAGTCAGGCTGAGCTGACCTGGTCTGCGCTTCCAGCACACACTGAATCCAGTCACAGCTTTATTCTGCAAATGCTTTCCCCACTTTGTTAAGGATATCCCCCAAAGTGTCATCACGTCACTGAAATAGACCAGCTGGATGGAGCTAATAGCCAAGGTGCAATACAGGTGTGAATGAAAGCTGAAGCTGCCAAATCCCTTTGCTCCTCAGTAAATGGCATTTAACGAGAAATGACATTGATACTTTAGTCCAATCAGAGTAAAGGAAAGACATGGGAGCTAATGTGATTGGTCCCAGCAGCCATGGCCCAACTCCTTCCAAGTGTGGTGGTTACTGGGCTGCCTGGAACAGAATATTATCTACATGGCCATGCCTGCAACATTTGCCAACAGGATAATTTGGGCTACCAGCATTGTCCAACAGTATAAAAGACAAAATATAATATCTTTTTTTAAAGGTGAATTTTTATTGCATTTATACATAAATCAAACAAAAATAAAAGATATAATCAATGCTATACAATTGGTTGCAGTGAATCAATAACAATGTTGTAATATGGTGACATTACCGGTACAATATTTACTAGAGTAGTCTATTATTGGTGGGAGGTAGGTAGGCCAAAAGGTACAATAGTGTAGCTAGTATTTGCCTACATTAGAAGTAAAAAGTCCAAAGGGTCAGGTTTGCACCAGTCTGCCCATACTCTCTCAAATTTGTCTACGGCTGCATGTGCTTCATATATATGTTTGAAGAGCAGGAGGGCACTATCTACACACTGTCTCCAAAAGTTTAGAAAGAGCATCCAGTGCATAATCACTGTCTTTTTTGCATAGATCATAAGAGTGCAGTGTCTAATCCTGGCCACATTAGTAGGTATTATATCATCAATGACCCTTAGTAGGCAGACCACAGGGTCTACTATTTGGGTGATGCCCAGTTCCTGGGCCAGGGTCTCCATTATATCCTTCCAAAATCTCTTTATAGGGGGGCATAACCAGATCATATGTATAAAGTTGGCAACTGATGTTATTTCATTGAGGCAGAGATCATCTAGCCTTTTACCAATTCTTAACAGCTTTAGAGGGGTAATGTACACCTGGTGGAGAAGTTTATATTGTATAAGCCTGTCTTTTATTGAGATTAGATAGTCATTGGCAGTGTCTACAGCTTCCTCCCATTGTTCTTCTTGTAGGTCTGGAATGGCCTGCATCCAGAGATGATATGCAAGAGAATCGATCCTTTGGAAGGAGGTCGGCCAGTTTTTGAGGCCTAATTGTGACCAGTATACGATATCAGGTAGATCGTAGAGGTGTGGAAAGAGTGAGGAAGGAAATGGCAGGAGGGGACCCAGCAGTTGTAGGACAATTGTCCATGCTTGGACATGCAGTGGAGTTATAAGGGTGTCTGGGAGAGTGGTCATATCAGAGGAGTACCTATAGGGGTAGGTTTCCAGGCCAAGTGAATGGAGGATAGAAGCTTGGAGAAGCATATTAGGATTGTAGGGATTAGGTGAGAGACACCAGTGTAGACAGAATATCTGAGAAGTCAAATAATAGAAACAGAAATGGAGAAGCGCTAGCCCCCACTTTGGTTATAGGGAAAGTCAATCTCACCCAGGAAATGCGAGGTGTCTTATTTGCCCATATAAATGAGTTAATTATTTTATTTAGCTTCTTAAAGAGAGAGCAGGGGAGGATAAACGGGGTGTTGTTAAATATGTAAAGACATTTTGGTAGATATATCATTTTAATGATGTTCACTCGCCCCCACAGAGAAAGTGGTAACTTCACCCAGTTCTTGATTGTCAGAGAAAGGGAGTTCATTAGAGGGTCCAAGTTGAGCTGTATGAATGAGTGCGGGTCTGTGTGTATCTACACCCCCAAGTATTTAAATGATGTTACCTTGTTTCGAGGTGTATTTGGTAGAGCCTTCATCTCTGGGATGGGATCAATGTGGCAAAGTTGGGACTTGTCCCAGTTAATTTTCAGCCCAGAGTACCTGCCAAATTCTGAATAACCTCTAGGTGAGTAGACAGCGAGTTTTCTGGGTCTGCTAACTATACCAGTATGTTCTCTGACACCTTCTCAGTATTGGTGCATTGAAATCCTTTTATATCTGGATTGTTTCTTATTGTGATGGCCAGGGGCTCAAAATATAATATCTGGAGGACACATGAGCTACTCTATTTATGTATAGTTAACATATGTATATTTTTTTTAATTACTTTCATACAGAGAAATAAAGACTTGAAAAATGACCTCAGGAAATGTTTCAGGATTCATCATCCAAGGGTTCTCTGATACTCCTGAGCTTCGTATCTCTCTTTTTGTGCTATTCCTTGGCATCTATCTCATCATTCTGCTGGGAAATCTCATCATATTCTTAGTCATTTCATGCAATCCTCACTTACACACCCCCATGTACAGATTCTTGCTGAACCTTTCATTTACAGACATTTCTTTCCCCTCAAATGTTTTACCCAATTTGCTACATATTCTTCTCACACAACAAAATAATATTTCATTCTTGGGGTGTATGACCCAAATGTATGTTTTTGTGTCCTTCGGTGCCACTGAATTCTTTCTCCTGACGGCCATGGCATATGATCGTTATGTTGCCATCTGTGACCCCCTTCATTACATTGCCCGAATGAGCAGGAAACACTGTGCTGGGCTTATAATTGCAGCATTCACTGTTGGGTTTGGTGCAACAGTTGGCTTTTTTGTACTTTTTTCTAAACTATCATATTGTGCTTCCCATCTTATTAACCATTTTTTCTGTGATGTCACACCATTGCTAAAACTTTCGTGCAGCAGCACTTTTAGTGTGGAACTTTTAATGTACATGGAAGCTATATTGCTGACTTTCAATGCCTTCCTCCTTACTCTGATCTCATACATATTTATCATCTCTGCTATCCTGAAAATACAATCCTCAGAGGGGAGACAAAAAGCCTTTTCTACCTGTGCTTCTCACCTGGCCTGTGTGATAACCCTTTATGGGACAGTACTTTGCTTGTATATGAGACCCACCACAAGTTATTCCCTGGAAAGAGACAAGTATTTCTCACTACTGTACATTGCCCTGGGCCCTGTGCTAAATCCTCTTATTTACACACTGAAAAATAGAGAATTTCAATCTTCCCTAAATAAAATGACGCAAAGATGTCACCAGGTGATGGCAGTCAATAAAACTTTGGTCTAAACATCCCACTTGGAAAATACTATATAATATCAAAATAAAAACATATTCCATGACAGTGTAGCTTTGACTGTCAGTAATTGGGCACTAATTGATGGCCTAAGTATCCCACATTTACACCTGAATAATGAAATCTGTGGTACCCAAAAAGATAAAAGATTTTGAAATAATGTGTTAGATGCAGTTACTCAATATTTGAACAAGAACAAAATATTTTAGGGTCAGATAAAAGTCTTATGAGATAAATAGTCGGTAAGGTAGAATTCCAGCTGGTTGTGCAATGAACTATTTAATTTAGTGGATGTCCTAGATCAGTGATCCCCAACCAGTGGCTCGGTGCCAACATGTTTCTCCCCAACCCCTTGGATGTTGCTCTCAGTGCCCCCAAACCAGGGAGTTATTTTTGAATTCCTGACTTGGGGGCAAGTTCTGGTTGCATAAAAACAAAATTTCCTACAAAATAAAGCCCCCTGTAAGCTGATAGGGTGCATAGAGGCCCCTAATAGCCAATCACAGCCCTTATTTGGCTCCTCCATGAACTTTTATGGTGCTTGTGTTGCTCCCCAAGTCTTTTTACATTGACTGTGGCTCACGAGTAAGAAAGGTTGGGGACCCCTGTCCTTGATTGATTAATTACATAAATACTGGCTTAAATGTCCTGTTACGTTACCACTTGAGAGTGTGATTGTTTTATAACAACAACTCTTGCTTATTTAGCATAAACCACAACAGGAAAGGCTGATCTCGATATATATAACAATTTATTTGAAGAAGACCCAGATATATTTGACAGATGCTGGAGAGGTTGTTGGGAAAAGGTCTCTCTGCCAAATATCATTTTTGGACTGCACAAAAAACTTTCTAATGAACAATTGTAAAATGTAATTTTGATAGATAACATCCCCCCAGAGCCCTTGAAAAATATGGTGGATAAACCCATATTCCCAGTCTTACAAATCTGACTAGTGTTTTGTTACTTATATTTTAACTGCAGCCAAAAATTTATAAGACTTTCATGGAAGTTATAGTTAACCATAGCAGGAATGAACAATCAATAGATATATTATAGATTAATGCATACTTGTGGAACCTAATCCTAGAATTTCTTGACTGACTGAGTGGGATAAAGAGTAATGACACTAATGACCAAATCCTGGGATGGAGAAAATGACATTCAAGTAATATCTGTACTTATTAAATTATTTTACTGTTTTTAGTTTAATTGGGCATCTTCTTTGGCTTGACGACGTACAGTATGTAATATAATAATATAATATAACATGTAACTTGGAGGCTCTTTAAATCAATAAGATCCCATTTAAACAATGGAGTCCAAAACTGCACTGCATATTCTAGAAAAGGCCTTACCAGCTTTGTAAAGTAGAAGGATGACCTTCTCCTCCCATGAATCTATACCCCTTATAAATATTGCAGTGGCTGGCTGGCATAGGTACCATACCATATGAACAAGAGTCAGAAAAAAGTGCCTGGCTAAAAACGGACTAAGCTTTCTTTTTTTCTATTTTCCTTGTCTCTGTGGAACAAATTATAGCCTTCATGTGACTCTTCAGCCATGTTTTAGCAGTTTTTAACTATTTTCTGAATAGTGTGTGTATAATTGACATATACAATAACAAGTATGGCTGAAGTTGGGCTAAAGTGAGCTAAATTAGGCCTATATTTATAATATGTAAGCCTTTGTGGCCCAGACCTCTGTTCAAGCTTCCCAAAAATATTGAACTTAATAGTAAACCTTAATCTTATCCACACAGTCCATGACTTTTGCTGGCTCCATGGAATTTGTAAAAAGTGCCTAGAACCGGAAGTAGTAGGGACTCAAATTATTTGTAATACAGAAGAATAAAATTAATCTTGGCCTGGGCCTTAAGAAGCCTTGTGTTGATGCTCTGTCTGCTCTATTTCATCTTCCATTATTACAGCATATAGATCATAAGTCAAGGAAGATGAATATCCTATAGACAGTTTGTGATATTTGTGTTGTCAGTAATAGATGCTGCCTTGGAATACTTGTACAGCTTAGCATAACATTTAGAGAAGATCTATTTTTGAAAGGCATCATGAACATTTAAGTTGCTATGCCAAAACATTTTATGAATGGGCCTCCCAGTAAGGGCCATTCCCCTAGGTAGAGAACCATTGATTAAGGTGTATGCAGAAAAACAATCTTTATTGTGATAAAATTAATAATTGTTTGATGTTTTCAATGACAAAATGTTATAGTTGTTTGGCTATATATAAGTACAACTTGCTGTAGCCATAGGGGACAATGGGAATGTTTCAATGCAAGAGTCAATGCGTATGCCATCCCACCGGTGATTTACATTCTACCCGGTGGGATGGCATTGCAGGGAGATTAGACCCTGCAACAATGGAGATTTGTCATATGACAAATCTAATGTCCCCGTGTGTCACAGCCCTAAGGGACTGTGCCAACTTTATCAGTCCATGCCCCTCAAGATGGTAAAAAAACTGAACAACATGGAGATAATCTGCCCGGGAGAATGGACCACAATCACTTCCAAACACTGTGCAAAGATGATATGTACTTAGCACAACAAAGTGGCAGTTGTGATTGCTGCTAAAGGTGGTTCTACCATGTATTGATTGAGAAGGGGGGCACTTATATACCCAACACCTTTGCATAATTAACTCTTCTGTCTCATGATTTAAAAAAAAAAAATTAAAAAAAAATTGCACCTTCAAGCACCAACTTTATGTAAATAAACTGTAAAATGTAGAAAAGTCCAAGGAGAGAGTCAATACTTGCGTGTCCATGAAGAATTTGATCACATAAACATTATTAGAGGGTTTACTACCCATGTGAATGTCTTTAGCAAGTGGCCCTGCGAGTGCCCATACAAGCTAATGGGGTGGGGTACAGTGTATGCTTAGTACAACATTAACATTAATAGGAAGTGAGTGTGACAGTTTAAAGTAAAGTCTGTTCCCTTTGTGCCTTTGGACTGATGACTGATGATGAATTGTGTATACACACTAGTCAGGGGCCCAGATCAACCCCAGAACATTAGTGATGAGTGGATCTGTCCCGTTCTGCTTCACCGAAAAAGTAGTAAATCTTTTTCAAATCTTTTCAAAGATTCACGGATCGGCGAAAATGACGCGCAACAAAAATAACTGTCAATTTTTTGCAGTGCGCCTCAAAAAAATGACACGTGACAATATATTTTGTGATATTTTTTTTTTGCCGCCAATTGCCGCAAATCCATGCCTGCCCTGGTGGGCCCTGCACCCCCCTGTGCGACCCTGGGTGACGAGGTTCCTATAAGAGGTCCCATTACCAATAACATTACAGAATCCTGAATTAAACCTGTTTAACAGAAATATCATTTCCAGAGCTTTTTCCCTGGAGAGATATTTATCATAAAGATACCAGATTCCACAAGCTGCAGTTATTATAGATAATGGGCTGATTATTGTGTATTCTCTGAGGAATTCCCTGTGTCACACTGGTTATATAAACTGGGTTCCTAAAGAGACCGGCAGACTCTGTGCCCCTGCATGGAAGAACCTTCTGCTCCTCAGGCTGAGCAAAGACAAGATCTATCTGACTAATGTATTTGTATGATAAAAGGTTTTGATAGGAGCACTGCAAGGTGAGAATGTAGGTAAGTAATGGAGGGCAGTTTGGGTTCATACAAGCGCTTTGGTCTTGATTACTATTCCCTGAAAGTACAAGATACATTTGTGTAAATATTCTATGCAAAAGAAAATAAGAATTTTAATATAAAGAATGTAGGACAGATTTTAAAAAAGGTAAGCTTTTGTATTTATTAATTTCCTGATATTTATATAGCACCAACACATTATACACAGCAGAATACTGAGCTTAGATTATCAACCAACATTCAGTACAGACAAGAGGGACAAAACCAGAAGCCCGGAAGCTGGATATGACATTTGTTGCACAGGAAACCAACTCATTTAAAATAATATTATTATGAATGGAAACTGATTCTTTCTAAAAACAATAAAAAGTCTTAGTTTCAGAGGGACTCTAATAAGTACAGTGTCATCTAATTTGTTGATGTTACATTTGATATCAAAGCAAACAATGCACAAGGAATGTCTAGGGGTTCAGATTTGGAGCAGAAATAACAAACAACACAATTCTGTTACAAACCCCACTGGGCGCCATTTTGCTGCACCTTTCTGCCATGAGCAGTAGGTCTTAAGACTGACTCAGCCAGACACATGCATATTTGTGCTACACAACTGTTCAAACATAAAAACTACACATCTGCAAAATGTATCCCCAAAGTTTAACCCAAAAATGTTTTACCAGTGAAATGGCAAAATGATACCATATCTTGAAATTAATGAAGTATTGTTGTCTCTTAGCAGAGAGCTTTGTGCAGGACCCCAGTGTTCTCAGCTGTTGAATCAAGTGAAAGCTTTGTAATCCATTGTTATCATTGGCCTTTCTTGTAATTTCAGGGGGGTGGGGAACTGAGCTGAGGTGTAATCAGTTCTCACAGACCAAACACATTTTGCCAACTGCTGCTGAAGCAGGAATGGATGGGAAAAAGATAACCAGAACTCTCCTGCTGCAAATGAAGGCCAAAGCCATAGGCTACAGGTCTCTTTGCAGCTTAACTCCAAATATTTTCTTAATTCATCCACCAAAAATCCAGCTACTACTTAGCTAGATTGACACCCCAGCTTGTTGAAGGCCATTTTGGAAACCCACATTCAATATGTCTAGACCAATAGGGTTATGATGTACCCCATCCTTACGCAACATAACAGAATTATCTCTAACTTCCAACTCCATGAATGTGGAGACAGTAACATTAAGTTTTTTTCCTGGATTTATCAGCGTTCTCATGTCCCGGGCCCCCCTCTAAACCTTGTGTGCAATAATATCCAGCCAAATAACAACTAAACCATTTAACATGACGTAACATTTGCCAATGTCCTGTTTTATATTTTAAATTAGATCAACAGTTTTCCCCAAATCATTTCCCCCAGGATGAATTAGCATGTTGGGCCCAACCTCCTTGGAGTTGACACACCTCACATTGATACACCTCAATTCATACCAATTATACCCCTCCAGCGTATGAGAATTACCTCTGGGGGCAATACCAATACTTTCATATGGGCATCTTATAGCTCCCTGCAGCCCAACGCACAAAAGAGTGGCCCAAGATCCAAGCCGTGATGGGAGGAAAAACTATAAAAGGCAGAATGTCATAATTTCTAAAATGGGCTTAATCCCAGCTACCAATGCTCTCAACCCTTCTGTCTAAGAAGCCCAATCTGCTGATGGATATTTAATATTTAAATAACTATGTATAAATAATATTTAAATAACTATGTATAAAGGACACAGGGCAAGAATGGCCTCGAATAGCTGCTATAGATACCAGCTTGCATTTTCCAACATGGTCAGTCTTGGAAAATCACAATTTTACCAAAATGGAACGTTGTGTCAACAGCAAGTCTTTTGTATCAATACCAACAAGTGGAGAAATTAACTCACAAGTGCAAATGCCCCAAAAATGCCATAGAAAAACAGGAGCAAAATAATAAGGTTTCATCCATGTTTGTGCACACAGCTTGGGTGATGCTTAGCCAATCCTGGAGGATTGAAAATGACACTAGTTTTCTATTGTCAGGAGTCTTCCAGCCCTTAATGATCTTTTATAATTTGCTAGTTGCATCTGAAAAATGAAGGAGCTGGAAAAGAAATGCCAGTGGTGAAAGGTTCCGTTCAACTGTGTTACCTGTGCATCGTATGCCCTTGAGTGTGGACAGATAGACCAATGTGGCATAAATTCTGTCAGTATGCTCGTTTATATCTTATCGGCAATAGCCAGCCATTTTTCCCAACATATGACCGTCTGGTATTGCTTGACAAGGATTGGGAGACCAACAGTATCAATTCCTGGAAATAATGTTCCACAGGTTAATAGGCACACTCCAACCATCTCTCTTCACATAGGGGGACAGGCTCTTTCAGAATTTTGCTGAACTGAGAACAAGAAAGGGAGTCAGCTATGTTATTGTTCACCCCAAGAACATGTTTGGCATTAAACCATATATTAAGAGCTAAACGGTTAAGAACCAGCTCCCTCAGAACTATTACAACAGGGATGGAAGAAGAGGTTTAATGGTTTATCACCTGAACAATTCTAGTGTTGTCACCCCAAAATGTAACCCGTAACTGTTCCTCCCCAGATTACAGCAGAAACAAAAGTGGGAAAAGTTATAATAGAGTCAGAATCAGAATCAAATCAGATTCAGACTCCTCCTCTGGCCATATGGTTGCTCACCATTGACCTCTGAAAAAAGCCCCTATGCCAGCACTGCCTGCAGCATCAGTATAGAAGTTGAGTTCAACATTAGATGCTTCAGCTTCTTGCCAACACGTTCTACTATTGAGCTCCTCCAGGAATTCCTGATCCCTTTTGACAAGCGGATGAAGCGATGAGGGTCTGAAACACCATTTGTGGCTAAGGAGAGTCTTCAGCAAAAGGCCCTTCCCATGTGAATAACCCTAGTTGCAAATGCTAGATGACCCAATAATTATTGCAGTTGGTTACCTTCCTAGCCATTCTTGCCCTAGCATATAATTCATGTATCAAATTGCGTAAAGAAGATAGTAGATGGTAGCACTGGTTGGATTCAGGTGGACCAACAGATACCCAACCTTTTTAACTCCTGAGTAACATTTAAATATAAAAAAAGTTAGAGAGCAATGTAAATATGAAAAAAGTTCTTAAGGGATGCCCAATAAGTGCTATAATTGGCTATTTTGTAGTCCAATGTGGACTGACAGTCTCTGTCAGGCAGTACACATGGTCTCTATGCCTCCAAAACTTGCTTTCAAGTCAGGAATTCTAAAATAACTACCTGGTTTGGGGGCACTGAGAGCAACATCCAAGGGGTTGGGGAGCAACATGTTGCTCGGAAGCCACTGGTTGGGGATCACTGATCTAGGTAATGAATCATAGTTTCAATACCTGCTTCCTGTCATGTGGACCACTGCAAAAAGTTACTAAAAAACTCAAAATAATAACATCATATGGCACATCCCATAGGAAGGGCAATATCTATGAGGCATTTTTCTTTAAAACAGCAGATGAGTAAGTGGAAACACTGATGATGGACTGAGAGAAGCCTTAATGCTGATTCAATGTCAGACTTTGCTAGCAATGCACCAGCTCTAGCAAGCCTGACCAGATCTAGGGCCCTATCAAAGGATGCACAATGTACCCTAGTCTCATCTTTATCTATCCCGTCATTCACAAAACGGCTCTTAGGGAAGAATAGATGGTGAATTAGGCAGCACTTACCTGCCTTCTTTGTGGGCACTATACCAACTACTCATAAAATTGATTAATACCAGAAGCAACAAAAGGGGGCTCTTGTGGCCTAACAGGAGTCACAGGGATAGACTGCTCCTGTATGGGAAACCTTTTTTGTCTTAACTTATGTCCCCATATGTTTGAGGAGAGGGAGGTAATGGTGCATTTAACCTAGCAAGTACTTGTAGTACATGTAGAATGCTAATTATATCTCCGTGTCCCTCTTCTCTGCAAGATTCCCATCCTCTTCCTATATCATACTCACCCATGAGGACTGCAGATCTTAGGCGAGTTTCTGTGTACTGCTAGAATTGCCTAACATAACTTGCATACCACTTGTAGAAGGTGCAGATGTAGCAGGAGCAGGGAAGGAAGGAACAACTTAATTAACTGGCTGATCACTAGATGGTGGTCTATCTACACCATTAATGAGGTCAGCTACATTGCCCCGCTTGCTCCTGCCTTCTTTAACATGTCACCGTTTGGAGGGGCCATTCTCGAGATAGTGGTTGTCCTGAGCTGCATCAGCAGGTTGGCGCTGGCTGTTCCTAGTGCACTGCTGAAGCTGCAGACTCCATCTGACTGTACCTATTCTTGTGCAGGAAGGTCTAGCAGCCTGAGGCTCCAGGGTTGGTGTCCGATGTCGCCTTGCTGTCTGATGCTTCTCCTACTCACCCTGGAAAGTGCTGCAGCTCATCCCCTCTTGGTGGCCCTTGAAGGACTGGGACTTACTGTAGGTGGTCCAGAGGATGTGACCTGCAACTCCTCCTGCTGCTCCTGTATGGTCCAGGTAAGTCAGGCTGAACTGACCTGGTCTGCACTTCCAGCACACACTGAATCCAGTCACAGTCTTGTACTGCTTGCCTTGCTTTGTTGAGGATATCCTCCAAAGTAGAGTCACTAGTCATATTTTTCCTGAAATAGACCAGCTGGTTGGAGCTAATAGCGAAAGTGGGATGCTGGTGTGAATGAAAGCTGAAGCTTCCAAATACTTTTGCTCCTGGCTAAATGGCATTTAATGAGAAATTACGCTAATAATTACATTTCATATTCTGTCTTGATGTCCATTCAGGAAAAAGGAAAAAAATGGGAGCTACTGCGATTGGTTCCGGCAGCCATGGTCCAACCCCTCCCAAGTAAGGAGGTTACTGGGCTGCCTGGAACAGAATATTATCTACATGCCCACACCTGCAACATTCACCAACAGTATAATTTTGGCTACTGGCAATGTCCAACTGTATAAAAGCCAAAAATGTATATCTGGAGTACAGATATGAGCTACTCTATGCATAGTTAACATATGTAAAAATGACCCTAGGAAATATTTCAGGATTCATCATCCAAGGGTTCTCTGATACTCCTGAGCTTCAAATCTCTCTTTTTCTGCTTTTGCTTGGAATCTATCTCATCATTCTGCTGGGAAATCTCATCATATTCTTAGTCATTTCATGCAATCCTCACTTACACACCCCCATGTACATATTCTTGCTGAACCTTTCACTCATAGACATTTCTTTTACGTCAACTGTTTTACCTAATTTGCTACATATTCTTCTCACACAACAAAATAACATTTCATTCTTGGGGTGTATGACTCAAATGTATGTTTTTGCATCTTTGGCGGGCAATGAATTATTTCTCCTGACGGCCATGGCATATGATCGTTATGTTGCCATCTGTGATCCCCTTCATTACATTGCCCGAATGAGCAGGAAACACTGTGCTGGGCTTATAACTGCAGCATTCACTGTTGGCATAGGTAACCCTGTCGGCATAGTTGTCCTTATATCTAAACTATCATATTGTGCTTCCCATCTTATTAACCATTTCTTCTGTGATATCTCACCATTGCTAAAACTTTCCTGCAGCAGCACTTTTAGTGTGGAACTTTTAATTTACATGGAAGCTATATTGCTGACTTTTAATTCCTTCCTCCTTACTCTGACCTCATACATATTTATCGTCTCTGCTATCCTGAAAATACAATCCTCAGAGGGGAGACAAAAAGCCTTTTCTACCTGTGCTTCTCACCTGGCCTGTGTGATAACCCTTTATGGGACAGTTATTTGCCTGTATATGAGACCCACCACAAGTTATAACATAAAAACTGATAGATTTTTTTCACTGCTGTACACCGTCCTGGGCCCTGTGCTAAATCCTTTTATTTACACACTGAAAAATAGAGAATTTCTATGTTCCCTAAGTAAAGTAATGCAAAGATTTTGCCAGTTGATGGCAGTCAATAAAACGTCCTTCTAAACATCCGACTTGATTAAATAAAATATTATATAGTGTCAAAATAAAAACATATTCTTTGACAGTGTAGCTTTGACTATCAGTAAGTGGGCACTAATGTATGACCTAAGTAAATGCCTTTACGCCTAAATAATATCAACTGGGGTACTCAGAAAGATAACAGATATGGAAATAATGTGTTGAATGCAGTTAAAAAGACACAATATATGGACAAAAAACAAAATTTTATGATCAGATAAAGACCTTATGAGATACTTAGTCAGTAGGGTAGAATTCCTCCAGCTGGTTGTTCCGTGAATTATTTCATGTAATGGATGTCCTAGATTAATTACATAAATACTGTCTTAAATGTCCCATTATGTTACCACTTAAGAGTGTGATGGTTTTATAACCACAACCCTTGCTTATTTAGGATAAACCACAACAAGAAAGGGTGATCTCCTCAACATACATAACAATTAGTTTATCTTCTTGCAGAAGACCTAAATGTATCTGACAGATGCTGGAGAAGTTGTTGGGAAAAGGTCTCTCTGCCTAACATCTTTTTACGACTGCCCAAAAATCTTTCTATCAAACAATTGTAAAATGTTGTTTTTATAAATAAGAGAAATCGTCTAATGTAATCATATTATAGAATAGTAGGAATGAGCAATAATTAGATATATTATAGATGCATGCATACTTGTGAGACCTAGAATAACTAGGCTAAATGGGCGGGATACAGAGCACTGACACTAATTATTGAAGCCTGTGAAGGGGGAAAAGGAAAAATGATGTTCAAGTAATATCTGTACTTGTTAGGTTATTTTACTGTTTTTTTTTAGTTTAATTGGGCATCTTCTTTGGCTTGACATTGTACAGTATGTAATATAATATAATAATATAACATGTGACTTGGAGGCTCTTTAATTCAATAAGATCCCATTTAAACACTGGAGTCCAAAACTGTACTTTAAAAACAAAAAAGGCAGCTATAAACTGATTCTAGGTAGATAGCTTACCCATGGTCACGGTGAGTCTGGGTGCTCAAGCCCCAGACCTTCAGCTTATGGAGCCAACTGGAAAGACATACTGGAAAAGCAGGCTGGGACTCAGCATCACCCAAAGGTATAAATAGCACATTACTATTATTTGTTTTTTGCATTATTAATTTGAAATTGTGAGTCAGATTCTTTAAAATGGCATCTGAGTGTGCATTGAAAGCAGTGAGTGAATCTCTAAGCCATGGCTCCAAGCCTCACTTTCTTCCCTCCTGGCTAATTTCTGTACATCATACGCCTGCCTGTACCAACACGAGCGCCATCTTTTCTACATGCTTCAGTGATTTGCAATGATGATTTTTCAGTGATGCAGCAATACCTTCTGCAGTCTAAGCGGCTCCCCTAAGTGATGGACTCAGGGCTGGGCACCCAAGTCACAGTCTCTATGTGGCGAGTTCTTTTCCTCCCTATTTTCTCTGATCACCTAACCTATACAAGCTAGCTGGAAGGAGCCTCACATACACATCAGACCTGGGGCTTAGCACCTGGGTCTCAAGCATCCAACGCTGAGTTTCTCCCTTTCTACTGATTTTTTCACCTGGATATTATTAGAGATGTCGCGAACTGTTCGCCGGGTGTTCGCGAACGCGCAAGTTCGCGAACTTTCCACGTATGTTCGCAATTTGGGTTCGCGTGGCGTTTTTCCGCTGCGTTTTTTCTCGGCCTAAAAACGCCGCACAAGCCACACATGGCGTTTTTCCGCAAATCCAGTTTCCATGGTGGTAATAGCGCATAATAGCAAAAAACGCCGGGTATTTCCGCCAGGTCTGCCAGCTGCCTTTGCGATTTTACAAAGCGCTGTGTCAACAAAGTATTTTTCAGCAAAATTTTTGCCCTTGATCCCCCTCCTGCATGCCCCTGTCCAGGTCGTGGCACCCTTTAAACAACTTTAAAATCAGTTTTCTGGCCAGAAATGGCTTTTCTAGGTTTTAAAGTTCGCCTTCCCATTGAAGTCTATGGGGTTCGCAAATATTCACGCTTTTTGGCGTAAGTTCGCGAAAGCGTTCGCGAACTTTTTTTTTGAGGTTCGCTACATCTCTAGATTTTATTCATAACCCTCACAAAGCAAATAGACTCAGGGCCAAAGCACCTGGGTCTCTAGAATGAGAGAGTGAGATTTACAGTACATCGAGCACATTATAACTAACTGTCATCACATATACTTGCTTAGAGTTTTAATGTTAATGCAGTGACTTGTAATTGTATATATTTATATCTTTTTTTTCCCTTTGATCAATTTTATGATCCATTTCCTACTGCTCAGGGGTTTATTGCTACCATTTGTTTTTTGGCCTTTTTGTCCATTAAATTGACATAATTAATATGGAAGCTACAACTAGAAAACAAACATTTTGATAGGCATTTCCTCAAGAGATTAAGGACTCTTTACAGGAACATTTTAACTCTTTGGAGACTTTATCCCTTAAGGAGTTAAGTTTATGGTGGGAAATAGCCACCTTTGATCCCTAGGGGTCTCACGATCAAAAAATATCCTACTTCAGTTACTTATGATCCAGATTTTATGGAACAGTGTAATAAAATTCTATCCGAATGTTTCTTATGATTGATGAGCTTTTTGGTAGAAAAAAAACAACAAATGTACCTGTATGAGAAACTAAAATGAGACATTGAAATGAGATTGAAAGGAACACTCTGATTATGTTAAGTTTTCTGAAAACCCAACTGGTAACATTGATAAAGTAGTGAAAGAAATAATGGACAGAAAGACAAATAAATTTAGAAGACACAAAAAAGATAACATTATGAATAAAGTTTATAACTGAACACAGTTTATTGAAAAACAAAGGAGATCCTATGGCACTGAAAAAAATAGGAATGTTACAACAAAAAACAACAAACGATAAACGAGTCAGTTTCTCGGGTACTGACTTTGATACTTTTGAAAGTAACAATGAATCAGATACTGGTGGCTGCTCCTTCTCTCCTCTGTCTTCTCAGGTTGTTAAAGAAACATGTATGAAGGAGTTTTTTTTCTGTGGAAGAGAATCGACCAAAGCCTTCTTCCTCTGCAAAAAACGGACAGGGCAACTGGTCCAAATAGAAAAACAGAAGGAACCATCACTCAAGCGATTCTGACGAGGATGAGGAGGATATCAGAACATCCACATACCCTCTGAGAGAATGAAGTAGGAGAAGGTTTGGAATCTTTCTGATAAAATTCAGAGTCCAGAGGAAATAAGAGTCCTGGAAAAAGGCTTTACCATCTGTCCAATTAAAAACTTTGATTTGTTTAACACTATTACAGATTTGTTTGTAAACAACTTGATTGAAAATACATTTTTTCAATGATAATGTAGTTGGGAATCTGATCAGCTATTATCCTGGCTTCTGCTTTAAACCCAGTGGGTGAGCTTTAGCCTATAGGATAAACTCATGTAAATGGGACAAAGCCCATGTAAATGGGACTTTTCTAGGAGCCTTAAGGAATTTCTTCCCAGAATCCTGTTATGACTTATTTGCATACGTATGAGGCGGCCTCCTCGACCCTTTTAGCTTGTTCGTGAATCCCCACTCCTGGCTCTACCTAAGCTGATCAGAAAACCCTGAGCTACACTGATGAGCCCCAAAAAGGGCGAAACCGGTCTGTAGTTGGGAATCTGATCAACTATTGTCCTGGCTTTTGCTTTAAACCCAGGGGGTGAGCTTTAGCCTAGTAAATGGGACTTTTCTAGGAGCCTTAAGGAATTTCTTCCCAGAATCCTGTTATGACTTACCTTCAATGATAATGACGATGATGTAAAAAGTAACGGTAATGATGTTCATTATGTTTTTCTGCAATCTAATGTTTCTAGTTTTAAAGAAATGAATATGGTCTTGCAACTTGAACAGCTACAGAGGGAAACAGATCTCAAAGTAGGAAGGGTATGAGTCTGCAAAGGAAAAACGAAAGACAAATTTATATCTAAATCTAAGGTTTATCCAGTATATTTAAGATATCAAGCTGTGAATATTATTAACATTACTACATGAAAAAATAAAACAAGAACATGGAGCCTCGTTTGATAAAATAATTTGATAATCCCACAATAAAAGAACAAAGGGCTTTAAAAAGCTTGGAAAGGGATACTGACATTGTAATAAGGAGAGCAGATAAAGGCGGCCAGACAGTTATACTTCATAAAAAGGATTATTTAGCTGAAGCATAGAGACAATTATCTGATAAATAAGCCTATAAATTACTAGATAAAAATTCAATAATCCCATTTGAATCTGAACTAGATAATTTAATAGAAGAAACCTTACGATTTAATATAATTGATGAGAAGTTAGCTTCATTTCTGAAAACTGAAAAACCTAAAACTGCAATTTTTTATAATTTACCCAACCACCTTTACCGTGTCCAATAATTGCAGGTATCAGTTCTTTAGGTTTAAAATCTTTGTGAATACATTGACCATCTTCTACAGCCCCTGGTCTTAAGGTTGCCTAGCTATTTGAGAGACAGTGGACATCTGATACATGCTCTGAGTAACTTTCATTGGCAAAAAGACTTAAAGTGGGCTTCTATAGATGTGGTGTATTCCCCATCAACTAGGTCTAAAAGCTTTTAAATACCATTTGGCTCACTACAGCACTTATGAATCAAATTTCATCATTTTTATTTTACAATCTATTCACTTTCTTTTGACAAAAGTAAATATTCAGCTTTGCAGTCGGAGTTGGACTAATGTGGGGAAAAGAATCAGGATCAACATGTATTGTACAGCCTACAAAGGAACTTGCTCAATGGGTGATGGGGTTCCTATAAGAGGTCCCATTACCAATAGCATTACAGAATCCTGAATTAAACCTGTTGAAATATCATTTCCAGAGCTTTTTCCCTGGAGAGATATTTATCATAAAGATACGAGATTCCACAAGCTGCAGTTATTATAGATAATGAGCTGATTATTGTGTATTCTATGAGGAATTCCCTGTGTCTCACTGGTTATATAAACTGGGTTCCTAAAGAGACCGGCAGACTCTGTGCCCCTGCATGGAAGAACCTTCTGCTCCTCAGGCTGAGCAAAGACAAGATCTATCTGACTAATGTATTTGTATGATAAAAGGGTTTTGATAGGAGCACTGCAAGGTTAGAGTGTAGGTAAGTAATGGAGGGCTGTTTGGGTTCATACAAGCGCCTTTGTCTTGATTACTATTCCCTGAAAGTACAAGATACATTTGTGTAAATATTCTGTGAAAAAGAACATAAGTATTTTAAAATAAAGGATGAAGACTTAGAAAAAAAATGAAAGGTAATATTTTGTATTTATTTCCTGATACTTATATAGCACCAACACATTTTACACATCGCTCTACCACAATTATACATCATTTTGATTAGTTTCTGTCCCAGTGGAGCTTACAATCTAAAGTTCCTATCACATTTACACACAGTGGGGTAATATTTTTTTTTTTATCAGATGTCTGCCTGTATGTGTGGGAGGAAAGTAGAGTACCTTGAGGAAACCCACGCAGACACGGGGAGAACATACAAACGCAGACAAGTCTGAATCAAACTCCGGACCTCAGTGTTCCAAGGCAGATGTGCCTTTTATATGTGTGTGTATACATTATATATATATATATATTCACTTATACGTAAAAAATTATAACTATATTTAACATGTGGAGACTATTAATGATATAAATGAATTTATATTTATACAATGTATACAATTATACATACCGTAAAAATATAATTAGCAAGATACTAATACAGGAAAAATATAAAAGAAGCAGAATATTGAGTTTAGATTATGAACCAACATTCAGTACAGACAAGATGGACAAAACCAGAAGCCTGGAAGCTGGATATGACATATATTACATAGGAAACCAATTTATTTAAAACAGGGAATGTCTAGGGGTTCAGATTTGAAGCAGAAATAACAAAACACAATTCAGTTACAAACCCCACCGGGCACCATTTTGCTGCTCCTTTCTGCCATGAGCAGTAGGTCTTGAAACCTGACTCAGCCAGACATCAACTGTACAGACATAAGAACTACACACCTGCAAAATGTATCCCCAAAGTTTAACCCAAAAATGTTATTCCCCAAATATTTATTTACCAGTGAAATGGCAAACTTATTATTTGAAATGTATAAAGTAATATTATCTTTTAGCAGAGAGCTTTGTGCAGGACTCCAGTGTTCTCAACTGTTGAATGGAGTGAAAGCTCTATAAACCATTGTTATCATTGGCCTTTCTTGTAATTTCAGGGGGGTGGGGAAAGTGGATTTACACAATACACTGTCACTGAGATGTAATCAGGCCTTACAGATAGGATAAGGCTCCTGTAATGAAGATCTGAGCACAGGAACAGAAGTATTGGCTACATGGCCATGCCTGCAACATTCACCAACAGGATCATTTGGGCTCTCATCAATGTCCAACAGTATAAAAGACAAAATATAATTTCTGGGGTACAGATATGAGCTACACTATTTAACTTTAGTTAATATATGTATTTTTTTTAATTTACTTTCATACAAAGAAATAAAAACTTGAAAAATGACTTCAGGAAATGTTTCAGGATTCATCGTCCAAGGGTTCTCTGATACTCCTGAGCTTCAAATCTCTCTTTTTGTGTTAATCCTTGGAATCTATCTCATCATTCTGCTGGGAAATCTCATCATATTCTTAGTCATTTCATGCAATCCTCACTTACACACCCCCATGTACATATTCTTGCTGAACCTTTCACTCATAGACATTTCTTCCACCTCAAATATTTTACCTAATTTGCTACATATTCTTCTCACACAACAAAATAACATTTCATTCTTGGGGTGTATGGCTCAGATGTATGTTTTTGCATCCTTGGTTGGCAGTGAATACTTTCTCCTAATGGCCATGGCATATGATCGTTATGTTGCCATCTGTGATCCCCTTCATTACATTGCCCGAATGAGCAGGAAACACTGTGCTGGGCTTATAACTGCAGCATTCACTGTTGGGTTTGGTGCAACAGTTGGCTTTTTTGTGCTTATATCTAAACTATCATATTGTGCTTCCCGTCTTATTAACCATTTCTTCTGTGATATGGCACCATTGCTAAAACTTTCCTGCAGCAGCACTTTTAGTGTGGAACTTTTAATTTACATTGAAGGGACATTGCTGACTTTCAATTCCTTCCTCCTTACTCTGACCTCATACATATTTATCATCTCTGCTATCCTGAAAATACAATCCTCAGAGGGGAGACAAAAAGCCTTTTCTACCTGTGCTTCTCACCTGGCCTGTGTGATAACCCTTTATGGGACAGCATTTTGCCTGTATATGAGACCCACCACAAGTTATTCCTTAAAAAGAGACAAGTATTTCTCACTGCTGTACATTTCCCTGGGCCCTGTGCTAAATCCTTTTATTTACACTCTGAAAAATAGAGAATTTCTATGTTCCCTAAATAAAATGACGCAAAGATGTCACCAGATGATGGCAGTCAATAAAACTTCAGTCTAAACAGATAAAGTAGAGATGTTTTTTATGTTACTCAAACAAGTATACAGCACAAAGTAAGTAAGTGTGCCAAGAAAGGGTTACATTTTGGAGGCTCTGCTGAGATGTCTATTAGGAAGCTGGGAATGTTTGATAAAAGCATGTCTGAACATGAAACTCCGCAACCTATGCGTCAGTGGTGTAATGCTTTGGGACGTAATGCACGGAAGGTTGTTTTTGTGGGGCCAATGATACCCAGAGTGAGGGAAGATTTTATTTATAAAATCCTTGATGGGGAACAAATATTTTACCGCCCAAGAGTAGCTGCGTCACGGCGAGATTCTGCCGGGGTCCTGCTGAATATTCTCATAGAGAGCCCCAGAGAGATAGACCGTAAGAAGGTCCCCCTTGATATTGATGCTGGAGGTGAAGGGTCATGGAAGGTTGTTGTATGCAGTTACAGGTAATCCAAAGCTCTGAATAGAGAATTCGCCAAATGAGGAGAGGGACTTTAAATGGTGACCCTGTAGCCATTACAATCAGAGCTCACTACCAGGATACACTAACCCCTGGCTATGTTGCTCTGATGGAGAGAGTTCGGTGAGTTCGGCTGATGCCTATGTGAGGGTGAAGAGGAGTTCCACCCAAAGGCATGCAGAGAAGTCCCCTGCTGATGCAAAGCTGCTGGAGGAGAATAAGAAACTTCACAAAGAGTTGGAAGAGTTGAAAGCTCAGCTGTCTGAGAGAGCCAAAACCCCAACTGAGACGAGGAAACCTACAGTGTTACCGGTGTGGTAAGATAGGCTTCCATGCATACAGCCAAACTGCCCTGTTCCTGATGAGGTTGAGGCCCGGTCTGCACTATGTAAAGTACACAGCTGGCATAGAAAATTCTATGGAAATGTTACAAGTGCCATGTGATGAGTCATCAGGCCCAGAACTGTAAGACTTCAATATCTGAAAGTGACTCCCCTGAGGAAGATGAGGGGTTGAGTCAAAGGAAGACCACTGTGGAGAACCCTGTTGGCATGAAGGCAAATTCTGGAACCCTTGCAAGATCTAAGGGACTGGGTCTGGGTAAGTGCAGGTCTCCAGGTAATGCCCCTGTTGAGTGTTGTACTGTTTTTGAGTTCAGGGGGTACGGCATGCAAGTACGTTGCCGGTTTGTCCAAGATGGAGAAACTGTGCTAAAATACCAGTTCCCAGTACCCTTCACTATTGCAAGGGGAACCAAATTTCCCTTTTAAAGTATACAGCCCAAAGGAAGTAAGTGTGCCAAGAAAAGGTTACACATTCTACTTGGAAAAATATTTACCGTGTTGAAATAAAAACATATTCCATGACAGAGTGTAGCTTTGATTATCAGTAAGTGGGCACTAATTTATGGCCTAAGTAAATGCCTTTACACCTGAATAATGTCATCTGGGGTACCCATAAAGATAAGAGATATGGAAATAATGTGTTAAATGCAGTTACAGTGACACAATATGGACAAAAAACAAGGTAAGAATAAGTAAGGTAGAAATTCTCTAGCTGGTTGTCCCGTGAATTATTTCATGTAGTGGAGGTGGTGAGTGTGCCCACTTTTTCTAAACTTGAGTCGAAGTCACCCAGTGACAAACAGTGGGCACCCTGGCATAAATAGTGTGAGAATGACAGCATTTTAAATTTAAACCAATAAAATTCAATGAATGAAATCTGATTCGCTGTAAGTGGCCCAACCCACTTTTCCTATTTTTCAACTGCAGTCCCCCAGTGACCAACTTTGCAAAATTTGGGGACTCAGGCATAAAAATTGTGAGACTGACAGCATTTTACACTTCACCATTAAAAGTAAATGTGGCTGTTGGTAGCTCCGTCCACTTTTTTCTAACTTTAAATGGCAAAACTTTGGAAAGTTTAGCAACCCTGGAATTAATACTTAAATAATGGCATTAGTTTAAACCAACAAAATTTAATGGGTGGAAATGGATTGGCTGTTCTAACACTGAATACATAGTCAGCCAGTGACTAACTGTGCAAAGTTTGGGAACCCTGTCATAAATAATGTCAGAAAGGCAGCATTTTAATACTAAACAAAAAAAATTCAATAGGTGAAGTCTGATTGGCTGTTGGTGGCTCCACCCACTTTAAAAAAATTCAGTCCCCTAGTGACCCTGATGTTAATACTGTGAGAATGGCAGCAGGTTGAATTTCTCCATTTACAATCAATAGTTAAAATCTGATTGGCTGATGGTGGTTCCACCCACTTTTTCTAACTATGAACCGCAGTTACCTGGTGGCTAGCTCTGGACCTTAGTATTAATATTTAAAGAATGGCAGCAGTTTAAATTTAAACATATGAAGTCTATAGGTGAAATCTGATTGGCTGTTGTTGGCCCCGCCAACAAACTGTGCAAAGTTTGGGGCCCTGACATTAAACATGTGAGAATGGCAGCAGTTAAAATTTCTCCACTGAGAACAATGAAAGAAATGTGATTGGCTTTTGCACCCCCCCCCCCCCCCACTTTTTCTAACCTTGAGTACATAGTCACCCAGTGACTGACAGTGTAAAGTTTGGGAAACCTGCCATCAAACCAATAAAATTCAATAGGTAAAAACTGATTGACTGTTGGTGGTCCTGCCCCCCTTTCAAAACTAAAACGGCAGTCCCCTAGTGGCCAACTGTTGAAAGTTTGGGGACCCTGGTGTTAATACTGTAAGAATGGCAGCAGGTTGAATTTCCCCATTGAAAGTCAATAGGTAAAATCTGATTGGCTGTTGGAGGCTCAGCCCACTTTTTCTAACCTTGAACCGCAGTTAACTGGTGCCTAACCTTGCAAAGTTTGGAGACCCTGGTGTTATTACTGTGAGAATGGCAGCAAGTTGAATTTCCGCCAAGTCAATAGGTAAAATCTCATTGGCTGTTCACAACTCCTCCCACTTTTGGGCATCATATTCATCATATTTTCATTCAGGCTGACCCCATGACTATATGATTCAAGTTTGGGGAGTGAAGCTATAAGCTGTAAGATTGGCAGCAGTTTCAATTTCCCCCATAATTTGATTGGCTGTTGTTGGCCCCTCCCACTTTGGGGTCATCCAACAAATGTCACTGTTTCATTCGGGGTGACCCAATGATTATGTTATTCAAGTTTGGGGGGTGTAGCGTCAAAGCTGTAAGAGCAGCAGCAGTTTGAACAAAAAGACGGGGGCGCGCGATTGCTTAGAAAAGCACAAGCAACCTGCTCAGGTATAGGGCGAAGAAGTGTGGGGAGTTTGGGTGCTGTACCCCTAAAACTGTAGGAGGAGTAATGTTTATAAAATGGGGGGGCGCTAAGAAGAAGAAGAAGAAGAAAAAGCGGAATAATGAGCTAAAGTCGAAGAACAGAATGTTGGGTTTTTCAATCTAACATAAGTTTAGCAGGAGAGGTTGTTGGGAAAAGGGCTCTCTGCCTAACATCTTTTTAAGACTGCCCAACAATCTTTCTATTGAACAATTGTAAAATGTAATTTTTATAAATAACATCCCCCCTAAACCTTTTATAAATATGGCGGATAAACCCATATTTCTAGTCCTAAGTAGAAAAAGAAATAATGGACAGAAAGACCAGTAAATTTAGAAGAGACAAGAAAGATTACGATATCAATAAAGTTTATAACTTTACACACTTTATTGAAAAACAAAAGAGGTCGTATGGCACTGAAAAAATAAGAATGTTAAATGTAAATCCATCTTAAAAACAACAAAAGATAAGTTTCTCGGGTACTGACTTTGATCGTTTTGATAGTGACAATGAATCAGATACTGGTGGCTGCTCCTACTCTGCTCTGTCTTCTCGGGTTGTTAGAGAAACGTATGAAGGAGGTTTTTTTCTGAGGAAGAGAATAGACCAAAAAATGGACAGAACAACTGGTCCAAATAGATAAACAGAAGCAGGGGCAGGCCAAGCCGACCGGGCGCCCTAGGCAACCCGTTCGGCCAACTCCGCCCACCTCCCCTCCCCCCGAACGGCGGTGCAGGGGGAGGCACAGGAGGCGGTGCAGGGGGGACGGGCGATTACATCGGCCATTGCCTCCGCCGCTAATGACAAGCGGTGGAGGCAATGACAAAGTAGCACTAGGGGTAGGCAGGAGAGGCTCCTGCCTGGCACCCCTCAATCGTTGCGCCCTAGGCAGCTGCCTCTTCTGCCTACCCCTAGTTCCAGCCCTGAACAGAAGGAACTATCTCTCAAGCAAATCTGACGAAGAAGAGGAGGATATCAGAACATCAAAAAACCTCTGAAAGAATGGAGTAGAAGGTTTTGAATCTTTTTGGTAAAAGAGTCCAGAGGAAATAAGTGTCCTGGAAAATGGCCTCATCTTGTGTCCAGTTAACAACTTTGAATTGTGTAACACTATTACAGATACTAATCAATTTGTACGTAAACTACTTCTGGAAAAAAAATTTCAGTGATAAAAACTTGCCTTCAAGCCAGAAATCCAAAAATAAGCCCCTGCTTTGAGGCCACTGGGAGCAACATGTTGCCCCCCAACCCCTTGGGTGTTGCTCCCAGTGGCCTCAAAGCAGGGGCTTATTTTTGGATTTCTGGCTTGAAGGCAAGTTTTGGAGGCATAAAAACTAGGGGTACTGCCAAACCGAGCCTCCTGTAGGCTGCCAGTACACATAGGGGCTACCAAATAGACAATTATAGCTCTTATTTGGTACCCCCAGGAAATTATTCCATGCTTATGTCTCTCCCCAACACTTTTTATATGTGAATGTGGCTCATGGGTATAAAAGGTTGGGGATCCCTGGTCTAGGTTAATGCAAGAAAAACAATCTTTATTGCTTGATGTTTTCAATGACAAAATGTTATAGTTGTTTGGTTATATATAAGTATACTTCAAAAAGATTGTCAGCACTCATAGGGTTTTCACAAGCAGGTAAAATAAAGCGAAAAAAAATCTTGTGAAAAATTGCTTGTGAAAACCCTATGAGTGCTGACAATCTTTTTGAATATTTCACTACAAGCTCTGGCACCTAGGTATCGTTACATACTTATGGTGTGCTCCCCACTCTGGACTATATAAGTTTACTTCAATACATACGGCAGGCACTCACAGATCCCACGAGCAGGCAATAGTAAATAAAAACAAAGAAGCTTTATTGTAGACAATTAGACTGCATTGTAGCCTAATAAATAATATGCTGTATAAATATTTTGGTTCTGTAGAGACTGTGCCAACTTTATCAGTCCATACAACTCAAGCTGGTAAAACAACTGGTGGAATGAACCAGAACCACATGGAGATAATCTGCCCGGGAGAATGGACCACAATCACTTCCAATCACTGTGCAAAGATGATATGTACTTAGCACAACAAAGTGGCAGTGCTGCTTAAGGGGGTTCTACCGTGTATTGATTGAGGGGGTGACACTTAGGTGTCCAAGGAGAGAGTCAATACTTGTGTGTCCATGGAGAATTTGATCACATGAAAATTATTAGAGGGTTTACTACCCATGTAACTTTCTTTAGCAAGTGGCCCTGCGAGTGCCCATACAGGCTAATGGGGTGGGGTACAGTGTATGCTTAGTACAACATTAACATTAATAGGAAAAGAGTGTGACAATTTAAAGTAAAGTGTGTTCCCTTTGTACCTTTGGACTGATGACTGATGATGAATTGTGTATACACACTAGTCAGGGGCCCAGATCAACACCAGAACCTGCAATCACCAAAGGAAATTTAGAGATCAAAGTCAAGATAGAGGCCAAATCAGTTACAATAAACAAAAAGTAAATATTCAGCTTTGCAGTCGGAGTTGGACTAATGTGGGGAAAGAATCAGGATCAACATGTATTGTACAGCCTACAAAGGAACTTGCTCAATGGGTGATGGGGTTCCTATAAGAGGTCCCATTACCAATAACATTACAGAATCCTGAATTAAACCTGTTGAAATATCATTTCCAGAGCTTTTTCCCTGGAGAGATATTTATCATAAAGATACCAGATTCCACGAGCTGCAGTTATTATAGATAATGAGCTGATTATTGTGTATTCTCTGAGGAATTCCCTATGTCTCACTGATTATATAAACTGGGTTCCTAAAGAGACCGGCAGACTCTGTGCCCCTGCATGGAAGAACCTTCTGCTCCTCAGGCTGAGCAAAGGCAAGATCTATCTGACTAATGTATTTGTATGATAAAAGGTTTTGATAGGAGCACTGCAAGGTTAGAATGTAGGTAAGTAATGGAGGGCAGTTTGGGTTCATACAAGCGCTTTGGTCTCAATTTCTTTTCTCTGAAAGTACTAGATACATTTGTGTAAATATTCTGTGAAAAATTACAATAGTATTTTAAAATAAAGAATGTAGGGCACTCAAATATTTATTTAAGTGTCCTGCATTCTGTATTTTAAAATACTATTGTGATTTTTCACAGAATATTTACCACAGTTTTTATGTCCTGGCATGACGTACTTTATACAGTGCTCTACAGCATTTTACCCAATGGAACTTACAAATTAAAGTCCTTAACACATTCACACACCATTGGATCATTTTTATAAGCCAATATTTTTAAGCCAATGAACCTGCCTGTATGGGTTTGGAGTGTGGGAGGAACCAGAGAAACACAAGGAAACCCACACAGACATGGGGAGAACATACAAAGTCTTTGCAGACAGTGCCCAAGGCTGAATCAAACTGAAGCCCTCAGTGTTGCAAGTCAGACCTTCTACCCACTGTCCTACTGTGCTCTATTGGCCTTGACTAAATAAATACAATTAAATATGGAGAAATCAATTACAGAATTCTGGGTTTTAGCATTGTATAATGACTTTTATTTAATACAACGCAGTAAACCAACCAACTCTCTGTAAAATCAATAGGATGGGTTGGCTTTCGAGTGACACTAAAAGTACAGTGTCATCAAATTTGCTCATGTAACAGTTGATATCAAAGCAAACAATGCACAGGGAATGTCTAGGGGTTCAGATTTGGAGCAGAAATAACAAACAACACAATTCTGTTACAAACCCCACTTGGTGCCATTTCGCTGCTCCTTTCTGACATTGAGCCGAGCAAGTCTTTAACCCTTTTAGTGCCACAGGAGGGTTCATATTTAGAAAGTTTTATGTTGATACATTACAAAATGTGGGGGTACATAATGAGGTAACATGCAAGCTTTGTGACAATTTTCTATTTAGCATAGCTTTGTAGTTTGGTAGTTTGCAGTAGAAAGTTTTATTTGCCCATTTTTGTTTTTTCAGAATGTGTACTTTTGGAAAATGTATGGTTTTCTAGGGTCCCTGTACTGTTAGGGGGTCTTATGCCATATAATACACATACCGGGTGCAAAAATTGCATGAGCCGGAGTGTCTTAAGTGAAAATTCATATGCACTATTTTTATTTGGGTGCCCCTGTACGGCACGCAGTTTGGCCAATATATGCATATAGGGCATCAAACTGTTCAGTAGACCTCTGGCTTTCATATTTAGAAAGTTTTATGTTGATACGTTACAAAATGTGGGGGTACATAATGAGGTAACATGCAAGCTTTGTGAAAATTTTCAGAAATGCCATAAAAACCGTTCTGTTTAGCATAGCTTTGTAGTTTGGTAGTTTGCAGTAGAAAGCTGAATTTTGTCAGAATGTTTACTTTTGGAAAATGTATGGTTTTCTAGGGTCTCGGTACTGTTAGGGGGTCTTATGGCACACAATGCACATGCCGGTAGTTTCTACTGCAGCGTATACACTTTGTATGCACTAACTTCCTTTTGGGGTCTCTAAATGCCAGATACATTAGTGATCCTATGCACAATGGGCATCAAACTGTTCAGCGGACCCTTGGCTTTCATATTTAGGGTTTGTTCTTTTGGTACCTAATGTTATGTGGGAGATAAGGTGCTTGAAAGTGGAACATTTTATGTGATTTTTCAGGTATTTCACCAAAACTGGCCATTTTGGGAAAGCACTGCTACTCTAGTTTGGAGTAGAAAGACATGCGTACCAATTTTGAATTTGTCCAAATGTGTTCTTTCCAAAAATATATGGTTTTGTTAGGTCAATGTATTTTTTGTGTTTTTATCCCACAGAAAATGCAGTAAACGTGTTGAATTTTCAGTAGCTAAAGAGACCTCTGGGGCAATTTCCATGAACTAACTTCATTATGGGGTCTCTAAATGCCAGATACATTAGTGATCCTATGCACAATGGGAATCAAACTGTTCAGCAGACCCTTGGCTTTCATATTTAGGGTGTGTTCTTTTGGTACCTAATGTTACGTGGGAGATAAGGTGCTTGAAAGTGGAAGTGGAAGATTTGATTTCCAGGTATTTCATCAAAACTGGCAATTTTGGGAAAGCATTGCGACTCTGTAATTTGGAGAAGAAAGACATGGGTACCAATTTTGAATTCGTCCGAATAAGTACTTTCCAAATATATAAAGAGATCTCCTGGGCAATTTGTATGTACTAACTTCCTTTTGGGATCTCTAAATTCCAGATACAATGATGATCCTATGCACAATGGGCATCAAACCGTTCAGTGGAACCCTGGCTTTCATATTTAGGGTGTGTTTTCTTGGTACCTAATGTTATGTGGGAGATAAGGTGCTTGAAAGTGGAAGATTTGAGGCGATTTTTTAGAATTTTCATAATTTTTTATAGAAAATGCTAAATTCAGTAAAGCATTGCCGTTTGGTACTTAGGAGTTGGAAGACATAGTTACCCATTTCGGATTCGTCAGAATGTGTACTTTTCAAAAATGTATGGTTTCCTGGGGTAAACCTAATATTCCAGGATTTTTGGCTTTGGAATGTAAAGTATGCCGTATTCTGCTGTAATGCTTTGAAAATTTAGTAATTTACTGCTGGGAGTTTTTGATCTATAGAAGTCAGAAATCTCAATAAAACTATACATATCAGGTATTGGCACATTCGGGAGATATGAGGCTTTCCAAATCAGTTGAATTTTTGTCCATAAAATAAAATATGTTTCTGGTAGAAATCCTTATATCATGAAAAATAGCATTTTTTCTTTGTTTTTTTGTATTTCAAGCTCTAAATCTTGTTCCAGAAGTGGAAATACACAAAAACTCAGGTAGATTTGGAAAGCTCAGGTTCTCCTGAAAAAAACAATATATAGTTTGCCTACCTAAACTTAACCCTGCCCCCAATAAATTGCCCCTAAATTGAGAGAGCACAGAATGTTTACAAAATGTCTGGCACTGAGGGGAACCGAAATGTCAAATTCTGCTGGCACTTAAAGGGTTAAACTGACTCAGCCTATACAGACTCTTTGGGACAACGTAGCGAACTTACTAACCAACCTAACCACCCAGGTCTTGCCGAAAGACCCACTTACCTATCTGTTGGGGCGGCCTTTTCCTGAGCTCTCTAAATACTCCCAGATCTTAGCTAATCACATCTTATATAGCGGCTAAATGGAAATCTATAGACTCTCCCACTATATCCAAAGTTATTGCCAGAGTAAACAGCAATAGACGCTTTGAGGACAAAATAGCATTCCTACAAAACAAATCTGCTAACTTCCAAAAAATCTGTTCTATGTTGGTATCCAGGTGCCTCGCCAACTAGATGCTCAGTAATGTGTAGAATTACTTCCCTAAAATTGATATGTCCTAGCCATAAGCTCCTCTCTACCGATCAGCATATACCCCTAAAATTATCAAGGCCGCCAGTTATTGTTTCTTTCTCCCCCTCTTCCCTAATTAGGCCTTCCCGGTTTCCATGCCTCTCTCAACCAACCCCACTCCTTCCCTCCCTTCTCTCTCCTTTCCCCTCTTTACATTCCTCCCATTGAAACTACACTTTCTATTAAAACTTGGATAATGTACCTAAATAGAATGTATACCCTGTTCACCATGTTTATATCAATGTTTCAAATGGCACTCCACTAGAGGGTAGCTTAAATTGTTAACCCTTTTTTTCCCTTCTTCCTTTCTGTACCCCCCAAATGCCTTTCTCCCTCAATAAAAAATATTAGTTGCAAAAAAAAAAACCTGACTCAGCTAAACACATCCAAAATCACCAATCCATGTTTTTTTAAGGTTTTTCAGTTGCAGACACAGTTGGCAATGTAAAAAAAGAAGTGTTATCTCTTGGCAGTTGTAATTCTGAGTCAACAAAATCTGCAGTAAAACCAACACAAAAGTGACTGAAGCTTTGTACGTCTTCCCAATGTTCTCAATTGCTAAATAGAGTGAAAGCTCTGTCAACCATGGTTTTTTTCCAGCTGCTCCCCTGACTCTTCTGCCTGCGTTGGGACTTCCTTGTACTTTTCTGAGTGCTGGGGAAGGGGATTTACTCATATACACTGTCTCTGAGCTGGGATCAGTTCTCACAGTTAGGATAATGCTCCTGTCCTGAAGGTCTGAGCACAGAAACAGAAGTATTGGCTACCATCAGTGTCCAAGCGTACATAAAAACAAAATCTAATTTCTGGTGTAAAGATGAGAGCTACTCTGTTTATCAACAGTAACTGTATGTTTTTTTCCCCAATTAAAAGGGGACTCCTGCTTCTGTATAAAAATTTGTTAAGGAGCCGCACACAACACAAAATACACTAATTAATACTGTAATTTGGACTGCATATTTTTTAAATTATGAATATTGCAAAGTTGCTTGAAATTATGTTTACTTTTAAAAAAGCTTAAATTGTCTTTGGGTGGAGTTCCCTTTTACCTGTTTTGTAGACAGGAAAGAAGACTTGAAATATGTCCTCAGCAAATGTATCAGGGTTCATCATCCAAGGGTTCTCTGATACTCCTGAACTTCAGTTCTCTCTTTTTGTGCTATTCCTTGGAATCTATCTCATCATTCTGCTGGGAAATCTCATCATATTCTTAGTCATTTCATGCAATCCTCACTTACACACCCCCATGTACATATTCTTGCTGAACCTTTCACTCATAGACATTTCTTCCACCTCAAATATTTTACCTAATTTGCTGCATATTCTTCTCACACAACAAAATAACATTTCATTCTTGGGGTGTATGACTCAAATGTATGTTTTTGTGTCCTTTGGTGCCAGTGAATACTTCCTCCTGACGGCCATGGCATATGATCGTTATGTTGCCATCTGTGATCCCCTTCATTACATTGCCCGAATGAGCAGGAAACACTGTGCTGGGCTTATAACTGCAGCATTCACTGTTGGGTTTGGTGAAGCAGTCAGCTTTATTGCACTTATACCTAAACTATCATATTGTGCTTCCCATCTTATTAACCATTTTTTTTGTGATGTCGCACCATTGCTAAAACTTTCCTGCAGCAGCACTTTTAGTGTGGAACTTTTAATTTACTTTGAAGGGACATTGCTGCTTTTTAATTCCTTCCTCCTTACTCTGACCTCATACATATTTATCATCTCTGCTATCCTGAAAATACAATCCTCAGAGGGGAGACAAAAAGCCTTTTCTACCTGTGCTTCTCACCTGACCTGTGTGATAACCCTTTATGGGACAGCTCTTTCCTTGTATATGAGACCCACCACAAGTTATTCCTTAAAACGAGACAAGTATTTCTCACTGCTGTACATTGCCCTGGGCCCTGTGCTAAATCCTCTTATTTACACACTGAAAAATAAAGAGTTTCTATCTTCCCTAAATAAAGTAAAACAAAAATGTTTAGATTTTTATAAGTTGAAGGCAGTCAATAAAACTTCAGTCTGAGCATCTAATTTGGAAAAATATTATATAGTGTCAAAAACATATTCCACAATAGAGTGTTGCTCCGGTGATTAGTAAGTGGACACTAATGGAATGCCTTTAACACTTCTGCTGCCAACAACGTATGGCATACGTGATTGCAGAAATATGCATTATCTGCCAACCACATATGTCATACGTTGTTTGGCAGATCAAGGTTTCTTTCTGCAGAAGCAGCATGTGCCCCTTCTGAAGAGATTTCTGATCGAAGCCACAAGTAGGTCCTGTGATGCAATCATCACAGGACCGACCCCCAACATTGCATCTGCTGCTTTCTTCTGCTCCTTCCCCCCTATTCCTCCCCCCTCACTCACTTCCTGCCCACTCACTTCCTGCTGCCTGATGAGCTCTGCACACGGACCCTCCAGCAGACTCAGGACCTCTCCATGTGATCAGTGTGTCCCTCTACCTCCAGGACAGGTTTATTTGCCTTACTACACACACTTACACATATACACCACACAATATAGAACAGTTTTTTTTGTTTTTTCTAATTTTGCACACTTATATACACTCATATACACATTTACACACTGTCACAGAACTTTTAGATGTGTACACACATGTATACACAAACACACAGTAACACATTTTTTTTTACTTATTTATTTTACCCCTTTGTCTTAAGTTTTTCCCTAAAACTGTTTATTTTGACAGTGTGACTATGGGATCAGATATTCTGACCACTAATTACACTGTCGTATTACTTATTTTGTTGTTTTGTTGATTTGCACATTTTTTGCGGTTTTATTGCATTTCTATCCCTGTATGTGTTGCTGATCTGTTTTTAGCATAGCATTGCCATGTAGTACTCTGGTGTATAAAATAACTTTACCTATTTTGAATTCATCAGAATGTGTACTTTTCAAAAATATATGGTTTTCTGGGGGTCTCTGTATAGTTAGGGGGTGTTACGGCACATAATACGTTGTCAGGGGTTTCTGTATGCAAAAGCTGAGTTGGCAGGCGAGAAATCCATATTCGCTATTTTCATTTTGGGGTCAGTACATGCCACAGACTTTGGTATATCTATGCATATTGGGCATCAAACTGTTCAGTAGGCCTCTGGTGTTCCTATTTAGGGTAATTTGACTTTGTACGCAAGAAATTGTGTGAGATAAAAGCTGCAAATTGCAACATTTTTAGATTTTCTGAAATGTCATAAAAACCAATCATTTTAGGAAAGCTTTGCAGATTGGTAATTTGGTGTAGAAAGGATTCTTTACCCTTGTTGGATGTATCGGAATGTGTACTTTCCAAAAATATATGGTTTTCTGGCGTCTCTGTATAGTTTGGGGGTCTTATGGCACATAATACGCTGTCAGGGGGCTCTGTGTGCAAAAGCTGAGTTGAGAGGCGATAAATCCATATGCACTATTTTCATTTTGGGGCCAGTACATACCACAGACTTTGGTATATCTATTCATATTGGGCATCAAACTGTTCAGTAGACCTTAGGTGTTCCTATTTGGTGTGATTTGCCTTTGTATGCAAGAAATTGTGTGAGATAAAAGCAGCAAATTGCATAATTCTAAGGCAATTTTTAAAAATGTCATAGAAACCACTAACTTTAGAAAGCTTTCCAGATTGGTACTTTGGTCTAGAAATTACACTTTACCCATGTTGGATGTGTCAGAATGTGTACTTTCCAAAAAATATATGGTTTTCTGGGGGTCTCTGTATAGTTAGGGGGTGTTACGGCACATAATACACGGTCACTGGCCTTTTTTTTGCAGAAACTGAGTTGACAGCCGAGAAAATTCATAAGCACTATTTTCATTTGGGTGTCTCTGTACACCACATATCTTTGCATATTGGGCATCAAACTGTTCAGTAGACCTCTGGCATTCATATTTAGGGTGATGTGTCATTGTATGTAAGAAATGTTGTAAGATAAATGTGGTAAATTGCAACATTTTTAGGCATTTTTCAGAAAAGTCATAGAAACCACTAACTTTAGGAAAGCTTTCCAGATTGGTACTTTGGTGTAGAAAGACTTTTTTTATCCATGTTGGATTTGAAAGAATGTGTACTTTCCAAAAATATATGGCTTTCTGAATTGAGTATACTTTTTTTGCAGGTTTATCCCACATAAAATGATGTAAATGTGTTGATTTTGCAGGAGCTGAAATGACAGAAATGATAAATTGCATGGGGTATGTTCACATTGGGTCCCCTACATGCCACATACTTTGGTAAACCTATACATATTGTGTACCAAACTGCTCAGTGAACCCCTGGCATTCATATTTAGGGTGTTTTATTTGGTTACTTTATGACCTGTAGGAGATAAGACACAATAGGTTGGAAGCTTTGATGCAATTTTTCAAAAAATTCCCAAATTTTGATAAAAACCGGTAACTTTAGGAAAGCATTGCAACTTAGTTGTTTGGAGTAGACAGATAGTTCTACCTATTCTGGATTCCCCAGAATCTGTTCTGTACAAAAATGTATAATTTTCTGGTATAAACCTTCTGTTAGTGAAATTTTTGGCCTTGAAATCTAAAGTAAGCAGCTTTCTGGAGCAGTGCTTTGGAAATTTGGTAGTGTACTGCTGTGAGTTTTTGACGTATACAAGTGAGAAATCTCCATAAAACTATATATATTTGGTATTGGCACGTTCAGGAGACATGGGACTTTCCAAATCAGTTGTATTTTTGTGCATGAAATCATTTTTGTTGCTGGTATATGTGTTTATATTATGGAAAATATTACTTTAAGTTTTTTAGACATTTAGAAGCCCATATCTTGTTACAGAATTGGAATTACACAAAAATTCTACCATATTTTTCATATTTTGAAAGCTTAGGTTGTCCTGAAAAAAACAATATATTGTTTTCCTGGTTAAACTAAAAGTACCCCCAAGGGAAGGCTCCTAAATTGGAACAGTGCAAAATGTTCAAAAACTGTCTGGCAATACAAGTTCCGCTTTGACCAAAACATCTGGCAGTAAAAGGGTTAAACCCAAATATCTTCATCTGGGGTGCCCAGAAAGATAAGAGACTTGGAAACAATGTGCTAAATGCAGTTAAAGTGACACAATATAAGAAAAAAAAAAGTAGAAACACAAAATATAAATATAAATTCATTAATTACATAAAATACTGGCTGAAACACAGATACAAGACAAAGTGGGCTCTCTCATTATACCAATATCTTGAAATGTCCGATTATGTTACTACTGTACTCAAGGGTGCGATGGTTTTATAACTGCAACCTTTTGAGACACTTTGTTCTGACCACAAGAGAAAGCTGATCTCCTCAAAATATATAGCATTTCAGTTTATCTTCCTGAAGAACATCCAAGTGTGTCTGACAGATGCTGGAGAGGTTGTGGCGACAAGGGAAAGCCCCACATCTTTTTGGACTACCCAAAAATAATTTTACAATTGTAAAATGAATGGTTGCTACATGTCCCCATAGACCCCATAGGATGTAAATATTTATTGCATCAATTCTCCTACTCCTATTAAACCTGTCTGTCCAGTGTTTCATTACTCATATTTATTCAATTGTAACCAGGAGACTTAGAAGCCTCAAATGGAAGAGGAAAAATAATACAGACACTTGAACCCTGCAAGGCCTGTTCAGTGGCTGTGCAGGTATCTCTCAGCCACAGGAGACTGAGTTCCTATTGTGCCATTATTATTTATGGCAGTTCTTGTCATATTCTCCCATCTTTAGCCAGGTGTTGGCAATTATTCATTTTGTTCTGTTTAAAGGGTTCCTACCCAATTCGGTCCTGGCTAGATCATTTTGTTAATTTTGTTTGTTTATGGATTGTTCCTGAATCTTTATCCTGTGTCGTTCCTGACCTTGTTATGTGAAGTGCTGTTCCTGAGTTATTGGTGATCTGTGTTCCTGTGCCTTGAGTTTCTAGTGAAGTTCTGTGCTCAAGATTTCGTTGTTCCTGTCTCCTGGTAACCTTCTTGACACCTAGCCATGGGGCTCAAAATGAATGGTGTGAACCCGCCCCACCAAGACCTCCCTGCATAATGAGCAGTCTCCTGTGGCTGAGAGGTACCTGAATGGCCACTGACCAAGCCATGCAGGGCTCAAGTTCTGATAGTTACAAATTAATTGTTGTAAGGAACTGACAAAACCTTAAGTAAATAAAAAACTTCACTCCAACCAAGTGAGTCTATAACGTTCAAGTTAGGTAGGAACCAGTGTGCGACCGCTAGATGTACAATCTGACTCTTTCGGTAGAGCAGGGACTCCCAGCCCTTCCCGGTCTTCACTTTCTGCTGCGGTCGAAGCTGGGGCCCTGCAAACTTTCATAGTACAAACGAAAATATGAGGTACCAGCAAGGTGAAGGCAGAATTGTAGTCGGGGTACAGGCAAAAGTCGAGGCAGGCAGCTAGAATCGTAGTCGGGGTACAGGAAAAGGTCAAATGAAGAAATACAATAAAAGAAGCTTGAGCAGGTACTGATAAGAACCAGAAGCCAGCTTGGGCAATGAGAGACTGAAGGAAGGGGTTTAAATAGGCAGATTTTGGCGCCAAACAAGAAGGAAACGGAAGTAACAAAAACCTACACAAAGATGGCACCTACAGCTTTGAGGCACGCAACTGCGCATGTCACCATGTCATCGCGCATGCGCAGTAACGCCGCAACGTTTCCTTCAAACCCGGAAGTGGGGACCCTTGCCAGAACGCGTCTGCCGGCCGGCGCGAGCTAAGGTAGGAGAACTCGCCGGACCGGCAGAGCGCCTTACAGAGTCCTAAATAGACCTTCTTGATAACTTGAATTAACCTACTGTATACATGAACATACACACTATATAGAGGAACATTTAACCTCTATTTCAAATATTTCCTAAATTGGCCAAGAGTTGTTTCCCTAGTTAAAGAGCAAAAACATTCTTTAATTGTAACAAAATGAATAACTGCTTGGTGTTTTCAGTTACAGATTTTATAGTTTGTTTGTTTATATATGTGTGTAACTTGACAGCATCTTTTTTGACGCTATCGTAAATTTTTCACAGCGGCATTTTGCAGAATTTTCGCAAACTATTTGCCAATGGTGAAATGTAGAATTTTGGTGAATATCCATGCCTGCCGAAAAAAATCGCTCATCACTACAAATAACATTTATGTCTAAATCAGTTGCAACAAACAAATAAAGGAAATAAGCAGATCAGCAGTCAGAAACTTGGCCAATGTCAAAAAAGAATCAAGAAATTGTCACGAAATGCAGCTAATGCACAACTTTGTTGACATCATTCTTTTGATGGGACAGTGACTAATTTGACACAACCATCAATTTTTAGACATGACCGCAACCTTTTTGACTTGACTACGACCTTTTTTTCCAAGGCAAATTTTTGCTGCAGTTTCACCCAAAAAATGGCAAAATGTGGACATTGTCAGTGAATCCATGCCTGGTGAAAAAATTTGCTCATCACTTATTACAAGATATATTTCTGAATATTCTGCTAATAAATAATAATAATAATTATTATTATTATTAATAATCATTATTAATAATAAAAAACAGCCTTTTGGAAAAAAAAATATGGTCTTTTTTTGTATTTACCCAACAGACTAAATAAATGCAATAAAACATGAAGAATTAATCTAAGGTACTTTACTAACATTATGTAATGATTATTATTTTTATTTCATTCAAACTGTTTTCTTGCTACACAATACAATGTTTTAGTTTATGATACTAAAGAAATGACTGCTCAGTAAGATTATATATATATATATATATATATACACCCACACACAAAATATTTTTAAAAATACATTTTTTTTAATTATATTTGGCATTTTTGGTGACTGTTAATGGTACAAATGCATTCATATTTATAAAATGTATAAAATGTAAGGTATAAAAATATAATAAAAAGCATTATATTAATACAGAAAAAAATAATTTTCTGTTTGCACAGCTGAGTAACAACTAAAGGAAGCAGAATACTGAGCTGAGCTAATGAATTCAAATTCAATGTGGAAAAAAATATAGACAAAACCAAATATAGCGAAGCTGAATATGTTTTAATTGCCCAATAAATATATTAAAAACATATTAATATGAAGGCAAACTCCTTATCTTCAACTGCAATAGAATAGATTAGATTTGAAATTACTCTATTTTTATAACCCTTTATGGGACAGTTATTTGCCTGTATATGAGACCCACCACAAGTTATTCTGTAAAAAGAGACAAGTATTTCTCACTGCTGTACATTGCCCTGGGCCCTGTGCTAAATCCTCTTATTTACACACTGAAAAATAGAGAATTACTATCTTCTCTAAATAAAGTGAAGCAAAGATTATTCTTTTATATTTTTAGCTAATGCCAACACAACCTCAGGCTGACCAGGGTTTTCCTTGATGCATCATTTTGTCAAAATAAATGAACATAGTGTAACCCTATCCTCACCACTTCTGGCACTTTTGACAGTGTTACACTCCACGTGTGGCGCTTACCTGATGGCACGGGACAAACCTGAATCACTCCGCAGTGGTATTGGGAGAGACTGGGTACCTGGTACTTATTAGCGCAGTGCCTCCCCCTAGTGGGATCCGGGAGTGCACCTACGGGTGACCCCACTAGGAACAATAATAATGCACACACAGTACTTGATAAACAAAATAACTTTTATCTGAAATAAAGGGGAAACTAATACAGATAACACTCCTATCAAAGTGGCAATAAGGGCCTTACTAACTAGCTTTGCCAGTGCAAGCTATCTCACTAACTATGTACAGTCCTTTAGCTCAGTCCCAAAAGAAACAGTTTATATAGTTTAAATCTTCAAGCGCTCCTTTATTACTTTCACTTTAACTATACTCACTCCAGGGATCTCTTTAGGTGATTCACACAGAATCTTCAGGCGAGTCCAGCACTCACAGCCATGCAGTGCGACTACTAGCCCCTTTAGGTACTCAGATGTAGAGATGTAGCGAACTGTTCGCCGGCGAACTAATTCGCGCGAACATCGGGTGTTCGCAAGTCCGCAAATTCGCGAACTTTTCGTGATGTTCGCAATTTGGGTTCGCCGGCACCGAAAAAATCGCAAAACTTACGATAACGGTACGAATGCTCCGAAAAAGTCGCAAAACTTACGATAACGGTACGAAAAAGTCGCAAAACTTACGATAACGGTACGAATGATCCGAAAAAGTCGCAAAACTTACGATAACGGTACGAATGATCCGAAAAAGTCGCAAAACTTACGATAACGGTACGAATGATCCGAAAAAGTCGCAAAACTTACGATAACGGTACGAATGATCCGAAAAAGTCGCAAAACTTACGATAACGTTACGAAAGCTCCGAAAAAGTCGCAAAACTTACGATAACGTTACGAAAGCTCCGAAAAAGTCGCAAAACTTACGATAACGTTACGAAAGCTCCGAAAAAGTCGCAAAACTTACGATAACTTTACGAAAGCGCCGGAAAATACGAAAAAGTCGCAAAATTACCGATCATTTTCGAAAAACGGCGTGTGTCAATTTTTCAGAGGTTTTTGCCCTTGATCCCCCTTCTGCATGTCACTGTCCAGGTCGTGGCACCCTTTAAACAACTTTAAAATCAGTTTTCTGGCCAGAAATGGCTTTTCTATTTTTTAAAGTTCGCCTTCCCATTGAAGTCTATGGGGTTCGCAAAGTTCGCGAATATTCACAATTTTCGGCGGAAGTTCGCGAACAGGTTCGCGAACTTTTTTTTTGAGGTTCGCTACATCCCTACTCAGATGGGATTCCCCTGCAGGTGTTTGTTCCTCCAGTCAGGACTCCTCTCAGGATCTCTGTCTCTCCAGGTACAGGGTCTGCCTTCCCTGTACCAGCCTGTGCCAAAGGCCAGCTTCTTCTTGTGCTGCTCCTCTCTCTGAGCCCACGTTCAGCTTCTAGGGTATTCCTTCACTGGGCCCTGGGCCCCTGCCCTGGACTCACCGCACACATCCACCCTGCTCCTCAGGTGGCAGCAAAACGGAAGGTGCCACTCCTTTCCCCTCACTATACCAAAGTCAGGCAGGAAGTGGTCACCATACCTTATAACCATTAGCACACATAGGCAAACACTAAACTGATACATGTGTCTTTGCCCAGTAACAGCATAAACCAATAAACTTGCAGGGTTTACAGCCGGGTTAACCCTATGGGTCCCTACAATAGAGTGAGTGGTCTGATGTTAAGCACATGGGGAGTTTTTTTCAGATTAAAATAAATCTTCGTTGTGCACTAATTAAAGGAGAAGGAAAGGCTAGTAAAGAGTTAATCCCAAGGTGCAGGCAGTTGTCTCAATAGTGCCCTTAAAGGAACAGTAACACTAAAAAATAAAAATGTTTTAAAATAATTAAAATATAATGTACTGTTGCCCTGCACTGGTAAAAGTTGTGTGTTTGCTTCAGAAAGACTACTGTAGTTAATAGAAATAGCTGTTGTGTAGCCATGGGGGCAGCCATTTAAATTGAAAAAAGGAGAAAAGGCACAGGTTACTAAGCAGATAACAGATAAGTAGCAGATTCCCATTGTATTCTACACAGTTTATCTGTTATCTTCTTATGTAACCTGTGCCTTTTCTCCTTTTTTCAATTTAAATGGCTGCCCCCATGGCTACACAGCAGGGTATTTATATAAACTGTAGTAGTGTTTATGAAGCAAACACACAACTTTTACCAGTGCAGGGCAATAGTACATAATATATTAATTATTTTTATACACTTTCATTTTTTGGTGTTACTGTTCCTTTAAGTCTCCCCTTACTTCACCCGTTCAGAAGATCAGAAGCCAAACAGAGAAAAAAAACGCTGAGCTGGGTAGAGAAGATTCCCATAATGCCTCGCTTTTTCCAAGACTTGAGGACTCATTTCTACAGGTGGCACATGGGCAGAGAGCAGAAGCGTCCGGTTGCCATGGCGATGCAGCATTGCCAAGTTCTCTCACAAGATGGAGGGGGAAGGGGGGGCGGGCTGGTGCTGTGAGGGAGATTGTTTGTGGCAGGAGCGGGGGTTTGTGGAGCATGAGGGGGGTTTGTGGCAGGAGCGGGGAGGAGCAGGGGGGGGTGGTTTGTGGAGCTGCAGAAACTTTGTGCTTTTCAGCCCATACAGACACGCTGGATAAGATGGCGGCGCCGTTCACTGAAACAAGCATGTAAGTTCTAGTATGTGTATCTCTGTAAATCTTTCATTAGGCAAGCCAGGAATATAGCGATTTTACACAGCAATAGTAATATTTTTTAATAGTGTGCTTAATAGATTTTGCCTTTCCTTCTCCTTTAATGAAAAAAAATAAAAACTTGAAACCCTGGTTTAAAATGTGAAAAAATCCAGTAAAATCACATTCTACCCTTTCTTTCAATCAATGTGCTAAATATTTAATTGATCTCAAAAATGCCAATCCGGATTTTTTAATATATAACTCACATTGACTCCTACATAGACTCGCCAGCTTTTTGCTGCCACATTTTTATATCAAAGGTGTCACAGTCCCATTGGGGTGATAAGAAAAAATCAACTAGAATGCTTTGAAACTCTGGGATAGAGACATATGTATGCATAGAGTGTTAATAAATAATACGCTATATAATTTCTTGAAACTTTATAAAGGACCTTAAAGAAGCTCATATGACCATTCTACCCACCAACCTCTCTTTGGAAGGGACAGTTCACCTTGAAATTAACTTTGAATATTATGTATAGAGCATAAATCTTGGAAGATGAATATCCTATAGACAGTTTGTGATATTTGTGGTGTCATTAGTAAAGGCCACATTGGAACATTTGTACAGCTTAGCATAATATTTAGAGAAGATCTATTTTCTAAAGTCATCCTTAATATTCCCTCTCATATTATACACATTTAATCTGCTATGCCATAATATATGAATATGCCTCCCAGGGAGGGCCATTCCCCTAGTTAAAGATCCATTGATCTAGGTAAATGCAAGAAAAACAATCTTTATTGTGATAAAATTAATAATTGCTTGATGTTTTCAATGACAAAATGTTATAGTTGTTTGGCTATATATAAGTATACTTCAATACATACAGCAGGCACTCACAGATCCCACGAGCAGGCAATAGTAAACAAAAACAAAGAAGCTTTATTGTACACAATTAGACTGCATTGTAGCCTAATAAATAATAATCTGCTTTATAATTATTTTGGTTCTGTAGAGACTGTGCCAACTTTATCAGTCCATACCGCTCAAGCTGGTTAAAAGCCTGGTGGAATGAAGCAGAACAACATGGAGATAATCTGCCCGGGAGAATGGACCACAATCACTTCCAAACACTGTGCAAAGATGATATGTACTTAGTACAACAAAGTGGCAGTTGTGATTGCTGCTAAAGGTGGTTCTACCGTGTATTGATTGAGGAGGGGGAAACTTATTTAGCCAACGGCTTTGCATAATTAACTCTTCTGTCTCATGATTAAAGAAATTGCATCTTCAAGCACCAACTTTGTTATGTAAATAAACTGTAACAATGCAGATTTTCATTCCAGGGTGTAAAATGAAGAAAAGTCCAAGTAGAGAGTCAATACTTGTGTGTCCATGAAGAATTTGATCACATAACAATTATTAGAGGGTTTATTACTCATGTAACTTTCTTTAGCAAGTGGCCCTGCGAGTACCCATACAAGCTAATGGGGTGGGGTACAGTGTATGCTTAGTACAACATTAACATTAATAGGAAGCGAGTGTGACAATTTAAAGTAAAGTGGGTTCCCTTTGTACCTTTGGACTGATGACTGATGATGAATTGTGTATACACACTAGTCAGGGGCCCAGATCAACACCAGAACCTGCAATCACCAAAGGAAATTTAGAGATCAAAGTCAAGATAGAGGCCAAATCAGTTACAATAAACAAAAGTAAATATTCAGCTTTGCAGTCGGAGTTGGACTAATGTGGGGAAAGAATCAGGATCAACATGTATTGTACAGCCTACAAAGGAACTTGCTCAATGGGTGATGGGGTTCCTATAAGAGGTCCCATTACCAATAACATTACAGAATCCTCAATTAAACCTGTTAAGTTTACAGAAATATCATTTCCAGAGCTTTTTCCCTGGAGAGATATTTATCATAAAGATACCAGATTCCACAAGCTGCAGTTATTATAGATAATGAGCTGATTATTGTGTATTCTATGAGGAATTCCCTGTGTCTCACTGGTTATATAAACTGGGTTCCTAAAGAGACCGGCAGACTCTGTGCCCCTGCATGGAAGAACCTTCTGCTCCTCAGGCTGAGCAAAGACAAGATCTATCTGACTAATGTATTTGTATGATAGAAGGTTTTGATAGGAGCACTGCAAGGTGAGAATGTAGGTAAGTAATGGAGGGCAGGGTGGGTTCATACAAGCGCTTTGGTCTCAATATCTTTTCTCTGAAAGTACAAGATACATTTGTGTAAATAATCTTGAAAAAAGTCACAATAGTATTTTAAAATAAAGAATGCAGGGCACTTAAATATTTATTTAAGTGTCCTACATTCTGTATTTTAATATACTATTGTGATTTTTCACAGAATATTTACCATAGTTTTTATCTCCTGGAATTTAGATAGTCCGACATACTTTATACAGTGCTCTACAGCATTTTACCCAATGGAACTTACAAATTAAAGTCCTTAACACATTCACACACCATTGGATCATTTTTATAAGCCAATATTTTTAAGCCAATGAACCTGCCTGTATGGGTTTGAAGTGTGGGAGGAAACCAGAGAAACACAAGGAAACCCACACAGACACGGGGAGAACATACAAAGTCTTTGCAGACAGTGCCCAAGGCTGAATCAAACTGAAGCCCTCAGTGTTGCAAGTCAGACCTTCTACCCACTGTCCTACTGTGCTCTATTGGCCTTGACTAAATAAATACAATTAAATATGGAGAAATCAATTACAGAATTCTGGGTTTTAGCATTGTTTAATGACTTTTATTTAATACAATGCAGTAAACCAACCAACTCTCTGTAAAATCAATAGGATGGGTTGGCTTTCAAGTGACACTAAAAGTACAGTGTCATCAAATTTGCTGATGTAACAGTTGATATCAAAGCAAACAATGCACAGGGAATGTCTAGGGGTTCAGATTTGGAGCAGAAATAACAAACAACACAATTCTGTTACAAAACCCACTTGGCTCCATTTCGCTGCTCCTTTCTGACATTGAGCCGAGCAAGTCTTTAAACTGACTCAGCCTATACAGACTCTTTGGGACAACGTAGCAGACTTACTAACCAACCTAACCACCCAGGTCTTGCCGAAAGACCCACTTACCTATCTGTTGGGGAGGCCTTTTCCTGAGCTCTCTAAATACTCCCAGATCTTAGCTAATCACATCTTATATAGCGGCTAAATGGAAATCTATAGACCCTCCCACTATATCCGAAGTTATTGCCAGAGTAACAGCAATAGACGCTTTGAGGACAAAATAGCTTTCCTACAAAACAAATCTGCTTCCAAAAAATTCCAAAAAATCTGGTCTATGTGGGTGTTCAGGTGCCTCGCCAACTAGATGCTCAGTAATGTGTAGAATTACTTCCCTAAAATTGATATGTCCTAGCCATAAGCTCCTCTCTACCAATCAGCATATACCCCTAAAATTATAAAGACCGCCAGTTATTGTTTCTTTCTCCCCCTCTTCCCTAATTAAGCCTTCCCGGTTTCCATGCCTCTCTCAACCAACCCCACTCCTTCCCTCCCTTCTCTCTCCTTTCCCCTCTTTACATTCCTCCCATTGAAAAAATCTGCAGTAAAACCAGCAAAAAAGTGACTGAAGCTTTGTACGTCTTCCCAATGTTCTCAACTGCTAAATAGAGTGAAATCTCTGTCAACCATTGGTTTTTTTTCAGCTGCTCCCCTGACTCTTCTGCCTGCGTTGGGCCTTCCTTGTACTTTTCTGAGTGCTGGGGAAGGGGATTTACTCATATACACTGTCTCTGAGCTGGGATCAGTTCTCACAGTTAGGATAATGCTCCTGTCCTGAAGGTCTGAGCACAGAAACAGAAGTATTGTCTAACTGGCCCTGATATATTCTTTAACAGGAGCATTTGGGCTACCATCAATGTCCATTGCAGATGTGCTTAACCAGTTCTTTTCTTCTGTGTATACAGTAGAGGAGCCAGTGGGCCAAGTCCCACCCAATAGCTTCACTGTTGCCTCAGCTCCAACTACACAGTGGTTGGCACAGGATATGGTGCTTAAAGGGTTACACACGATAAATGTAAACAAGGCACCTGGGCCAGATGGAATACACCCTCGGGTACTGAGAGAGCAAGGGGCAGAATTGCAGTGGCCCTTGTTTCTGATATTCTCAGACTTGCTTTCATCAGGTATGGTACCAAGGGATTGGAAGAAGGCGAATGTCATTCCCATATTTAAAAAGGGAGTAAGATCTCAGCCTGGCAATTATAGGCCTGTAAGTTTGACATCCGTGGTGGGCAAGTTATTTGAAGGCTTGTTACGGGATCACATACAAAATTATGTAGTGGAGAATGGCATTATGAGCAGTAATCAGCATGGCTTTATGAAGGACAGGTCATGTCAGACCAATTTAATTGCTTTTTATGATGAGGTAAGTAAGAAGCTGGACAGTGGGGGGGCAGTAGATATAATCTATTTGGATTTTGCCAAAGCATTTGATACCGTTCCCCACAAACGACTGCTTTCTAAGCTAAGGTCTATTGGTCTTAGTGAAGTCGTTTGCACATGGATAGAAAACTGGCTACAGGATCGGGTACAGAGGGTGTTTGTTAATGGCACATTCTCTACTTGGAATAAGGTTCTCAGTGGGGTCCCTCAGGGTTCTGTACTGGGTCCACTTTTGTTTAATTTGTTCATAAATGACTTAGGGGAGGGTATTATGAGTAATGTATCAGTGTTTGCAGATGACACACTCTGCAGACCAGTCAATTCTATCCAGGATGTGACATCCCTGCAGCAGGATCTTGACCAACTGGCAATCTGGGCAGCTAAGTGGCAGATGAGATTTAATGTGGATAAATGTAAGGTCATGCACCTGGGATGTAAAAATATGCAAGCCCCGTATACCCTTAATGGGACTGCACTAGGCAAATCCATAATGGAGAAGGACCTTGGAGTCCTTGTAGATAATAAACTTGGCTGTAGCAAGCAATGCCAGGCAGCAGCTGCAAGGGCAAACAGGGTATTGAGCTGTATTAAAAGGGGTATAGATTCACGGGAGGAGGGGGTTATTCTTCCCCTTTACAGAGCGCTGGTAAGGCCCCATCTAGAATATGCTGTTCAGTTTTGGTCTCCAGTGCTCAAACGGGACATTATTGAGTTAGAGAGGGTCCAGAGAAGGGCAACTAAGCTAGTAAAGGGTATGGAAAGTCTCAGTTATGAAGAAAGACTGGCCAAGTTGGGTCTGTTTACACTGGAGAAGAGGCGCTTAAGAGGTGACATGATAACTATGTATAAATATATAAAGGGATCATATAATAACCTTTCTAATGTTTTATTTACCAGTAGGTCCTTCCAACGGACACGAGAGCACCCACTCCGGTTAGAAGAAGGGAGGTTCCATTTAAACATTCGGAAAGGATTTTTTACAGTGAGAGCTGTGAAGTTCTGGAATTCTCTTCCCGAATCAGTCGTACTGGCTGATACATTATATAACTTTAAGAAGGGGCTGGATGGATTCTTAGCCAGTGAGGGAATACAGGGGTAGGGGAGATAGCTCTTAGTACTAGTTGATCCAGGGACTGGTCCGATTGCCATCTTGGAGTCAGGAAGGAATTTTTTCCCCTCTGCGGCAAATTAGAGAGGCTTCAGATGGGGTTTTTTGCCTTCCTCTGGATCAACTAGTAGTTAGGCAGGTATATATAGGCATTACGGTTGAACTTGATGGACGTATGTCTTTTTTCAACCCAACTTACTTTGTTACTATGTTACTATGTAAGCGTACATAAAAACAAAATCTAATTTCTGGTGTAAAGATGAAATCTACTCATTTATCAATAGTAACTGTATGGTTTTTTCCCCAATTAAAAGGGGACTCCGGCTTCTGAACCAAAATTTGTTAAAGAGCCTCACACAACAAAAAATACCCTAATTAATCCTGTAATTTGGACTGCATATTTTTTAAATTATGTATATTGCGAAGTTGCTTGAAATTATGTTTACTTTTAAAAAAGCTTAAATTGTCTTTGGGTGGAGTCCCTTTTACCTCTTTTGCAATAAACTTTCATAGACAGGAAAGAAGACTTGAAATATGTCCTCAGCAAATGTATCAGGGTTCATCATCCAAGGGTTCTCTGATACTCCTGAGCTTCAAATCTCTCTTTTTGTGCTTTTGCTTGGAATCTATCTCATCATTCTGCTGGGAAATCTCATCATATTCTTAGTCATTTCATGCAATCCTCACTTACACACCCCCATGTACATATTCTTGCTGAACCTTTCACTCATAGACATTTCTTCCACCTCAAATATTTTACCTAATTTGCTACATATTCTTCTCACACAACAAAATAACATTTCATTCTTGGGGTGTATGACTCAAATGTATGTTTTTGGGTCCTTGGCTTGCAGTGAATACTTACTCCTGACGGCCATGGCATATGATCGTTATGTTGCCATCTGTGATCCCCTTCATTACATTGCTCGAATGAGCAGGAAACACTGTGCTGGGCTTATAACTGCAGCATTCACTGTTGGGTTTGGTGAAGCAGTTGGCTTTATTGTACTTATACCTAAACTATCATATTGTGCTTCCCATCTTATTAACCATTATTTCTGTGATGTCTCACCATTGCTAAAACTTTCCTGCAGTAGCACTTTTAGTGTGGAACTTTTAATTTTCATTGAAGGGACATTGCTGCTTTTTAATTCCTTCCTCCTTACTCTGACCTCATACATATTTATCATCTCTGCTATCCTGAAAATACAATCCTCAGAGGGGAGACAAAAAGCCTTTTCTACCTGTGCTTCTCACCTGGCCTGTGTGATAACCCTTTATGGGACAGTATTTTGCCTGTATGTGAGACCCACCTCAAGTTATTCCCTACAAAGAGACAAGTATTTCTCACTGCTGTACATTGCCCTGGGCCCTGTGCTAAATCCTCTTATTTACACACTGAAAAATAGAGAGTTTCTATCTTCCCTAAGTAAAGTAAACCAAAAATGTTTATATTTTTATAAGTTGAAGGCAGTCAATAAAACTTGAGTCTGAACATCTAATTTGGAAAAATATTATATTGTGTAAAAAACATATTCCACAATAGAGTGTTGTTCCAGTGATCAGTAATTGGACGCTAATGGAATGCCTTTAAATCTAAATAATATCATCTTGGGTGCCCAGAAAGAAAAAAGACTTGGAAACAATGTGCTAAATGCAGTTAAAGTGACACAGTATAAGGAAAAAAAAAGTAGAAACACAAAATATAAATATAAATTCATTAATTACATAAATACTGACTTATACACAGATACAAGACAAAGTGGGCAAGGAGGCTATCTCATTACACCAATATCTTAAATTGTCCCATTATGTTACTACTGTAATCAAGGGTGCGATGGTTGTATAACTGCAACCCTTTGAGAGGCTTTGTTCTGACCACAACAGAAAGGCTGATCTCCTCAAAATATATAGCATTTCAGTTTATCTTCCTGAAGAACATCCAAGTGTGTCTGGCAAATGCTGGAGAGGTTGTGGGGACAAAGGAAGACCACACATCTTCTTGGACTGTCCAAAAATAATTTTACAATTGTAAAATGAATGGTTGCTACATGTCCCCATAGACCCCATAGGATTAATATTGATTACATCCATACTCCTACTCCTATTAAACCTGTCTGTCCAGTGTTTCATTACTCATATTTATTCAATTGTAACCAGGAGACTTAAAATCCTCAAAAGGAAGTGAAAGAAATCCCGTAGGGAACACTCACCCACTCTCTTTAAGATTAAACTCAGATGCTACCTTCTTGAGCACTTAATCATTATTTTGCCCAGTCCTGCACTTAAGGGCAAATGCCCATACCTGGTGCACTCTTGCCTTCCAATTTGTGCCTTTATGTTACCCAACCACTTAGACTGTAAGCTCTGTGGGGCAGGGACCTCCTTCCTACTGTGTCTCATACCACATGGCACTTACTCCCTGTGTATTTATACTTATTTATTGTATTTATTATAACACTTGTCCTCCCTGTGTGTAATTTTGTATAATGTAAGATTGTACAGCGCTGCGTACCCTTATAGTGCTTTATAAATAAAGTTATACATACATACATACATCCCCCAATTCAACCATATTATAGAATACCTGGAGTCAACAATGACATTTATATCAGCACTACATATAAACGTAATGGCCAGACACCTCCATATATGGGGTAATCATATATATATAATAGATGTATCCATCTAGGTGGGACCTAATTAAAAAATTGACTATTTTTAATTTAATTGCATACGTTCTAAGCCTTGATGGTGCGCGTAACACAATTGCAAGGAACTATCGGGACTTGAACCCTGCAAGGCATGTTTAGTGACTTTGCAGGTACCTCTCAGCCACAGGAGACTGAGTTTCTGTTGTGCCATTATTATTTATGGGAGTTATTGTAGCCATATTCTCCAATCTTTTGCCAGGTATTGGCAATTATTAATTGTGCTCCCTTTAAAAGGTCCCTCCTCTGTTTGGTCCTGGCTGGATCATTTTGTTAATTGTGTTAATTTATGGATTGTCCCTGAATTTATATCCTGTGTTGTTCCTGACCTTGTTATGTGAAGTGCTGTCCCTGAGTTATTGGTGATCTGTGTTCCTGTGCCTTGAGTTTCTAGTGAAGTTCTGTGCTCAAGATTTCATTGCTCCTGTCTCCTGGTAACCTTCTTGACACCTAGCCATGGGACTCAAAACGAATGATGTGTACCCCCACTGTCTTGACCTCCATGACCTCCCTGACATAATTATCAGTCTACTGTGGCTGACAGGTACCTGCACAACCACTGACCAGGCCATGCAGGGTTAAGTCAATTGTTGTAAGGAACGAATAAAAACTTTTGAGTAAGTAAAAAAAAAACAAAACAAAAAACGTGATCACAGTGACTTTCCCGCAATTGCTTACTGTATAAGTTGCTGAGCCCAAGGAAAGTCATGATACCGAAGCTAGAATGAATCCGAAACTTTCGTACTGTGAGTCAAAAATTACGCGACAAAATCGTATTTGTTGCGTAATTTTTGACTCACGGTACGAAAAAGTCGCATAAATTAACGAAAAAAATCGGTGAAAATACGCAATGAAGAAATACAAATTAGTTGTATTCAGAGCAATCGTACTTTGATGAATAGATGCCCTAATTGTGCACTTTTTGATCCAGTTGAAACAGACATTATTAGACAGACCTTTAGCAGCACTACGGTGGTTGCTTTTACCAAATAACTCCTATTATTGATAAACCATTGAACTCTGAAGAAACATTGAGTAACGCAGATAAAAAACTCAAAACTGATGTCAAAAAAAGATCCACTCTTTCCGTAATTTGGATCCATACCTTAAGTCTACAAAAAAATCAATAAATCATTAAAGAATGATTAAATTAAATTAAACCCGAAGCTTTGTCCATTTCCCCAATGTTCCTTTTCAACAGTTTAATGGGGTGAACTTCAACAACAAATCTTCCTTGTTGCGGACGACTAATCTCCCCGAAATACCATCCCGCCAGCTAGAACGTAAATTGCCAGTGGGATGGCATACTCGGCACCGAAATTGCTGAATTTTCCTCTTAAGGCAACTTCGGCGATTTCAGCAAATAGCCACGCTGTGCATGCCATCCCACCAGCGATTTACGCCGGTGGCATGGCATTTTGGGGAGATTAGTCACCCGCGACAAGGGAGATTTGTCGCACGGTGACTAATCTCACCTTCTGTCACAGCACTTAATCATCATTTTCTCAGATACTCTTCTGACTCTGGGATAAGGCTCCTGTCCTAAACAGGATAATTTGGACTACCATGTATTTCCCTAATGATTATATATATATATTGAAAACACAAATGCCCTCAGGAAGTCAACAAAATGTTTCAGGATTCACCATCCAAGGAGTCTTCTGAGCTTCAAATCTCTCTTTCTGTGCTTTTTGGAATCTATCTCGTTTCTTTCAAATCTCAATGGTGCTACCTTTGTACCAGACTCATGTGAATGGTGTATATACAGTATTCTGTCAAAGGAAGTACATGATCTGATCAGGGCAGAGGTCAGCACCAGAACATACAATTAGCCAAAGAGATCAAAGTCAACAAAGAGCCTCAATCAGTTACAAAACACAATACAGTAAATAATCAGACTGTAGTAAAAAACATGGGTCAGTGTAATCATGTTTTGTACAACATACAAAAAGACATTTCTATAAGAGGTCCCATTATCAACAGCACTTCAAAATCCTAAAAAAAAATACATTTACAGAATGTTGTTTCCAGAGATTTTTCCCTTGAGAGCTATTTATCATAAAGATAACACATTTCGCAAATTGCATTAATTATAGAATGCTAAATATATATGTATATATAGAAAATGAGCTTATTATTGTGTATTCTCTGAGGAATTCCCATTGTCTCACTGGTTATATAAACTGGGTTCCTAAAGAGACCGGCAGACTCTGTGCCCCTGCATGGAAGAACCTTCTGCTCCTCAGGCTGAGCAAAGACAAGATCTATCTGACTAATGTATTTGTATGATAAAAGGTTTTGATAGGAGCACTGCAAGGTGAGAATGTAGGTAAGTAATGGAGGGCAGGGTGGGTTCATACAAGCGCTTTGGTCTTGATTCCCTGATGGACCTTACAAACACTGGAACACTGCAGAAAGTACAGGCACAATGTGTCGTCACTAAGAATAATGGGGATTGAACAGGTTCCCCCATCAAAATGTGGTATTGATGGTAATACTTTACTGCTCAGGAAGGAGACAGAGAGGATATACAGGTATAGGACCCGTTATCCAGAATGCTCGGGACCAAGGGTTTTCCGGATAAGGGGTCTTTCTGTAATTTAGATCTTCATACCTTAAGTCTACTAAAAAATCAATAAAACATTAATTAAACCCAATAGAATTGTTTTGCCTCCAATAAGGATCAATTATATCTTAGTTGGGATCAAGTACAGGTACTGTTTTATTATTACAGAGAAAAGGGAATCATTTAACCATTAAATAAACCCAATAGGGCTGTTCTGCCCCAATAAGGGGTAATTATATCTTAGTTGGGATCAAGTACAGGTACTGTTTTATTATTACAGAGAAAAGGGAATCATTTAACCATGAAATAAACCCAATAGGATTGTTCTGCCCCCAATAAGGGGTAATTATATCTTAGTTGGGATCAAGTACAGGTACTGTTTTATTATTACAGAGAAAAGGGAATCATTTAACCATTAAATAAACCCAATAGGGCTGTTCTGCCCCCAATAAGGGGTAATTATATCTTAGTTGGGATCAAGTACAGGTACTGTTTTATTATTACAGAGAAAAGGGAATCATTTAACCATTAAATAAACCCAATAGGGCTGTTCTGCCCCCAATAAGGGGTAATTATATCTTAGTTGGGATCAAGTACAGGTACTGTTTTATTATTACAGAGAAAAGGGAATCATTTAACCATTAAATAAACCCAATAGAACTGTTCTGCCCCCAATAAGGGGTAATTATATCTTAGTTGGGATCAAGTACAGGTACTGTTTTATTATTACAGAGAAAAAGGAAATCAATTTTAAAAATCGGAAGTATTTGATTAAAATGGAGTCTATGGGAGACAGGCTTTTCGTAATTCGGAGCTTTCTGGATAATGGGTTTCCGGATAAGGGATCCCATACCTGTATAGATTAAGAACTATTCATCCCTTTGGCCTCAATGAAAAACATCTTATATTTGGCTTTGATAGGAGCACCGCAAGGCTAGAATTCAGGTAAGTAATAGAGGGCAGTGTGGGTTCATACAAGAGGCTTTTTTCTTGAAAGTACAAGATAAGATTTGTGTGAATATTCTGTGACAAATAACATAAGTATTTTGAAAATAAAGAATTGTAGAACAGACTTAAAAAACTATGGTCCTATTTTAGATTATTAACAGACTGAATAAATGCAATAAAGTATAAAGGAGAACTAATCCTAATCTACAGCACTATTTTAGCATTATGTAATGGTTATTATTGGCTACACACAACATTGTTTTCATCTTTTTCCAACAATTTGCTTGTTAAAATTTGTGATGCTAAAAAACTGACAGTTTATCAAGATAAAATATTTTGTAAGAGGTAGGTTAATGTTTGTAGTATCGTTATATGTGTATTCACCCACACACAAATCGGTTTTATAACTATATGCAGTATGTGTAGGCTACTAATGATATAAATTCATATTTCTAAAAAGATTCGATTTTTTTTTAAAATATATATCAAGCAAGAGAGTAATATGGAACAAAGGATACTTCTCCAAAAGCAATAAAATGTCTTAGTTTTAGAATTCCACTGTGGAATGCATAGCCATCTTGGATTTTATTTTTTGAGAATGCGAGAGACTAAAAGCATGGGAAAGAAGACCTTTAGGGGCACATTCATCAAATCAGGAGTTTGAATTCCGAATGGGAAAAATTCGGATTGGATACAATAATTTCTGAAGATCGCAAATATCACGAAAATGCTTACAGAATCGTATTAGTCACGATAATATCGTATTGGCGATCCAAAATTTTCGTATTGAATGAGGTAGGAAAACCTTTCTGATTTGATCCTTCTGTGCATGATTTTGGAAGCCTCCCGTAGGAGTCAATGGCACTCTTCAGATCCAACCCGGCCCAAGGAAAGTCTCCCGTAGGAGTCAATGGCACTCTTCAGATCCAACCCGGCCCAAGGAAAGTCTCCCATAGGGCTTAATGGCACTCTGCAGCTCCAACCCGGCCCAAGGAAAGTCTCCCATAGGACTCAACGGCACTCTGCAGCTCCAACCCGGCCCAAGGAAAGTCTTCCATAGGGCTCAATGGCACTCTGCAGCTCCAACCCGGCCCAAGGAAAGTCTCCCATAGGGCTCAATGGCACTCTGCAGCTCCAACCCGGCCCAAGGAAAGTCTCCCATAGGGCTCAATGGCACTCTGCAGCTCCAACCCGGCCCAAGGAAAGTCTCCCATAGGGCTCAATGGCACTCTGCAGCTCCAACCCGGCCCAAGGAAAGTCTCCCATAGGGCTCAATGGCACTCTGCAGCTCCAACCCGGCCCAAGGAAAGTCTCCCATAAGGCTCAATGGCACTCTGCAGCTCCAACCTGGCCCAAGGAAAGTCTCGAGACTGAAGCTTGAATGAATCCGAAACTTTCGTATTCGGCACTACAATATGATTTTGTCGCAAAGTACGAAAAAGTCTCGCAAAGGTATTAAAAAATTGCACAAGGTACGAAATTGTCACGGAAAATATGCTCAGTACAAAAAAGACGCATTTGGAATGCTTTCAGACTATCTACAGTGGCTTGCAAAAGTATTCGGCCCCCTTGAACTTTTCCACATTTTGTCACATTACAGCCACAAACATGAATCAATTTTATTGGAATTCCACGTGAAAGACCAATACAAAGTGGTGTACACGTGAGAAGTGGAACGAAAATCATACATGATTCCAAACATTTTTTACAAATAAATAACTGCAAAGTGGGGTGTGCGTAATTATTCAGCCCCCTTTGGTCTGAGTGCAGTCAGTTGCCCATAGACATTGCCTGATGAGTGCCAATGACTAAATAGAGTGCACCTGTGTGTAAACTAATGTCAGTACAAATACAGCTGCTCTGTGACGGCCTCAGAGGTTGTCTAAGAGAATATTGGGAGCAACAACACCATGAAGTCAAAGCAACACACCAGACAGGTCAGGGATAAAGTTATTGAGAAATTTAAAGCAGGCTTAGGCTACAAAAAGATTTCCAAAGCCTTGAACATCCCACGGAGCCCTGTTCCACCGATCATTCAGAAATGGAAGGAGTATGGCACAACTGTAACCCTACCAAGACAAGGCCATCCACCTAAACTCACAGGCCGAACAAGGAGAGCGCTGATCAGAAATGCAGCCAAGAGGCCCATGGTGACTCTGGGGGAGCTGCAGAGATCTACAGCTCAGGTGTAGGACAACTATTAGTCGTGCACTGCACAAAGTTGGCCTTTATGGAAGAGTGGCAAGAAGAAAGCCATTGTTAACAGAAAACCATAAGAAGTCCCATTTGCAGTTTGCCACAAGCCATGTGGGGGACACAGCAAACATGTGGAAGAAGGTGCTCTGGTCAGATGAGACCAAAATGGAACTTTCTGGCCAAAATGCAAAACTCTATGTGTGGCGGAAAACTAACACTGCACATCACTCTGAACACACCATCCCCACTGTCAAATATGGTGGTGGCAGCATCATGCTCTGGGGGGGCTTCTCTTCAGCAGGGACAGGGAAGCTGCTCAGAGTTGATGGGAAGATGGATGGAGCCAAATACAGGGCAATCTTGGAAGAAAACCTCTTGGAGTCTGCAAAAGAATTGAGACTGGGGCGGAGGTTCACCTTCCAGCAGGACAACAACCCTAAACATAAAGCCAGGGCAACAATGGAATGGTTTAAAACAAAACATATCCATGTGTTAGAATGGCCCAGTCACAGTCCAGATCTAAATCCAATGGAGAATCTGTGGCAAGATCTGAAAACTGCTGCTCACAAACGCTGTCCATCTAATCTGACTGAGCTGGAGCTGTTTTGCAAAGAAGAATGGGCAAGGATTTCAGTCTGTAGATGTGCAAAGCTGGTAGAGACATACCCTAAAAGACTGGCAGCTGGAATTGCAGCAAAAGGGGGTTCTACAAAGTATTGACTCAGGGGGCTGAATAATTACGCACACCCCACTTTGCAGTTATTTATTTGGAAAAAATGTTTGGAATCATGTATGATTTTCGTTCCACTTCTCACGTGTACACCACTTTGTATTGGTCTTTCACGTGGAATTCCAATAAAATTGATTCATGTTTGTGGCTGTAATGTGACAAAATGTGGAAAAGTTCAAGGGGGCCGAATACTTTTGCAAGCCACTGTATTTCTGCAATTATCTTGCTGGCATGCCTGGAGCTTATCTGTTAATGTAGTGCTCGTTGGACATTTTTCAATGATCTTATTGGCTTGTCTGGGATTAAAGAAATGCTCATTGGCCATATCAACAGTGATTGTATTGGCACGTCTGTGGTTAATATGCTGATTATCCATTTCCGTTTTTGGCATATCTCAGGTTAACATGCACATTATCCATTTTCCATAGTACAGGTATTGAACCTGTTATCCAGAAAGCATAGGACCTAAGGTTTTCCATACCTTAAGTTTTAAAAAAATGTATTTAAAGTTAATTAGACCCACTATGATTGTTTTGCCTCTAGAAAGGATTAATTTTATCCTAGTTGGGATCAAATACAAGGTACTATTTTATTACAGGGAAAAAGTGAATCTTTAAAAAAAAAAAAAAAAATGAATAATTTGATTAAAATGGAGCCTATTGAAGATGGGTTTCCCATAATCCAGAGCTTTCTGGATAACAAGCTTTGGTAGCAATTAGACTGGCACATCTAGGGTTAATATGCAGATTGTCCATCTTCTGTTATTATACTAGCACGTGGGGTAAAATGTTCATTGTCTATTTTATTTAATGATTTTATGATTAATTAAATGATTGTCAATAAATGTATTCCCTACGAACCTGGCATCTTCTGGTTGTGTGCACAAAATTTTCAAGGGGGGTAAAGTCATCAATCAAAAACAACCTGGTTTTGTACGCTAAGCATGGAAATGCTTAGCCTACAAAACCAGGTTGTTTTTGATTGATGACTTTACCCCCCCTTGAAAATTTTGTGCAGACAACCAGAAGAGGATAATTTGGGCTACCATCAATGTCCAACAGTATGTAAAGACATATCTGTACCCCAGAAATTATATTTTGTCTTATATACTGCTCTATCTGCCTATAGTTAATATAATTTTTTTTATCTATATACTACAGCATTATTTACAAAAAGTTGGGACACTGTAGTAAATATCGATAACAAGAGAATTGAATGATTTGCAAATGTATATGTATAATATGTATAATGTATATATTAAATTAATTTCTGAAAAATATATATTTTTGTTGACAGTGGGATGTTCCCTACTGTGTTGCATCAGCTCTTCTTCTAACAACACTCCATAACTGTTCAGAAATGAGGAGACCAAATGCTGTAGTTTTTGGTTTTTTTTACCCTTTCTTTATATTTTATAACAAGTTTAACAAAATAGCACAATTCTATAGATTGCTGGAGTGAGAAATAAAGGAGGAGAGAAGGTGCAAGAAAGAGAAAAAGAAAAAAAATGATAGAAAGAACTTAAGAACTTAAGCCCAGGGGTCAGTTTTTGCTTTATCAAGAGTGTTCCTGTTGAGGAGGGTGCTAGCTCCAACTAAATTAATTGTATGTAGTTGAGACTGATTGGGTGTTTCTCCATTTAAAGAATAAGTAAACCTTTTTTTTCTATCAGTAAAATTACTCAAAACAGCCTCCAGAATTACCTACCTTTTTCTCAGTTAGACGTTAATCCTTTCCTTTGCTTCCTTGTGCAGAGTGAAGCCCCGCCTCCACTTCCTGTTCAGTTCTCTCTTCAATTCGACAACCTGTTGTCGAATTGGAGAGCCTTCTGCGCATGCCTGGAGGCAACAGGAGCCAATCTGTGCATTAGCAGGGTTTTTTTATATAGGAGACTTGAACAGGAAGTGGGGGCGGGGCTTCACTCTGCACAAGGAAGCAAAGGAAAGGATTAACGTCTAACTGAGGAACCAGCTCCGACAGAATGCTGCGACTAAGGTAGATAATTCTAGAGGCTATTTGGAGTAATTTTACTGATAGAAAAAGGTTTACTTATTCTTTAAGGTGGAGTTTTGTAAATTAAATGTAGTTTTGTAAGTGAAATGTTGTCCATTCTTCCCTGATATATGATTTCAGCTCAACAATTTGGGGTCTCCTTTGCTGTATTTTTCATTTCATAACATGCCAAATGTTTTCAATGGGTTGCAGGTCTGGATTGCAGACAGGCCAGTTTACCACCCGGACTCTCTTACTAAAGAACAATGCTGTTATAATACATGTAATATGTATGTGAGTAACATTATCTGGATGGCAGCAAATGTTGATCCAAAACCTTCCCCAGATGTTCAAGCTACCCATGCCACGTGCACTGATGCACCCCCATGCCCTCAGAGATGCTGGCTTATACACTGTACACTGATAACAAGCCAGATGGTCCTTCTACTCTTTATCCCAGAAGATGCAGAGTCCATGATCTCCAAAAAGAATTTAAGATTTTGATTTGTCATACTAATGTTTTTCTCTTTTTATTTACATGCTCCGGCTCTTTTTTTTATAGGGTTGCATTAATTAGTTTGATACAGAAGAAAGAAGATTTGAAAAATGACAAATGTTTCAGGATTCATCATCCAAGGGTTCTCTGATACTCCCGAGCTTCATATCTCTCTTTTTGTGCTATTCCTTGGCATCTATCTCATCATTCTGCTGGGAAATCTCATCGTATTCTTAGTCATTTCATGCAATCCTCACTTACACACCCCCATGTACATATTCTTGCTGAACCTGTCACTCATAGACATTTCTTTTACATCAGATATTTTACCTAATTTGCTACATATTCTTCTCACAAAAGAAAACAGCATTTCATTCTTGGGGTGTATGACTCAAATGTATGTTTTTTTGTCCTTGGCTGCCAGTGAATACTTTCTCCTGACGGCCATGGCATATGATCGTTATGTTGCCATCTGTGATCCCCTTCATTACATTGCCCGAATGAGCAGGAAACACTGTGCTGGGCTTATAACTGCAGCATTCACTGTTGGTTTTGGGGGACCAGTTGGCTTTTTTGTACCTATATCTAAACTATCATATTGTGCTTCCCGTCTTATTAACCATTTTTTCTGTGATGTCACACCATTGCTAAAACTTTCCTGCAGCAGCACTTTTAGTGTGGAACTTCTAATTTACATTGAAGGGACATTGCTGACTGTCAATTCTTTCTTCCTTACTCTGACCTCATACATATTTATCATCTCTGCTATCCTGAAAATACAATCCTCAGAGGGGAGACAAAAAGCCTTTTCTACCTGTGCTTCTCACCTGGCCTGTGTGATAACCCTTTATGGGACAGTTATTTGCCTGTATGTGAGACCCACCACAAGTTATTCCCTAAAAAGAGACAAGTATTTCTCACTGCTGTACATTGTCCTGGGCCCAGTGCTAAATCCCCTTATTTACACACTGAAAAATAGAGAATTTCAATCTTCCCTAAATAAGGTAACACAAAAAACTTTATTTTTTTAATAGTTCATGGCAGTCAATAAAGTCCTGTTGTAAAATCTGTTCTGGGTTATGTTTAATTCCTGCCACTGTTTGCCCCCCTGAAATTTTGATTTGGGGGATGTCCTAGATCCGAAAAATAAATAAACACTGTTTTATACAAAGATCCAAAACATACCAATACCTCCAAATACCCCCAAACTCTCGGTGGGCCCAGTGGTCAGTGGGCTCTCCTGCTCCGAACCATTTCGCCTACTTCATGGGCATTTCTGAATGGGAAGAAATAGATGGAAGAATAGATACTAGCATGTAAATGAAAGAGATTAAGAGAATAAAGTGGTTGGGTGAGGAAAGGAGGAAAAATAGTTTGGAGAGTGGGTCTAGGGTGTAAGGTTTTCTGGTGGGTCCAGTCTGACACTGGAGGCAACCCTTTGAGAGGATATGCTTTGATGGATCACAACAGAAAAGGCTGATCTCCTCTATATAAAACAAATCAGATTATCCTCCTTTGCAAAAAACCTGTCCAGGGTTTCATTAGTCATATTTTAACAGCTGCCAGGACACATATAAGCTGCAAACGGAAGCACAAAAGCTCTACAAAGAGACACAATGACATTCACAGTATAATTGTTCTTTTCCTGTTGGCGATTCTGTGCCATGTGTTACAGAATATAAAGGGTTAAATTAGTAATTAGTAAGTTAGCAAGTAGAGACTGGTGCCATTCTGCCTGCTGAGTCTAACTCCTTGCATTATGGAAGCTACATCCCTACTGTGAGTTTTTCCTGCCATACCTTGTCTACTTCTATAGTTAGAAAGGTTAATAACAAATGATGAAATAGAATCTCTGAAGAGTATGAAAGACAATGGAGGGGTGTTGGTCTGAGAGTTCTTGGGAGACAGAGAGACTTGCACAAGGACGTTTGAACCCCCCTTAAGGAAGAGCAACTTTCTTTCACAAATGAAGGGGGCCCAGAGACCAACATCCCTCCCATTAAGGCGTTTTGGTCTTTTAAGGAACCATTAGTCCCACTGGATCTATGTGTAGGGACCCCTAGATTTGGCCCCTTTGCCTGGGTTCCCCTTTAGGCAGGCATACCAGTTGGTGGCCTTGTGGGATATGGACATGTAAGGGTGGTCCTAATTGTGTGTGTACTATAATTATTCTTTCCAGGTTAAAGCAGAGTTTCCTCTGCAATTCAGCAGTAAACACTTGGTGGTGGTGTTCTGCAATATAGAAGGGGATGATTCACAAACCATTTGTTCCTTGGACCACACCTCAGTCAGAGGTTAGCTACAGTATTCATTTTGATAGTTCAGATATACCGTTTATAGTCACTCTAGAAGTGAAAGGTTAGACAGGGTATCTAGTAAGGGCAGTCTAAAGCCCCTCCGAGGAGATCTTGAGGTTATCATCTCCCAGCATTACTGGCCATAGTTCAGGTATATTCAGTGACTAGCTCAGGTCATAGAATATTCCCAAAGAGGGGAGATTATCTGGAGAAAGAATCTCCTGATTAGGATAAAGGGGAGAGATACCTGAATCTGCATATCTTATTACTGAATACTGTTTGGATTAAATAAAGAAGTTCATTTGGTTAAGCAGCAACCTCCAGTCTCCTGGTCAATTCCTCTCTAAGTGGATAACAAAACATGGTAAGCTTGTTCCCTTGAGAGCTATTTATCATAAAGATAACACATTTCACAAATTGCATTAATTATAGAATGCTAAATATATATGTATATATAGAAAATGAGCTTATTATTGTGTATTCTCTGAGGAATTCCCTTTGTCTCGCTGGTTATATAAACTGGGTTTCTAAAGAGACCGGCAGACTCTGTGCCCCTGCATGGAAGAACCTTCTGCTCCTCAGGCTGAGCAAAGACAAGATCTATCTGACTAATGTATTTGTATGATAAAAGGCTTTGATAGGAGCACTGCAAGGTGAGAATTCAGGTAAGTAATGGAGGGCAGTTTGGGTTGATACAAGAGGCTTTTTTCTTGAAAGTACAAGATAAGATTTGTGTGAATATTCTGTGACAAATAACGAGTATTTTGAAAATAAAGAATTGTAGAACAGACTTAAAAAAACTATAGTCATATTTTAGATTATTAACAGACTTAATAAATGCAATAAAGTATTAAGGAGAACTAATCCTAATCTACAGCACTATTTTAGCATTATGTAATGATTATTATTTGCTACACACAACATTGTTTTCATCTTTTTCCAACAATTTGCTTGTTAAAATTTGTAATGCTAAAAAACTGACAGTTTATCAAGATAAAATATTTTGTAAGAGGTAGGTTTATGTTTGTAGTATAGTTATATATGTGTGTATGTATTCACCCACACACAAATCAGTTTTATAACTATATACAGTATGTGTAGGCTACTAATGATATAAATTCACATTTATCTTCTTCTAACAACATAACTGTTCAGAAATGAGGAGACCAAATGCTGTATTTTTTTACTCTTTATTTATATTTTATAACAAGTTTAACAAAATAGCACAATTCTATAGATTGCTGGAGTGAGAAATAAAGGAGGAGAAAAGGTGCAAGAAAGAGAAAAAGAAAAAAAATGAAAGAAGAAAACTTAAGAACTTAAGCCCGAGGGTCATTTTTTGCTTTATCAAGAGTGTTCCTGTTGAGGAGGGTGCTAGCTCCAACTAAATTAATCGTATGTGGTTGAGACTGATTGGGTGTTTCTCCATTTAAGGTGGAGTTTTGTAAGTGAAATGTAATTGTGTACATGAAATGTTGTCCATTCTTCTCTGATATATGATTTCAGCTGCTCAACAATTTGGGGTCTCCTTTGCTGTATTTTTCATTTCATAACATGCCAAATGTTTTCAATGGCTGGCAGGTCTGGATTGCAGGCAGGCCAGTTTACCACCCGGACTCTCTTACTAAAGAACCAATGCTGTTATAATACATGTAATATGTTAGAAACATTATCTGGATGGCAGCAAATGTTGATCCAAAACCTTCCCCAGATGTTCAAGCTACCCATGCCACGTGCACTGATGCACCCCCATGCCCTCAGAGATGCTGGCTTATACACTGTACACTGATAACAAGTCAGATGGTCCTTCTACTCTTTATCTCAGAAGATGCAGAGTCCATGATCTCCAAAAAGAATTTAAGATTTTGATTTGTCATACTAATGTTTTTCTCTTTTTATTTACATGCTCCGACTCTTTTTTTTATAGGGTTGCATTAATTAGTTTGATACAGAAGAAAGAAGATTTGAAAAATGACAAATGTTTCAGGATTCATCATCCAAGGGTTCTCTGAAACTCCTGAGCTTCATATCTCTCTTTTTGTGCTATTCCTTGGGATCTATCTCATCATTCTGCTGGGAAATCTTATTGTATTCTTAGTCATTTCATGCAATCCTCACTTACACACCCCCATGTACATATTCTTGCAGAACCTTTCACTCATAGACATTTCTTTCCCGTCAAATGTTTTACCTAATTTGCTACATATTCTTCTCACACAACAAAATAACATTTCATTCTTGGGGTGTATGACTCAATTGTATATTTTTGTGTCCTTGGCTGCCAGTGAACAGTTGCTCCTGACGGCCATGGCATATGATCGTTATGTTGCCATCTGTGATCCCCTTCATTATATTGCCCGAATGAGCAGGAAACACTGTGCTGGGCTTATAACTGCAGTATTTACTGTTGGTTTTGGGGGACCAGTTGCCTTTTTTGTACCTATATCTAAACTATCATATTGTGCTTCCCATATTATTAACCATTATTTCTGTGATGTCACACCATTGCTAAAACTTTCCTGCAGCAGCACTTTTAGTGTGGAACTTCTAATTTACATTGAAGGGACATTGCTGACTGTCAATGCCTTCCTCCTTACTCTGATCTCATACATATTTATCATCTCTGCTATCCTGAAACTACAAACCTCAGAGGGGAGACAAAAAGCCTTTTCTACCTGTGCTTCTCACCTGGCCTGTGTGATAACCCTTTATGGGACAGTTATTTGCGTGTATATGAAACCCACCACAAGTTATTCCATAAAAAGAGACACATCTTTTTCACTTCTGTACATTGTCCTGGGCCCTGTGCTAAATCCTCTTATTTATACCCTGAAAAATAGAGAATTTCAATCTTCCCTAAATAAAGTGACACAAAAAATGTTATAATTTTATTAGTTCATGGCAGTCAATAAAGTCCTTTTGTAAAATCTGTTCTGGGTTATGTTTAATTCCTGCCACTGTTTGCCCCCTGAAATTTTGATTTGGATGTCCTAGATCCGAAAAATAAATACACACTGTTTTATACAAAGATCCAAATCATTCCAATACCTCCAAATACCCCCAAACTCTCGGTGGGCCCAGTGGTCAGTGGGCTCTCCTGCTCCGAACCATTTCACCTACTTCATGGGCATTTCTGAATGGGAAGAAATAGATGGAAGAATAGATGCTAGCTTGTAAAGGAAAGAGATTAGGAGAATAAAGTGGTTGGGTGAGGAGAGGAGGAAAAATTGTTTGGAAAGTGGGCCCATGGTCTAAGGTTTTCTGGTGGGTCCAGTCTGACAAACGAGGCAACCCTTTGAGAGGATATGTTTTGATGGATCACAACAGAAAAGGCTGATCTCCTCTATATAAAACAAATCAGATTATCCTCCTTTGCAAAAAACCTGTCCAGGGTTTCATTAGTCATATTTTAACAGCTGCCAGGAAACGTATAAGCTGCAAAAAAAGCAGAAAAGTTCAACAAAGAGACACAATGACATTCACAGTCTAATTGTTCTTTTCATGTTGGCGATGCTGTGCCATGTGTTACAGAATATAAAGGGTTAAATTAGTCATTAGTAAGTTAGCAAGAAGGTACTGGTGCCATTCTGCCCGCTGAGTCTAACTCCTTGCATTATGGAAGCTACATCCCTACTGTGAGTTTTTCCTTCCATACCTTGTCTACTTCTTCATTACTATAGTTAGAAAGGTTATTAGACAATTGATGAAGAGTACTTTAAAGATACTCTGAAGAGTATGAAAGACAATGGAGGGGTGTAGGTCTGAGAGTTTTGGGGAGACAGAGAGACTTGAACAAGGAGGTTTGAAACCCCCTTTAGGAAGAGCAACGATCTTTCACAAATGAAGGGAGGCCCAGAGACCAACATCCCTCCCATTAAGGCGTTTTGGTCTTTTCAGGAACCATTAGTCCCACTGGATCTATGAAACCTAAAGGCCAATAATATCAAGGACAGCAGTATACCAGCCTTTCTGTAGACTGACTTACCCTTAAACTGTGAGACACTCTAGGTAAACCCTGCCACTTGGTGGCACTAACATCTTGTACTAATTGTTACAAGAATTACTAGGAAATCATATCTCTGTCCTTTAATTTCTCTTGCCTGATAAATGTTTTGATTCATGGGTCAAGAAGATCCATTACCATGATAATATATTATAGATTTATGCATTCTGGTGGGGCCTAATGCTGAATTACTAGGCTAACTGGGTGGGAATAAGAGCATTGACACTGATGTTAAAAACCCATGAAGGGGAGAAAGAATAAAAATGACCTTCAAGTAACACAGTATCTATACATGTATGGGATCCATTATCCGGAAACCCATTATCCATTTATCAATTATTCTAAATTACGGAAAGGCCATCTCCCATAGACTCCATTATAAGAAAATAATTCAAATTCTTTAAATGATTTCCTTTTTCTCTGTAGTAATAAAACAATACCTGTACTTGATCCCAACTAAGATATAATTACCCCTTATTGGGGCAGAACAGCCCTATTGGGTTTATTTCATGGTTAAATGATTCCCTTTTCTCTGTAATAATAAAACAGTACCTGTACTTGATCCCAACTAAGATATAATTACCCCTTATTGGGGCAGAACAGCCCTATTGGGTTTATTTAATGGTTAAATGATTCCCTTTTCTCTGTAATAATAAAACAGTACCTGTACTTGATCCCAACTAAGATATAATTACCCCTTATTGGGGGCAGAACAGTCCTATTGGGTTTATTTAATGGTTAAACGATTCCCTTTTCTCTGTAATAATAAAACAGTACCTGTACTTGATCCCAACTAAGATATAATTACCCCTTATTGGGGGCAGAACAGCCCTATTGGGTTTATTTCATGGTTAAATGATTCCCTTTTCTCTGTAATAATAAAACAGTACCTGTACTTGATCCCAACTAAGATATAATTACCCCTTATTTGGGGCAGAACAGCCCTATTGGGTTTATTTCATGGTTAAATGATTTCCTTTTCTCTGTAATAATAAAACAGTACCTGTACTTGATCCCAACTAAGATATAATTACCCCTTATTGGGGGCAGAACAGCCCTATTGGGTTTATTTAATGGTTAAATGATTCCCTTTTCTCTGTAATAATAAAACAGTACCTGTACTTGATCCCAACTAAGATATAATTACCCCTTATTGGGGCAGAACAGCCCTATTGGGTTTATTTAATGGTTAAATGATTCCCTTTTCTCTGTAATAATAAAACAGTACCTGTACTTGATCCCAACTAAGATATAATTACCCCTTATTGGGGCAGAACAGCCCTATTGGGTTTATTTAATGGTTAAATGATTCCCTTTTCTCTGTAATAATAAAACAGTACCTGTACTTAATCCCAACTAAGATATAATTACCCCTTATTGGGGGCAGAACAATCCTTTTGGGTTTAAATGATGTTTAAATTATTTTTTTAGTAGACTTAAGGTATGGAGATCCAAATTATGGAAAGATCCCTTATCTGCAAAGCCCTGGGTCCCAAGCATTTTGGATAACAGGTGCCATACCTTTACTTGTTAAGTAATTTTATTGGTTTTGTAGCTTAGTTTGTGTATCTTCTATGTCTTGATGGCTTATATAGTACAATTCCAATCTCCTCATCTTTTTTTATTTTAGATAAGTTAATAATAATACCAGTCTTTAAAATTTCAATGGGTCAAAACAGACATGTACACCAGCAACTGCATGATTGCTGTTGGAGTGATAATTATATACATTAATACATGTCTATATATACACTTTATTTTTTCATTATTCATACCTTACTGGTGCCTTAGGGATAGTGCTTATTTTATTTAAAAAATGGTCTAGCTAGTAATCAATCTAAAGTTTATAAATAATACAGGGAGTACATTGTTTCAACCCTATGCAACTGTCAGGACCTGCCTGTGCTCAAACTCTGGGCTGTATGTCAAACTGGTCCTGCATTACCTTGTTGAGCCACTGGAGACCTTGTGGATCCAGTCCTACACATATTATTAAATATTCCTCAGTTCATGCTCACCTCCTCCTTCCTCAGTAAGACCAGGTGTTTGCAATCTGGCAATTAATGGGCTTAATTGACCTCGGCCTGTTTTTTTGACTACTCTCTGTCTTCAGCCTGACCACGGCCTATTTATCGGACTCTCCTTGCTCGCTGCCAGTCCAGACCCTTTGCCTGCTATATGGACTTGTGTTGTTTTCCGTCTGCCTCTGACCACTGGCCTGTTGTAAGGACTTACGTATTTGTAAATTTGCTATATTTTACTCCTCATAATAAATCATCTTTCACTGTAATATGTTTCCAGCCTATCAACAAGTGAAACACAGCACATAGGCTCCTACCTGCCAGTCACCCACCTGTGGCTCAACCTGACAGTAACTATGTAACATTAGTGATGGGCGAAATGTTTCGCCAGGCATGGATTTGCGGCATAGTTTTTATTTGCTCTAAAGGCTAACATTTCACAAACTGAGGAATATATAAAATGTATAACAAACTTTAAAATACACAAGAGAAACAATATTTATTTTCTTTTTTTGCTATATAAAACCCTCAGATCTTTTCCCTTTGCCGATCTGTTTCCTCCATTGGATCACCAATTCAAGACAAAATATAGATCAGCATCACAGACTATTGAAAGAAACAAATAATAACAGAAATATGTTATTAAGCTACCTGCATATTTAAGAAATTCCACACAAGTAATACAAATGCTTCAACAGGTTAAATAAGGCCCAAATATGTTACTGTGCACATTAGAAGTTAAATCTTTGTACACATTGATCAGACATGATCAAGGTCTTAAAATGGTAACAAACTATGTGGAACTGTAACATTCTAGCTAGATAGGAACCAGGAAGTTGGACCTCTGACAAAGTCTGACTCTTCAGTAAGTCCCAGTCTTCACTGATGCCCTTTTAGGGCCCCGGACTGCTGCGGTACTTGCTGGGAACCTACTAACCTCAGAGTTTAAGACTACAAAAATGTGAAGTACAGGCAAGGATGAGACAAAAACTTAGTCAATTCTGGCTAAGGTCAAGGCAGGCAGCAAGTATCGTGGTCAAAGACACAGCCAGAAGTCAAAACTGGAAAAACTCACAAAAACAAAGCTTAGCAGGATCTGAGGCAATCAGAAGCCAGCTTGGGCAAAGACGGAATGAGAGGAGAGTTTTGGTACCAAAACATAAAAGGAAGTGAAGAAAAAAGTAAACAAAAAACCAAAACCAAGATGGCACCTTTGGCTTCAAAACGTACAACTGCGAATGTAATTATGTCACCGTGCATGCGCAATAGCCGGATCCCCCCCCCCCACAAAAATAATTTATACTAAAGTCTATATTATATATTGTAACACACAATTATTTGTATTTTCTGTTTACAAGTCTGCAGGACCGCCATGGGAACAAGATTTGCGCCCAGCTATGCCAACCTCCCGATAGGTTATTGGGAGGACCAGCAAATTCTTCCACAGCTGGGTGGGAATTTTATGCTCTGGCGTCCGTTCATAAATTATATTTGATTCATACAGTAGGGCCCACAGTCAGAACTACTCAAATTTGTAGAAACCCTGAACCAAAATAATTTGCAGTTCTCATTAAATTTTAATTCCAGCCAAATAATTTTTTTTAGATTTAGAAATGTATGTGAACAAAGGGGGAATTCATTTTGAAACATTTTATAAAGAAGTTGATGTTTGCCACTATGTCTAAAGGTCCCCGTACACAGGCCGATTCTAGCTGCCGATATGGGTCCCTTAGACCAATTCGGCAGCTAATCAGCCCTTGTATGGGCACTACCAACAGGCCTGCCCAACCGATATCTGGCCTGAAATCGGCCAGATCTCAATGGGCCACGTTAGAAAATGTAGTCGGATCAGGGACCGCATCAGCTTGGTGATGCGGTCCCCAGACAGACTTTGCCTATGCCCGTCATTATAATTCAATCGTTTTGGCCCCAGGGCCAAACAATCAAATTAGCCAGGATTCTCCCGATATCACCCACCCATAGATGTCGCCAAGTGAGCAGATCGGCCCGTGTATGGGGAGCTTTAGTCAGTAATAGCCCCAACCCAACATGGATAAATAATATACCCTTAGGCTAGCTTTGCCGTATAAAAAAAGAATTGCTCTGAACCAGAGAAATGGGATAAACACATAGAATATGTTAGAAACAGATTTAAGAAAAGGATACAAAAAGAAATGTATAAAAAAAGTAGAAAAGATTGCAGAAATAAAGAGGGAGGTTCTGATTGAAGGAAAATGAAGAGATAAGGAGACAGGTGAAGATAATACTTGCATTTTTGTCTCTATGCATGCACCTGGAGCCCATAGAATCTGGAGCACTATCTCCAAACATTGGAATATCCTTGAACCAGATACTGTACATTGCTTTAGGATAATAAATCCCCAAAAACCTGTAGATTTTATGGGAGCAAAACACTAAAGGCAGCAGCTGGTTAATAGCTATATCCCAACCAAGTTAACAGAACCGCAAAAAAGAGAAAAAAGGAATGGGATGAGATATGGCGCGCTTTTAGGTAATTTTCAGAAATTTGGTGAAAACAAATATTTTCCAAAATATTTTCCCTAGAAATGTATCTATCATAGTGGTACACGTTTGAGAACTATTATACAGAATTTTTGGGTAGTGATGGGTGAAATGTTTTGGCAGGCATGTACAGTATGCGCAGCAAATTTCCATGTTTCGCCATTGGCGGATTTTTCCGCGAAACGGATGAATAAATTTGACACTGAAAAGTTTGCGTCCAAAGAATTGCCGCAAGAATTGTCGCGGGTGTCAAAAGAATAGTCACATGTCCAAAATTGTCGCAAGAATAGTCGTGGGCGACAATTTTTTTTTCTGCGCAACATTTTCATTTCGCAAATCTTTCAAAAGATTTGTGAATTTATTGGCAAAGCGAAATGGGACAGATTCACTCATCACTATTCTTGGGACTTGGGGTTTTCCAAATAAGGGATTTTTTATTCTGGTTTTTATTGATTTTTTACATGTTTCATTTGTTTTCATGTTACATTTGTTTTCGAGTTTAGATCACTCTCCCTTAAGTCTACTGAAAAACTATTTAAACATCAATTAAACCCAATAGGATTGTTTTGCCTCAAATAAAGAGTTAATATATATTAGTTACAATCAATAACAATGTATTGTTACAGATTACAGAGAAAAAGGAAATCTTTTTTTAAAAAAAAATTGAATTATTTGCTCATAATGGAGTCTATGGGAGATGACTTTCCTGTAATTCAGAGCTTTCTGGATAATGGTCTTCCAGATAATGTATCCCATACCTGTACTGCATTTTACTACATGCAATTATTAAAAAGCACTAAGTATATTTGTATTGCAATAGAAAGCTCATTATTGTGTATTCTCTTAGGAATTCCCTGTGTCACACTGGCTATATAAACTGGGTTCCTAAAGAGACCGGCAGACTCTGTGCCCCTGCATGGAAGAACCTTCTGCTCCTCAGGCTGAGCAAAGACAAGAAATCTTTGAATTTGTATGATAAGGCACTTGGAGTTGATATGAGCAAGGATATAATTCAGGTAAGTAATGGAGGGCAGTTCACACAAGAGGCTTTTGCCATTTAAAAAGGCTCTAAAAGTAAAAGATAGATGATCTTGATAGATGATATATAGATTCCATTTTTCCTTATAA